>NC_059358.1:38717593-39092593 GCF_019703515.2 Myxocyprinus asiaticus
CTGTGTACGTCTCTTGCTCACCCTGCCACACAGTGTTGCCAGATTTAACTGTTTATTTTAAATATATTCCTTTATCGTAATCTAATGCCCAAGAGTGTTCCAAAGATGGCTGCTTAGTGGACTGACTTACCTTGAAAAAAAGAGACTCTGTTGAAAGGATTCAGAAATACGTTTGAACCGTTCTAATTCTTTTGTTTTTGTTTACATTCTTGAAATGATCTATAGTAGCATTAAGGCTGCATTATTGATTGAATTAAGAATGAAATCACAATGTGGCCTTGCATGATTACTACACAGAAAAAGATGAGACCTCTCCTTCAGAGCTTCAGTAATCTTTGTGTGATCGCAGAGCACCCTCTTTCTGCCACCACTTACTGCGCATGCGCTGACATTTTTGTAAACAAGAGGATTGGTCTATAGACCTTATTCACAGAAGGGCCATCTTTGATTTTTAATGGGAATGGAAACGAAGCTGTGAGGGGTAGACTTAACATCTCTTCAATGGCATGCATGGTATAAAACTGTAAAAAGCTCCTAGATCCCATCTGATTTTCCACAGCTCATGTTGTCTGGAGTTTTTTGTCTACTGAGTGTCCTTGAAAATATATTTTATCAATATTTTGTCTGTGGAACGATCCAAAAACACTTTAAACTGCAGTACAGCCCATTGAAGTGACTGTACATCTATCCTTTAGCCTCGTTGACATTCTCGTCAAAAATGTTATATGGCGCTGCTGTGAATAAGCATGTGCTGAATAAGATCTAGCATGTGCTGAATAACATTTATTTTTTCTTGGCAGATACCTTTAACAAATACTTTAACAGGTAGTTAAAGGGCAGTTCATTTAAAAATGAATCACTGCTCACCCTCGAGTCTGTATTAATTTTTCTCTGCCATGGAACAAAAAAGGAGATGTTAAGCAAAATGTTTAGTCTCATTCACTGTCACTGCATCTTTTTATCATTCAATGAAAGTGAATGGTGACTGAAACTCCCTAATATCTCCTTTTGATATCTAATGAAATAAGAAAGTCATACAGGTTTGCAACAGCATGGGGTAAGTGATGTCAATTTTCATTTGTGTATGAAATATCTCAAGTAAGTCAAAACTCGTCAATTACCTTAAAAATGGTTGTTTAAAGTTGAAAATATGTATTGAAAATGTTAACAGATTAAATTATGAAAGAAAACTGTGCTGCATAATTAGTTATGTATTAGTTAATATTTTCATATTATGTATATTATTAATATTATAATATTTACATAATTATATTATTATTGTTTTGTATATTATGACATTTTTAAAATTGACTGATTCAGATGGCAAAGAAAATACCTGTATATGTCAGATCTAAAGAGATGGATTTGAGAGATATAACAGGTGTAACTCTTTTGAAAGGCATCAAAAGACCACTCCAACCTCGAGCGCTTGCAAATTGCAACACCGACAGATTTGACGATTATAAGCAGGAGCGATAGCGTTAGTGCATCGCTCGCTTACAGAGACGCAAAATAACGGCATTTGCATTTCTGATTAACAGGTTTATGAAGTTTTATACATGTGTAAAATCATAAAATCAGTACAAATGCGCTTCCCTGCCCACACTCATACTAAACTTAGGCATCAGCTGCTAAATGCAGGAGAGAGAGAAATGATTATGACTATGTTTTAAGCGTCTCCTCTATTCACGCCCCAAAATTTAAGACCTCAGCAAACTAAATTTAAGACTTCTTTTAATTTAAGATATTTAAGACTTTTTTTATGGCCTTAAATTTTAAGAAGTAAATTTAAGACTTTTTAAGGACCCGCAGGTACCCTGAGAACACACGTTCAAAATAAGCCTATGAGCATTTGAAAGCAGTCGTGTGTCAGTCATACTGCCTGCTGGTACAGGATAGAGTCGGTGCTCGGTACTACCGGTACTGCAGAAACACTGGTATAGTTACATCCGTTTTATTTTAGTATCGACTTGGTACCGAAGTACCGGTACTTTTGACAACACTACAGCAGAGTCATAAAACTCTCGCAATGTGTCATTACGGAGGACAGCAGAGAAGGCGCATTAATACAGAATGGTGATTAAAACTGTCTTGAACTACCTGTGCATTAAACGGTTTTAACGAACGCATTCCAACCAATCAAAATAAAGTATTCAAACGGACCATGGTATAAATACAATAATGTCACGCAATGTGCTTTAGACAGACCCATAAATATGTTATTTTAAAACAAAGACACATATTGACCACTTACCCCAGCTTCTGTATATGACAGTGTGGACTTGTTAGTCCAGAGCAGAGTATTTGCACTCCATACTTGTCTAATTTATTGTTGCTGAGATCCAACTCTCTCAAGGGTGAGTTCAACTGGACAGCTGAAACCACTCTTCTGCAGGATTCTTGTGAGAGATTACAGCAATCTAATCTGCACAGAGGGCATAATCATTACACTAATTAATAGGGTTGGGAGATGAAAACATGATCTTCAATATCAGCTTTCATCTACCAATGTGGACACATTTTTACACTCACCCAATTAATTCTGAAAGGAAAAAAAGAGGTCTCTGAAATATGGGTTATTTTATATTGAAACTACTGTAAGGCTTTTAGAAAATGTCATGGTCACTTGCTTAACCTCCGTTCCATGATGGAGGGAACGAGACATTGTGTCGATGTAGTGACAATAGGGGTCACTCTTGGGAGCCTGAGACACCTCTGGTCTTTGATAAAAGGCCAATGAGAATTGGCAAGTGGTATTTGCATGCCACTCCCCCGGACATACGGGTATAAAAGGAGCTGGTATGCAACCACTCATTCAGGTTTTATGCTGAGGAGCCGAGACAAGGTCCGGCCATTTCAGCGGGTAGTTCAGCGTTGTGGCAGGAGGGACACAAAGTCTCGTTCCCTCCATCAGGGAACGGAGGTTTCGCAAGTAATCATGACATTCCCTATCTGTCACTCACTCGACGTTGTGTCGATGTAGTGACACTAGTGGTCCCTATAAGAAACGCTGCAACTGGCTGAACTGTGTTACGTGAACTGGCGGTGTGTGGTGGGCAGACCACTGTGTGCCTCATAGCAAGCACACCAGATCGACACGTAACCTCCTCCAACATAGTTATGAGTGTCGAAAAGCCCTTTGGAGACAAGTCGACTACCCAAAAGATAGTGACAGGCTAACCCAGTCGAGGCCTCTTTTCCCCTTCTATTTTTCCACTCCTTAAAAAAGAAGGGGGATTATCCGACTGGGCCGCCAGGTCTATTCGGTGGGTTACCCTCCCAAGGGGAAGACACCGCGGAGACCACACCTCGCCCAAAGAGAGGGGGGATATTTAAGTGGAAGAATACGTCACATGGTCTTTCCGACCATGTGGAGAGTCTTCAAGGTAGATCCTACCCAATGAGGGAGGAGTTACTACAAACATGGAGACTGGGGCAGAGGGGCTCTGCCCAAGGAAGACGCAGTTTGCCAACAGGGAAACGAATTAGCGGAAGATATATAATTGCATGGGGTTAGCCTTACAGGGAACCGCCACATGCGGAGCACCTACCCCAGAACAGGACTCTTAGTTAGCACGTGTACTGGGCCAGCAGTGAGTCTCTCCAAAAACTCAACTGCCACAGGGCTTGGAGGAAGTCAACCAGGGAACAAAGTTTGTGAACACTACTGGGAATTAATGGCACACGTCTTCAGCTCAAAAGGAGGTGGAAGGCGCTATGTGCAAGCTTGTATTGCGTGCCACTACCAGAGATGAAACCGGTTCCACCCGGAGGTTGTAGAACCTTGCAAAGGTGTTGGGTGTTGCCCAGCCTGCTGCTCTGCAAATGTCTGTTAGAGAGGCACCCCTGGCCAGGGCCCAGGAGGCCGCTACACCCCTGGTAGAATGGGCTCTTAGCCCTACCAGGGGCGGCATGTCCTGGGCGTGATATGCCATAGGTATGATGTCAATGAGCCAGTGGGCGATCCTCTGCTTGGAGACAGTGCTTCCTTTCCGCTGTGCACCAAAGCAGACAAAGAGCTACTCAGAGATCCTAAAGCTCTGCGTGTGATCCAAATAGATGTGTAAAGCGCGCACCGGACACAGCAATGACAGGGCTGGGTCTGCCTCCTCCTGGGGCAGCGCTTGCAGGTTCACCACCTGGTCCCTAAAAGTGAACGTGGGAACCTTGGGCACATAGCCTGGTCGGGGTCTCAGGATCACGCGAGAGTAGCCCGGACCGAACTCCAGGCACGTTCCGCTGACAGAGAACACTTGTAGGTCTCCTACCCTCTTGATGGAAGTGAGCGCAGTCAGGAGGGCAGTCTTCAAGGAGAGTGCCTTAAGCTCGGCTGACTGCAAAGGCTCAAAGGGGGCTCTCTGTAGACCCTGAAGAACTACAGAGAGGTCCCATGAGGGAATGAGGCGCGGTCTGGAGGGATTCAGCCTCCTGGTGCCTCTTAGGAACCTGATGATCAGATCGTGCTTCCCTAAGGACTTACCGTCGACTGCGTCGTGGTGTGCTGCTATGGTGGCAATGTACACCTTCAAGGTGGAAGGGGACAGCCTCCCTTCCAACCTCTCATGCAGGAAGGAAAGCACTGATCTGACTGCGCATCTCTGGGTGTCTTCCCGTCGAAAAGAAGACCACTTAGCGAACAGACGCCACTTGAAGGCATACAGGCACCTCGTAGAGTGGGCCCTACCCTGAGTGATCGTGTCTACCACCGCAGGTCCCATCCAGGGGCCAGACATGGAGATTCTAGAGGTCTGGTCGCGGGTGCCAGATGGTGTCCCGTCCCTGAGAAAGAAGGTCCTTCCTCAGGGGAATTCGCCGGGGGGGCTGTCGCGAGAAGCGTGATGTCCGAGAACCACGTCTGGGCGGGCCAGTAGGGTGCTACCAGGACGACCTGCTCCTCGTCCTCCCTGACCTTGCGCAGGGTCTGTGCAAATAGGCTCACAGGGGGAAACGCATATTTGCGCAGGCCAAGGGGCCAGCTGTGTGCCAGCAAGTCTATGCCAAGGGGGGGAATCGGTCAGGGCGTACCAGAGCGCACCTGTGCCCGTCCGAATCGACTCCAAATCAGTTGGATCACCTGAGGATGGAGTCTCCACTCTACCCTGAGGGTAACCTGCCATGACAGTGCGTCTGCTGTAGTGTTGAGGTTGCTCGGGATGTGAGTGGCTTGCAGCGACTTGAAGTGCTGCTGACTCCAGAAGAGGAGACGGCGGGTGAGTTGTGACATACAACGAGAGCGCAGACCGCCTTGGCAGTTGACATTTGCTACCATTGCCGTGTTGTCTGTCCGAACTTACACGTGCTTGCCCTGGATCAATGCCCGAAACCTCCGCAGGGCGAGCAGAATTGCCAACAACTCGAGGCAATTGATGTACCAATGCAGTCGCGGTCCCGTCCACAGGCCGGTGTCTGCATGCCAATTGCAAACAGCACCCCAGACAGTTTAGGAGGCGTCCGTCGTGACCATGACGTACCTGGAGTCCAGTTATAGGGGAACACCTGTCCGTAGAAATGAGAGGTCGGTCCAAGGGCTGAAAAGACTGTGACAGACCAGCGTGATGACCACGCGATGTGTCCCATGGCGCCATGCCCATCTCGGGTCTCGAGTCTGAAGCCAGTGCTGAAGCGGTCTCATATGCATCAACCCGAGCGGGGTGGCTACCAAAAAAAGTTTCAGTGGAACCGCTGTTTTCTGTTTGAACGCCTTCTGGGCGCGCTCGTTCGTAAGGAGCGCTGTCAAAGAGACTGAGTCCAGCTCCAAACCAAGAAAAGAGATGCTCTGAACCGGGTGGAGCTTGCTCTTTTCCCAGTTGACCCGAAGCCCTAGTCGGCTGAGGTGTGAGAGCACCAAGTCCCTGTGTGCGCACAACATGTCCTGAGAGTGAGCTAGGATTAGCCAGTCATCGAGATAGTTGAGAATGCGAATGCCCACCTCCCTTAACGGGGCAAGGGCTGCCTCTGCGACCTTCGTGAAGACGTGAGGAGACAGGGACAGGCCGAAATGGAGGACTTTGTACTGATAAGCCTGACCCTCGAATGCAAACCGCAGGAAGGGTCTGTGTCGAGGAAGGATCAAGACGTGGTAGTACACGTCCTTCAGGTCTACCGCCGCGAACCAATCTTGATGCCAGACGCTCGCCAGAATGTGTTTTTGCATCAGCATCTTGAACGGGAGTCTGTGTAAAGCCCGGTTCAGTACTCGCAGGTCCAAGATTGGCCGCAACCCTCTGCCTTTTTTTGGTATGATGAAGTAGGGGCTGTAAAACCCCCTCTTCATCTTGGCCAGAGGGACAGGTTCTATCACGCACTTCCGTGGGAGGGTAGCGATCACCACGCGCAAAGTAGCAGCGTTTTCGTCCTTGACCAAGGTGAAGTGGATGCTGCTGAACCTGGGTGGGCGCCTGGTGAACTGAATCGCGTAGCCGCGTCGGACGGTCCGGATCAGCCATCGCGACGGATTGGAAAGCGCAAGCCACACATCCAAGTTCCACGCAAAGGGGACCAAGGGGACAACGTCGTTTCCACCCGACCCTCCCCTGGGGGATGGAGTGGTCTTCTTACCAGCTCCAGGTGAGTGGGTTTCGTCATCCCTGGGTCGCCCGTCTCAGGGGCGCTTTGACGACCTCCGTGGGTTCTTAGCAGCCGACTGTGAGACAGGTGGCATCTGCTTCCTGCGGTGGGCTCCACGCCGGGGCCAGGCCAAAGGGGCGGGCTGCGGCAGAGCCGGAGGGGGACGCCCTAGGCGATGAGCAGACGGGGTGCGGGATCTTGAGCCGCGCCGGGGCAGGATGTGCCGGATAGCCTCCGTCTGCTGCTTCACCGCCGAGAACTGCTGGGCAAAGTCCTCGACGGTGTCACTGAATAGGCCAGCCTGGGAAATGGGGGCAGCAAGAAACCGTGTCTTGACGGCCTCACCCATCTCGACCAGGTTGAGCCAAAGGTTGTGCTCCTGGACCACTAATGTGGCCATCGTCTGCCCGAGGGACCGCGCCGTGACCTTCATCGATCGGAGAGCGAGGTCGGTCACCGAGCGCAGTTCCTGCATCAAATCTGGGGCGGAACTACCCTCATGCAATTCTTTCAACGCCTTGGCTTTGTGGACATGCAGGAGAGCCATGGCATGCAGGGCAGAGGTGGCTTATCCAGCAGTGCTGTAGGCTTTAGCCGTCAGGGACGACATGAACCTACAGGACTTGGACGGGAGCTTAGGGCATCCGCGCCAGGTGGTGGTGCTCTGCGGGCATAGGTGTACCGCGAGCGCCTTATCCACTGGGGGAATCGCCGTATAGCCCCTGGCCGCCCTGCCATCGAGGGTAGTGAGGGTGGTGGAACTGCGGAATCGGGGCCGGGCAGTAAAAGGTGCCTCCCAATATTTCATCAGCGCCTCATGCACTTCCGGGAAGAAAGGCGCTGAAGCAGGGCGTGGCTGCTTTGAGCAGGGCCGTGAGCCCAGGAACCAATCATCAAGCCGCGAGGGTTCAGGGGAGAGCGGAAGGTTCCACTATAACCCGACGCTCGCGGCCGCCCGGGAAAGCATGTCCGTCATTTAAGCATCAGCCTGTGACTGGGCAATCGTCCCTGAGGGGGGAGCCCAGCTGAGGCTTCTGCGTCTGACTGGACAACAACGCTCTCTGATGCTGCGCTCGAGAGCTCATCCTCTTCGCGGGCTCCGAACAAGAGGCCAGACTCACCGTGAGAGGAGCCGGCGGACTCATCCGGAAGCCCGAATGGGGCAGACGAGCGTGATGGGGAATGGGAGGTCCGCGGGGGATACCCAGCGGAGACGATCCCATTGGGGTCCCCAAATTGCCCCCAGTGCTAGCCGCCCTGGCCTCATACCAGTAGGTAGATGGACCGAGGCGGGGAGCCTCGGTCCATCTACTTACGAAAGCAAGCCACGACCGCAATGTTGCCATGGTCATGTTCTCACAGTGAGAACATGAACCATCCACAAACGCTGCCTCCGTGTGGGTCGCGCCCAGACACAGAAGACAGCGATCATGACCATACGAAGTTGAGAGATAATGACCGCAACCAGGAATAACACACAATCGGAAAGGCATCTTTAAAAAGACGTTCCGTGTGTGACGCTCTTTTAGAGAAATATACTCTTTTAGAGGAAAAAGCTCTTTCAGAAAATATACTCTTTTTTTTTCTGCCGAAACACCCAGGGGCGTTCTCTGCAGTGCACCAGTGCAGAGGAGGGAGAAGCCGCTGAAATGCTCCATCAGATCCAGCAGAGGTGAATGAACAGTAGAAATTCAGCTCAGTGAGCATGAACGTTCGGCTCCGAAGAGAAAATCTGAATGAGTGGTTGCATACCAGCTCCTTTTATACCCGTATGTCCAGGGGAGTGGCATGCAAATACCAGTCACCAATTTTCATTGGCCTTTTATCAAAGACCAGAGGTGTCTCGGGCTCCCAAGAGTGACCACTAGTGTCACTACATCGACACAACGTCGAGTGAGTGACACATAGGGAACTCGCTGCATTGTAAAGCGGCTGCACAGAAAATGCATTTCAAGGTGTAGCAGAGCAAACCAGTATAGAATGCAGTAGAAGTGCATTGTATTTAATGTACAGGATGTATGTTAAACAGAATGTAACTGACCTGGCCCTTCTGCAGATCCTTAATACTGGCAGCAGCCTCAGCTGGTTTGCTGTTGATGTACGGAACTTCTTCATGTCAAACTCATCTAATTCCTCTCCTGATGTGAGCAAGACATAGGCCAGTGCTGACCACTGCTCTGGCTCCAGCTCACTACCTAACAGTGTTCCTGATTTCATGGCAGTCTGAATTTCTTTGACAAGAGAATTGTCTTTCAGCTCATTCAAACAACTGAAAAGATTGATGATTCTCTCTGGCATTAATTCCTGTTTGATCTTGTCTTTAATATAATGCACTATCTTGCTTTTATCTCCACAGTGTTGAGATAAACCACCTTTAGAAAAGTCTTGCAAGAGAGTGTGGTTAGGGTCAACGGAAAGACCCAAAAGGAAGCGGACGAAGAGGTCTAGGTGTCCATTTTCACTCCTTAAAGCTTTGTCCACTGCACTCAGATGTACATCAGAAAGATTTAACTTGTTGGGTTTTTTGTCAAGAACATTTTCACCATTATTAAGACATGCAAAGTGAGCATATACTGCTGCAAGATACTCCTGAAAGATCAGATGCACAAAACTGTAGACCTTTTCCCTGTACAATCCCAGCTCCTCTCTGAAAATCACTGTACACACTGAGTACTCTGAGACTTTATTGACATCAATGCCACAGTTTACCAGTTCTTCTTCGAGAAATATCAAATTGCCTTTCTCTAGTTGTTGGAAAGCCAATTCTCCCATTTTCAAAATCAGTGTTTTGTCTGATTCAGTCAGTTTCTTTGGGTTACTTGCATCAGCTCCATTGAACTTCTTATGCTTGAGACTGATATGAATGAGCAGGAAGTGAGTGAACATCTCAGTCAGAGTTTTGGGTATTTCATCAGAGTTCCCAACACTCAACATATTTTCGAGCACAGTGGCTGAAATCCAACAGAAGATTGGCATGTGGCACATGATGTAGAGACTCCGACATGATTTGATGTGAGTAATAATTTCACTTGCCAGTTTCTGATCACTAATTTTCCTCCTGAAGTATTCTTCCTTCTGATGATCATTGAACCCACGAATCTCTGTGACCCGATGGACACACTCAGCAGGGATCTGACTGGCTGTTGATGGTCGTGAAGTTATCCAGAGGAGAGCAGAAGGAAGCAGATTGCCCTTGATGAGGTTTGTAAGTAGCACATCAACAGAGGTTTGCTCATTTATATCAGAGCAGATGTCATTCTTCTGGAACTCAAGAGGATACTGACAGACTTCTAAACCATCCAAAATAAAAAGCACTTTCAATTTTGAAAGATTTGCCTCTTTCAGTTCAGGAGCATATTGATGAATGAGTTGCAGAAGACTGCAGTTCCCCCTTTTCTGGTTGAGGTCTCGAAATGGAAGATGAATGATGGCATTGATATCTTGGTTTGCTTTTCCGTCTGCCCAGTCTAGAATGAACTTCCGCACTGACACATTCTTCCCAATGCCAACTATGCCCATCGTCAGGACTGTTCGGACTTGTTGTCTTTGTCCTGGCAGTGTCTTGAAGATGTCATTACATGTGTATTTTGTCTCTGGAGTGGTTCTACTTTGTATAATTCTTTCATTTCTTAACACCTCATGTTCATTATTGATCTCTCCACTTCCACCTTCTGTCATGTAGAGATCTGTGTAGATCTCATTCAGTAAACTTTGTTTACCTTGAGATGAATTTCCTTCATTTAAATGTTGACATTTGTGCCTAAGTTTTGATTTATTGGCATCTGTGATTTTTTGAAGTGGATTACCTAGGTGAAAGTAAGAGATTTTTAGATGCGATGACTCTTTTTAAAAAAAAAAAAAAACATTAAAAAAAAAATAAAAAATGAAAAAATAAATAAATAAATAAATAAATACCATTATACAGGAACTGTGTTGTGATCCTCAATGCTGCCTCTCCTTCAAAGCTCTCCACTAATATTTCAACAACTTCAGAGACACTAAGCTGCTCTGTATGACTTCCAAAGCATTCTGGGTATTCCTCATTCAGTTCACTTTTGAAGGTTTTGAAGTCTTCTGTCCCCATTTTCCCCATAATTTGAAGGAGCAGGGATTGAATGCTTGGCACATTAGGTTTCTGCACAACAAGAGTAACCAAAAAAATTTAATACATTTATCATAAACAATATAATCCATGTCTCTGGTTCACTTTTACAGAGCTTTGTTTTAAAATATTTTTATGGAAACTAACCACATTGTAGATTTTACTGTGGCCACGGTGATCTTGCACCACACAGATGTTACAAATGTACATGTTGTCGGTCTTACAGAACACCTCCAAAGCTCTGTGGTGCTGCTGACAAACTCTTTCAGCAGGTATAGACTCTGCCTGCTCTGGTGGTTCTTGTGTTGACAACTTCCTGCATGGATATTTACTATTTTATCAATTATGTTGACTTTTTTAGATCATCAAATCATTTAAAACTATTTTCTTTATCAAAGTAATTGCATAATAGCATGTTTTGCCCATTTTTTGTAAATGTTTCATTTGACCAAACCTTTTTCTAATTCTCTGTGCTTCATCGCTGAAGTTCAGTGGTACAGGAATTGATCTTGTACTCTTCAGAGACACATGTGATGTTGTAGGTGAGTCTGATCTCTCCTGTATATTTCTAAAAGTACAACAAGGAAATAATATTTGTCAGAAGTAAACAAGTATGTTTAAAAAGGTTTATTTTTCCTTTTTTAATGTCAACTTTGTTCAATGCTTCAACCTTTTAGTGCCATGTGCTTCATCGCTGAAGTTCAGTGGTACAGGAATTGATCTGTCACTCTTCAGAGACACATGGGATGTTGTAGGTGAGTCTGATCTCTCCTGTACATTTCTAGAAGTAAAACATGGAGTGAATATTTATCAGAAGCAAACAAGTATGTTTAAAAAGGTTTATTTTTCCTTTTTTAATGTCAACTTCATTCATTGCTTCAACCTTTTAGTGCCATGTGCTTCATCGCTGAAGTTCAGTGGTACAGGAATTGATCTGTCACTCTTCAGAGACAAATGTGAGGGTTTAGGTGAGTCTGGTCTCTCTTGTATAGTTCTGAGAGTGGGGAAGAAAAAAAAAAAAAGGCACTAAATATTTCCCACTTATAAAAAGTTAGGTTATTTTTTCACTATTTCAGAGAAAAAGCACAATAAATAATCAATAATCTAAAATTCGACTTTGCTCTGTATCTTTATGCTTTGGGTTATAAGTAATTGAAGTAGTTTCATTTAAGTGCAATATGAAAGCATATTAATTCCATATTTAAGCATAAAAACACTGATGTTCATAACAACTTCAAAAACGATCAACCACTGTTTTTTTTTTTTTTTTTTTTTTTTTGGCCTGTAAAAGAAACCTGCTTTAAGTTCCATTGTTATTTGTGTAACAAACCAGTGATCCATTGTCAGTGACAATAAATTGATCAAAATCAATGCAAAGCTCAAGTCATCTTCTATTGTAACTTTCTCATTGTCCTCACAAATTAGAGTGAAGGTCTTCTGGACTGCTCTTGGAGGCAGATGCATCATCCTGATTTCCAGACACACTCATCATCAACTAACAGATTCCTGTGAACACATAAGTGTTTTATTTGGAGGCTCCGAAATAACAAAACATGTTGTTGCTGTTTATTACTTGCTTTTGGGGTAATTAGGTTATTCTTTGTTTTGTTTTCTCCAGTCAGTCTGTCTCTTAAGTCTAACGAAGATATGTATGTGTTGTGTGTGTCTCTTCAGTTCACCTAAAATAAACAGGCTTATAAACTGTAACTAGGGTGTAGGACCTACATAAACAGTTGCCGAACAGCGCAAAACTCGGTCAATTTAATAAACAAATCCTTTTTAACGGCAAAACAGAGTATAAAAGCTGATTGATTATAAGAATAATGGTCCTAAATCGCAATGATAGACAGAATAGTTTATTCGTTAAAACTTACCGCAGTTCTCAAATCGGTTTCACTTTCACTTAGTTTGAGATTGTGGCGCAGCGCTAAATTAAAACGGAAAAGGAGGGGATAAGTTCTTGAATGTGGCTTTGAACATTTCAAAGCCACCAATGAGAGACCTTGTGGGTACATTTGACACGTCCTCCTTATTTTTGGGTGCTAGTTTTGTTATAAACAAGTCTAGGGTTCCGTTTATTGCCATTATTGGAAGGATTTAAATATAACTTCTAAGATCAGTGTTGCCAAATGTGTGAGGCTTTTGTAGTGACTTGCTTTGTGAATAACAAATTTTGCTAAAATAATTTAGAGATTAAATACATGTTTCTCGTTTTCTGAAGTATATGGGTTTTCTAAAGAAAGTAAAATATAACATGGTTCTAAGCATATGTTCGCCATGCACACTTACTAGACTGTCTCATTCTAGCGTTGCTGAGTAGGAGTCTAGCCCAGTGTTTCCCAACATTTTTTTTTCTGCCACGGCACACTTTTTACGACTAAAAAATTCTACGGCACACCACTATCACATAGGCTAACCATCGTCAATAACTTTCCTTTTCAAGAACTTGTCCATGTTTTCTGTCCGTCTTAGAAGCGTGTTTACTTTGGCTATGCAAAAAAAAAAAAAAAAAGAAAAAAACAACAACAACAACAACAAAAAAAAAAAAAACAAACAAACAAAAAAAAAAAAGTCACATATGCTGTGTGAGGTCACAGGTGGCAAGATCGCTAAATGGGTAATGAAAAAACAAGTTTGCTTCTTTTCTAATTTGTAGATTTGTTCTTGCAATGCCACAACAAATTACAGGGATGCAAACTCATGAGAGGCGAAAAAGTAAGACAATCACTGGTCCACAAATTTTTTTAAGAACTGAAGAATAAGCTAAAAGCACCAATTCCAGCTATTTTAGTGATTCAAATTTATTCAAGTTTACAATTGTGCAGAATTAGCTGCAAAATAAAGAGTATTCTGGTGAGGCTTGCTTCTGTTTCACAGATTTGTTCAATTTTATTAACTGATTAGTTCAGTGACCCCTTCTGGAGATGTCACTAGGTGGTGACAAAGGAGCGTCTGATGTGCTATGAGTGAGTCATTGAATCATTTTGAGTCGTTCATGACCGAAATCAACCAAGAGACTTTATAGTGTTTAAACATTAAAAGAACAAAGAAGATCTATAGTCTTCCTTCAGTCTGAGCATTATTTTTCATCCAAAAAGACAACAATAATAGTCTAATAATAGTAAGTTTCAATAACGTCCTTACCTTCTCCTTTGTTAAAACTTGCATGGCTACAAATCTACTGACTTCAGTATAAGAATTATAAACACAAAGCAGATCTACGGTATCATTTTCCTGCAGTAGCCTATTTAAACTGCTGAGCATGGCTTTTATCAGAAAAGACCACAATAATAGACAAATAATAATAATTTTAAGTTTCAATAATGTTCTTTCGTCATTGTAAAGCGCATTTCACATGAGTTGAGTTGAGGCGTCAACGCTCCGTTCAATGCCAGCGTCAAGCACCGCATTGCCCTCCACATGACAAGAGTTGCAGAAAGCGTCACAGAGGGGCGATTTTACGAGTTTGCCATGTAAAAAAGCGGGAGGTGTGCACAATAAACATTGAAAACATGTATTTGGAAGAGAGAAAAAAAGCTTGCAGTTGCTTTGATAGCAGAAAGTAATAAAATGACTCATTTATGTTTAGGTCTAAGCATTTTCTTGGTGAATTTAATTTAGTTCAATAACTAGGGTCTCTGATATTCGTAAACGATAAGGTAATATTTAATTAAAAGAAATGATGAGATCATTCACAATGTCTCTTCACAAATTTGGACAGTTTTTAAATATTTCTTGTTGCTTAGTACTCTCAAAGACATTATTGGTGAAGCAAAAACGTGTGTATGAAAAACACTTTGGTGTAAAGTGGCGTCACTTCATAAACTTCAGTGTATTCTGCAGCACTGACGCGAGTCATGTGAAAGGCCTTAATGTGTATAAATATCAGTCACTTTTGCACATTAATCATTGCTCTTCACAATCACAAAAGTGACCGATTATGGTTTCAAAACGGCAAATTTCTCAGAAAGGTGAGGAAAACAAATCAAATCAAATCACTTTTATTGTCACACAGCCATATACACAAGTGCAATGGTGTGTGAAATTCTTGGGTGCAGTTCCGATCAACATAATTGTCGTGACAGTGATGAGACATATACAAATTTACAATAAACATCAAATTTACACAAACACAATTTAAAGTCTAATATACACATAATTACACACAACACAATATACAAATAATAACATACACTGTACAGTATACAATACACACAATATAGATACACAATATTCAATAAAAAAAAGTACATATAGTATATATAGAATGTACAGTAGGTTGTATTGTACTGTATTGACATTCAGGCTGTCGGTTGATAGTAAGTTGTTAAGAGAGAATATAATATAATAATAATATAATTTATGACAGTCCAGTGTGAGATATAAGAGTAAGAGTGATAAAGTCCAGTGCTGATGTATTTGATCGTGGGAGATCAAGAGTTCAAAAGTCTGATTGCTTGGGGGAAGAAGCTATCATGAAGTCGGCTGGTGCGGGTCCTGATGCTGCGATACCGCCTACCTGATGGTAGCAGTGAGAACAGCCCATGGCTTGGGTGGCTGGAGTCTCTGATGATCCTCCGAGCTTTTTTCACACACCGCCTGGTATATATGTCCTGGAGGGAGGGAAGCTCACCTCCGTTGATGTGTCTGGCAGTTCACACCACCCTTTGCAGTGCTTTGCGGTTGTGGGCGGTGCTATTGCCATACCAGGCGGAGATGCAGCCAGTCAGGATGCTCTCTACAGAGCAGGTGTAGAACCGTGTGAGGATGTGGCGGTTAATTCCAAACTTCCTCAGCCGTCTCAGGAAGAAGAGGCGCTGATGAACCTTCTTCACAACGACTTAAGTGTGGATGGACCTTGTGAGTTCCTCAGTGATGTGGACACCCAGGAACTTGAAGCTGCTGACTCTCTCCACTGGAGCTCCATTGATGGTGATGGGACTGTGTTCTCTGTCTTTTCTTCTGAAGTCCAGGAGTTTGGATATCTGAAATTATTATTTTCAGGTATTTCAGGTATTTGTGGAATTTGATAATTTTCCACAGCACACCTGACAATCTTTCACGGCACACTAGTGTACCGCAGCACAGTGGTTGGGAAACACTGGTCTAGACTACAGCCTTCGGTGGACTGGTCTAGGAACGACACAGCCTTCCGTTTGAGAAGCACCCTTTATATTCTTTCACCAGTCACAGGCTGCACTCACACTCGCACATGACCTTCTTCTTCTTCTTCTTCTTCTTCTTCTTCTTTACTGTTTTATGGCGGTTGGCAAACCAGCAATTGGTGCATTTTCCACCACCTACTGGTATGGAGTGTGGAGCATTGATGTTATGGTAAACAAAAAAAAAAAACAACCTATTCTTAAATCATGTTTTTCAAATTTATGTCCTTTAAATATATTAGTAAAAATGTATATACTCTTCCATCCTTATTTAGTAGGCTTTTCAGTGAAAGCTGAGTAATATCTATAGATTTCATTGCTTCTGTAAGTTGTGATCTTTCATTCTTATATGACAAACATTTTATTAGGACATGTTCAACTGTTTCAGAAAGACCACATCTTACACAACATGTTTACTTACAATTTGCTGAAAAGTGATTGATTAAATGAGAAATGCCCAATTCTGAGTCGAGATATTATGGTATCTTCTCTTCTATTTTCATAACTATTCCTCTCAACTCCAACAGCTCTTTGGATATTATATAAATGACGCCCCTTTATCTCTCGATCCCATTGACCTTGCCACATCCTTATTACAGCTGTTTTGATTATTCCTTTTACTTCCATTTTACTCAATGATACACTAAAGTCTATATCATGATGTCTTACAACTTGTTTAGCTATCTGATCAACTTCCTCATTTCCTTCTACCCCCCACGTGAGCAGGTACCCATAAAAAGGAAATGACTGTTCTTAACTGATGTATCCTATACAGGCTTTGAAGTATATCTAATAAAATATCCTGCCTTGAAGATGATTTTCCACTTTTTAAACTAGCAAGCATTTCCGTAGTGTAAACTGATAGATGATTTGATGTCCTTTTTGCTATTTTGTACTTGAAATATGGTATGTACACTGCTGCAGCTGTATTGCCTGAATCAGGATCTTTAGATCCATCTGTGTGTATTTGAATTGTTGAGAAACATTTCTGGTCCAAATACTGATGCACTAATGTATCTTTTGAAACCCGTCCGTTTTTGTCATTTATTCTGTCCAAAGCTATTCAGGTTCATATATTCATATTACCAACAGTTCTCAAGAACTCTTTTGACTGGATGTGATTCTAACTGTCCTTTTTTAGAAATCCAATATGCCATTTCCAGCTTGATTCTTCGAATTTCCAATGGCATCTCACCCATTTCCACTTGTATTGCTGATATTGGGGATATTTTAAATGCACCACAGCAAATTCTCAGTGCTTGGGATTGTATAACATTTACCTTATTAATCAATGATTTGCATGCTGAGCCATACACCATACTTCAATAATCTATTGTAGACCTTATTATTGCGCAGTATACTCTTTTTAGAGACTGCCGGTCTGCACCCCAGTCTATCCCTGCCAAACATCTTAACACATTTATACCTTTCTTGCTTTTGTCTATTATTCTTTGGATGTGTGTGGCAAATGTTAATTTAGATTTCATCCAAATCCATAGAAATCTGATTACTGATGTTTGCTCTAACTCTTGATCATACAGCTTCAATTTAACAGAGGCTTCTTTTTTGAGAAACACACCACTTTGGTGTTCTCCAATTATTTGCCCAGTCCTCTACATCTTTAATTGCTGTCTGCATCCTTTTCACCACGTGTTATATTTTGTCCTCTTTTCCATAAGGCACTATCATCAGCATATAATGATTTTCCTATTCCTAGATCAACTTTGGCAAATATATCATTATATTGAAAAAAATAAATACAAAATAAAATAAAAATGGGACTGCAAACACTACCTTGAGGAGATCCATTGTCAATATTGTATATCTTAGAAAAGGAGGACCCCACTCTTACTTGAATAGTTCGATTAGCTAAAATATCCATTATCCAATTGTACATTTTCCCATTAATACCCATTCGATCTAGTTTAATTAAAAGTCCATCCTTCCACATCATGTCAACAGGCCTTCTCTACATCTAAAAACACTCCCACCAGTACTTCTTTATTAGTCTGAGTTTTAGTAATATCTGCTTCTAAACTTAATACTGCGTCCATTGTGTTTCTTCCTCTACTAAATCCACTCTGATGCTAACTTAAAAGACACCTTGATTCTAAAACATATATCAGACTTGATATAACCATTCGCTCCATTAATTTACAAGGGTTTGATGTTAATGCAATTGGTCTGTAACTTGTTGGTTGTGAATGATCTTTTCCTGGCTTTGCAATTGGAACAATTATTCTGTGCTTCCATGTAGAAGGGAGCTTTCCTAGTTCCCACACTTTATTAAAAATTTGAAGTATCATATTCAACGATGGATCTGAAAGATGTTTTATCATTTCATTGCATACTTCATCTTTTCCTGGAGTTGTATTCCTTACCCCTGCAATGGCCTGCTTCAATTCATATAGTGAAAAAACTACATCCAATGTGTTTCCAGATGGACTTCTTTGATTAAGAATATTAGGAGTGTCTCTTATACTCTTTTCTCTTCTACATGACCTTCTTCATCACTGGCAAACTATTGTATGCAGCTGCAGGTTTTTATTTCAGTGAATTTTAAGTTAATATCAGAGACTATTTAGCAGAGACGGGTCACTTCTATTAAAATAAATGGGAGAAATAGGAATGCTCAACCGAGGAGCTCTGAACGCCCGACGGTCATCGGATGTAGAAAGGAAGTTCCACCTAACAGTTAAAAGAGCCAATCACCTTTTAGATACAGACGTCACCTGTCAATCAACTCTAGAATGCGCATGCACATTAGGTATACGAGCAGGGACAATTGTGTTTTTTAATGTAATATGAGGTAAAGAATCACAATTTATGAAATCAGTATTGTCAGATTTTATTGCTGATTTGAAATATGTTCTTTGATCGTAATCTTGACCAACCGTTTTTGAGGAGCTGCACTGGCATAACTGGAAATAGTATGCCAGGAGCTTTCCAAAGATGGCCGACAGTGGACCGACTTGCTAGAAAGACTCTGTTAATATGAACTTCATTCAGTGTTGTTTTTGTTCTCTGTTTTCTAAAGCATCTCGTTACTGTTTTACTGCATGACGAAGAGCTTCAAACTATTCAGCCAGCACGTTAGACAAATTCATTGAGAAGAACCAACTCAAATGAGTGATTATTTCACGCATCAGTCATCGTCCGATTCACGAGCCCCACGCTCATGAGTCTATGGCCGTGGTCACAATGGCATACTTTCCAGTGTTGCCAACTATTTCTCTTGGAAAGTCACCAAAGGCTCGCTGAAATGTCGCTAAAAGTAGCTCAATCACGTGATGACGTCGTTTATTACGTAAGACGTCAAATTTACATATGTAAATGAATTGCCGTAAAGCGCTACAACAATTCTTTAAAGGTGTAGAACCATATGATTTTTTTATATTATTATTATTGAACTAATGATTTAACAGTTAGTATTTAACTACTAATCATTTAGCTATCACTGATTGAACTTGTCAAACATATAGACAGTGGGGGATTTCTATTTATTTATTTATTTATTTATTTTGTTTTGTAATTAAACTGCATTAGTGAACAATGTCAAAGTCCAAAATTAATCTAGCAACAGTAACCAGGGGTAGGCAGCGGTGTAGAGTTTGGGATTTTTATTATTATTTATTTTTAAACATGGATCTATATGCCTTATAATGCCTCACACTGAGCTGTTTTGAAGATAATATGTAATATATCTTATTGTTTTGAACATATCTGTTGTGTAATGCTGAACCATCAGTGTATTACTGTGTCACAATGACTTGACAGTGACACCTCTGTTCATATCTCTTATCTCTATACTTTATTATAGATCAGGGGTGCATATCCATTATCTCTCTCTTTCTCTCTCTCACCCTTCTAGATAATTTCTCAATGCTCTTCTGTCGCTGTAGGCTGACTTTTATTTTCTAAACGGAGAGCATGCACTTGAACTGAGGTTGAGATTGTCACAACAAATATCAACAACAAGTCAGCTGTCAGTCATTCGGTTTATAGAACATCTGTATGGACATAAAGCCACATGCAGATGGCATGCAGGTCAGTCATATTGCGCTAGAACACAGAGAAAAATGAGACATCATTCACGATAGAGCTGATGTTTTTTGTGTCACCAGATGTGGAAGAATGTCGCTAAAGCAGACTACAAAAGTCGCTAAAATTGTCGCTAGTCACTAGATGGCTCTTTTACTTGCTAAAGGGGTCAAAAAGTCACTAAATCTAGCGACAAAGTCGCTAAGTTGGCAACACTGATATTTTCCATACTACTCTCACTGTTTTTGCCAAACACAGATATACGTATAACAGAAACTGAATAGTCTGGTGGAAAGGCATTTAGTACACGATCTACAGTACTGTGCAAAAGTCTTAGACACGTAAGATGTTTCAAAAAAGCATTTGTCTTAAAATAGTTATTTATATCTTCAGTGTCATTAGGAAATATACATTTTAGTCTCCCAAACATTACTTTTGCAAATAGAAAAGATTAGAATAGAAGAACAGGGAGCCCTGCAACAAATGGCATGACCCCCATAGAGCCCCCCGCTGAACATCATGTCAGTCTGTGATTACATAAAGAGACAGAAGCAATTGAGACAGCCTAAACAGATAGAAGAACTGTGGCGAATTCTCCAAGAAGCTTGGAACATCCTATCTGCCAACAACCAAGAAAAACTGTGTCCAGGTGTACCTTGGAGAATTGATGCTGTTTTGAAGGCAAAGTTGGTCACACCAAATATTAATTTAGCTTTTTTTATGTTTACTGGACTTTGTATGACGTTAATTGATAAATGAAAACTATTTATGGTATTAGTTTTGAAGACATCCTTACTATGCTACATTTTTCTCAAGTGCCTAAAACTTTTGCACAGTACTGTATATGTTCCGTGGTCGGCGCAACAACACGTTATCGGAACACACAGGGCGCACTTTGTTGGACACAGATTGGACACATGCTAAAATTGGTTCAGTAGATTGGCACCCCCAAAACAATGGCGCTCGCCTACCTGACACAACTTAAATGAATATTTCCCCCAAAATGAAAATTCTCTCATCATTTACTCACCCTCCTGCCATCCCAGATGTGTATGACTTTCTTACACTCTTGTCATGTGTATGACAGAACAAAAAGTATGATTTTTAGAAGAATATTTCATTTCTGTAGGTCCATACAATGAAAGTGAATGGGAACCAAAATTTTTAACCTCCAAAAAGCACATATAGCAATCATAAATATAATCCATATGACTCCAGTGGTTTAATTAATGTCTTCTGAAGGGAAATGCTAGGTGTAAGAAAAATATCAATATTTAAAACTTTTTTAACAATAAATCTTCACTTCCGGCCTGCTGTGGTATACACATTCACGAGAGGGTTGAGAGCATTCTGCCTCTCGCTTGGCATAAGTGCATTGGCAAGTTCATGCGAGAACTAACACCCTATTTACACCACGTGCGTCCATTGACACAGTGCGACGCAGCAGTTTGAGGCTGTCTCCACTGGATGTGTTTATTTGTCTTATTGGCAGTTTAATGCCATCACATGCAGCACAAAATGGAACTGGACACCCGTTTACTGCCAACGCAATGACGCTCCGCAACAGACGCTTTCAGTGTAAACAGCATCGTTGATTATAATGGGTTCTATATTGCTTTTGACATGACGCTCGCGTCTGGTGTAGACAGGGTGTAACGCATGCCCAAAAAATACGTAAGTGCACTGTTGTTTATGACACAGGAGGAATGTTATACAGAAGTGGAATTTTATTTGCTATAGATTTATATATATGGTGCTTGCGTGTGCTTATCCCGGATGCCTCAACCTACTGAAAAATGACGTCCATGGGCATCATCGCAAGAGGAAAGACTAACGTTTCACAGATTCCCTATCAATGATCCTGAGTGACTGAAGCTATAGCTGTTTGCTGACTCAATAAACCAACTCAAAATATTGAGAGTGTGCAGTGAACATTTTTCCCCTGCTGATTTTAGACCAGCTGAGGGATGCAACGATACCAACATGCCAACGTGCTTATGGCACGTGAAAGGCAGCGTTAGCTCAACCCTCTTGTGAACATACATAAGTTTTAAATATTGACCTTTTTCTTTAACACACCTAGCGTTTCGCTCCAGAAGACTGGAGTCGTAATGGTTACTTTTATGATGGCTTAATGTGCTTTCTGGATCTTCACAATTTTGGTACCCATTTACTTGCATTGTATGGACCAACAGAGCTGAAATTGTCTTTAAAAAAAATCTTAATTTGTGTTCTGCAGAAGAAAGGAAGTCATACACATCTGGGATGGCATGAGGGTGAGTAAATGGTAAAAAAACCTTTTTCGGTGAACTATTCCTTTAATGAGCCTCGTTTGTGCAGCGAATGTTGAGGCACTCCTGATGTGAGTAGCGCCTCATCATCCATAAAAATGCAGCATGTGTCTCTCCTCGGGGAGCTGGCTTTTATCTCCTTGTGTGCACACACTGACGTCCTTGCAAATCCAGTAGCAGAGCAGGGACGGTACCGGCCAAATTAGATGCGCTCCCTCTGAGCTTCCCTCAGCTTCCTCAGACGCAAAGCCTGACAGCGATAAACGTAAGCGATATTGCACCCCCCCCCGCCATCATAATCTCTGCCGAACGTGATCGTACCATGCACGCTGCTCGCAGATCATCACGGCCGTACTGGATGTGTATTCCTGATATATTTGTTTTTCTGTTTAAATGGAGCTTTTATTTTGATAGAAAACTGAGTGAAGCCTTTTCAGTTTCTATGTGTTTTTGACGACAGCTTTACACCTTCAGAAAAGCAGGTTGCTACATGATCCAATTTATTAATGATTATTAATCCTCCATTACTGTTCGGGTCATTTTTGACCCATTTAACGTTTCTTTTTGAAAATTAAAAATGATTTCCTTCAGTGGAGTAATACAAGATCTGGTGACTTTTCCTACACTTGCCATCTGAACACACACACACACACACACAACTGGATTTGATTTGATGAGTCTAAGTGGTTGCTAAAAAATTGCAACACCCTTACTTTTTTTTTTTTTTTGTCAAATAAAATCAGTCAATCAGACACAGTGTGGAGCAGGAATGATGGGGTAAGACTCTAACACATCCACAATACAGAACACACTAACTATTTTGTCACCCGTGTTTTCTATTAATAATTTGTTTATTGCTATGCATTATTGCTGTTCAATAAAATTTCAACTTTGTTTGCCATTGCAAAGTCTTATGTTTGTACACAATTTTTTTATGAATGTTCATTGCTGTTTATATATATTCATATTCATATTTTTATTAATTTACTTTACTGAGTTATACAGTTTTGATGTTTGATGCTTGTAATAAATAAAAGGTAACACAAGCTTACTTTATGTTATCTTGTTGTAACACCAGGGGCACGTTCAATCTCAAAATGGTATGCACCATTTTGCTACGGTTTCCGGGTTGAATGACATGTTTCCTCGAAACGATGTGAAACAGGCTTTGAGATACGTTTTCTCTCATTTGGTGGGTGTGTCAGAGGTGTTACCTAATCAGCAGCGATGTGTATATAAACCCCGCCGTATTAAAAAGGCAGTCTGGCCTCATCTGCCCTTTTTAATTTCCCTGCCAGTGCGGGATTCTTTTTTTACAATTCTGCGCCCCTGCATCGATTATCGGAGCTGAATGACATAATTAAATTTTAAATGAGGGGGCGAGCAAAATGGAGAACTAAACTGCCCCGAACATGTTGTGCAAGTCTCATACTGTATGTGCGGTGACCCCCTGCCTCATGCTGCCCCTAGGGGTGGATGATATGACCAAAATGTTATATCACAATATATGTATACATTTGTGCTCAAAAGTTTGCATACCCTGGCAGAAATTGTGAAATTTTGGCATTGATTTTGAAAATATGACTGATCATGCAAAAAAACTTTCTTTTATTTAAGGATAGTGATCATATGAAGCCATTTATTATCACATAGTTGTTTGGCTCCTTTTTAAATAATAATGATAACAGAAATCACCCAAATGGCCCTGATCAAAAGTTTACATACCCTTGAATATTTGACCTTGTTACAGACAAACAAGGTGACACACACAGGTTTAAATTGCAATTAAAGGTTAATTTCCCACACCTGTGACTTTTTAAATTGCAATTAGTGTCTGTGTATAAATAGTCAATGAGTTTGTTAGCTCTCACGTGGATGCACTGAGCAGGCTAGATACTGAGCCATGGGGAGCAGAAAAGAACTGTCAAAAGACCTGCGTAACAAGGTAATGGAACTTTATAAAGATGGAAAATGATATCAAAACATATCAAAAGACTTGAAAATGCCAGTCAGTACTGTTCAATCACTTATTAAGTAGTGGAAAATTCAGGGATCTCTTGATACCAAGCCAAGGTCAGGTAGACCAAGAAAGATTTCAGCCACAACTGCCAGAAGAATTGTTCAGGATACAAAGGAAAACCCACAGGTAACCTCAGGAGAAATACAGGCTGCTCTGGAAAAAGACGGTGTGGTTGTTTCAAGGAGCACAATACGACGATACTTGAACAAAAATGAGCTGCATGGTCGAGTTGCCAGAAAGAAGCCTTTACTGTGCCAATGCCACAAAAAAGCCCGGTTACAATATGCCTGACAACACCTTGACATGCCTCACAGCTTCTGGCACACTGTAATTTGGAGTGACGAGACCAAAACAGAGCTTTATGGTCACAACCATAAGCGCAGTGTTTGGAGAGGGGTCAACAAGGCCTATAGTGAAAAGAATACCATACCCACTGTGAATCACTGATGTTTTAGGGGTGTGTGAGCTCTAAAGGCACGGGGAATCTTGTGAAAATTGATGGCAAGATGAATGCAGCATGTTATCAGAAAATACTGGCAGACAATTTGCATTCTTCTGCACGAAAGCTGTGCATGGGACACTCTTGGACTTTCGAGCATGACAATGACCCTAAGCACAAGGCCAAGTTGACCCTCCAGTGGTTACAGCAGAAAAAGGTGAAGGTTCTGGAGTGGCCATCACAGTCTCCTGACCATAATATCATCGAGCCACTCTGGGGAGCTCTCAAATGTGCGGTTCATGCAAGACGACCAAAGACTTTGCATGACCTGGAGGCATTTTGCCAAGACGAATGGGAAGCTATACCACCTGCAAGAATTTGGGGCCTCAGACAACTTTTACAAAAGACTGCATGCTGTCACTGATGCTAAAGGGGGCAATACACAGTATTATGAAATAAGGGTATGCAGACATTTGAACAGGGGTCATTTCATTTTTTTCTTTGTTGCCATGTTTTGTTTCATGATTGTGCTATTCTGTTATAAACTACAGTTGAATACGAATCCCATAAGAAATAAAAGAAATGTGTTTTGCCTGCTCACTCATGTTTTCTTTAAAAATGGTACATATATTACCAATTCTCCAAGGGTATGCAAACGTTTGAGCACAACTGTTTGTACAAGCTCCAGATATCGATCATATCTGCAATAATTAATCAAATAATGATGGAGAAGTACAGATGCGTGGTATCGGCATGTTAAAGTAATGATCTGGATCACAGTGATGCTGCACAGCAGAGTGTGTCATATGATCACGGTGGTCTGCTGCATCTTCTGCTACATATCACTCAGAATCGCCCCGCAAAATAGGAATTATGCATGCAAATTGCGTTCAGCAATGAGTTTGTGGGTGCGTTTGCTCAATATCCTGATCTGCATAATTCCTTTAGTAAATTAGGCACAAAACTCGCATGTGCAAATAACTGCCGCTTTTACCATTCGCAATAAATTTCTCCCCTCAGTCTCACGTGAAGTCCTACCCACTGAGAAATACGCTGACGCCAGACACATTGAAATTTACATATTGTCAAATACACGATCTGGCAAAATCTCTGTCGATTGACAATTTATATCATCGCCACAATATATATCGTCATATCGGCCAACCGAGAGACATAATCCCCCCATGCATGGAACACCTCTGCCGGAAGTTTGACCATTTCATTTCCAGCACCCTGGAATAAGCTTTCCTAGGTAGGCTCAGTTTGTTATCCCTCAATAATTGGAACACACCCTCTGGTAGCCCTTTTTAAAATGCTAACCACCACACTCATCTGCCAATCCCTGGGTACTGTCATTGATCTCCACACAAAAAAATGGCATGTCAGCCATGACAGCCCAATAAGTGTCAATTTTGTTCACCCCTGGTGCCTTGCTACTTCTGAGCTCTTTGACTCTTCTGAGACCTTTAACAGGATCCGTTTTGTCCCCAGCCTCCCTTGGGATGTGGGAGAAGCTCCTTTGGTGGTGAATAAATGAATGTTACACTTATATAATGCTGCTCTGACACAACACTCAAGAGCTTTACATTGTGATCAGGGGACTCTCCTCAACCACCACCAGTGTGCAGCATCCACCTGGATGATGAGACGGTAGACATAGTACACCAGTATGTTCACAACACACAAGCTATTAGTGGAGAGGAGAGAGAATCCTCTGGTGGTAGTTAAAGATCTACTGAACAGGATTCTCCACCAAATGTTCCAAATTTACACTCATAATCTGGTTAGATTTGCCATGTCTGTCCGAAAGCCTCTCTCGCCTCGCCATCTTATCCAACTCATAGATAAGTTCTGGTCCTAATGTGATATAGTACCAAGTACACTTATGAACTTTGTTCATATTTACTATATACTGTATATATACACTCACTGACCACTTTATTAGGTACACCTGTACAACTACATATTTATGTGATTATCTAATCAGCCAATCGTGTGGTAGCAGTGCAATGCATAAAGTCATGCAGAACCATCAGAAAAAATTTGATCTCAGTGATTTCAACCGTGGCATGATTTTTGGTGCCAGATGGTTTGGTTTGAGTATTTCTGTAACTGCTGATCTACTGGGATTTTCAAGCACAACAGTCTCTAGAGTGTAGTCAGAATGGTCCCAAAAAGAAAAAAATATCCGGTAAGCAGCAATTCTGCGGATGGGAATGCCTTGTTGATGAGAGAGGTCAACAGAGAATGGCCAGAGTGGTTTGAGCTGACAGAAATGTTACAGTAACTCAGATAACCCCTCTGTACAATTGTTGAAGCAAATGGTCTACAACAGCAGAAGACCATGTCGGGTTCCTCTTCTGTCAGCCAAGAACAGAAAGCTGAGGCTGCAGTAGGCACAGGCTTGTGCAATCACTTGTGACATGTTAGGTCAATCGGCTTGCATGGTGTAAGCTGATTGGTCCTTTGACATGTAATTGGGTAGCCAATCAGTTTGTGTCTCTCTCCTTGTCTAACATTTAAATTACTCAGTGTTGCAGACAAGACGGTTTCACTGCAGCATGCTGCAAGAATTTTATCTCTGAAAATGCTCTCTGCTTAGATGGTAGCTGGGGCTTTTATTCTGTCAGCTTCCATGGTAAGGTCTGCTTTTGGCCATGACACTTAAAAGCGCATCTTTAACAAGGATAGCCTTAGCCAAATCTGGTTGGCAAACATCGCCATCTTAAGTAATTAGATTTGGTAAATCAACTAATATCTAAGTCACTAGTTAAATTAGCTCTGGGCTTCCCTGGTCTAGGAAGACATTATCAGTTAGGTCACTAGCCATTTAAGCCATTCTGCCAAGAAGGCACATAGAAATTTAGTTCATTAGTGTTAAAGCAATTGGCCAGTGGCCAAGGCAAACCTAGCTACCACACACTTGGTGCACATGGCTCTTCAGAGCAGCAGCAGTACACAAGTCTAGACGATAGATCAGCTAGGTTAGGGGGTTGTGTTTTGTGTTTGTGTTATGCATTTTGTGCAGCTTCCCTGCTTTGGGGGTTGATTTTTTTTGAAATATCTGTTTGTGCAGCAGCATGTAATACATTCTCAGTGTAGCTTGTCTTCCATTTTGTCTAATTATGCAGCAGCAGCAGCATGTCCAGTTCTGAGTTATGAGCTCTCTAAAAAGTGCAAATCTAGTATCCGCATTGCAGCATCCACATCAAATTAAGGTACTTCAGTTTTGAAAAAAAGATAGATAAATAAATATAAAAAAATAGTCACACACACACGTGATCATCAATTGTTTGATGACAGCTCATTTCACAAGCCTACAGTGACAATTTGTCATCTCTACAACTTTCTTTCAATCCAAATTTCTTACATACCCATGACTTGATTCCTACAGGAGAGTATGTGCTATCCATGTTTTTTTTTCTTGATTACAACTTTCACAGTTGTATCGAACAATTATGTTACAATTTACTGTTATAAATGTTGGTAAAGGTGTTGATGTGTAGATGTGAATAGTCTTGTAGGCTAATTGATGATGGTGCAGGGCAGGCAAGCCCGCCGATAAGGGGGGAGAACTGGACCTTTTGTCCCGGGCACCGGCTTGAGGGGGGTCCTGGCTGGACTGGAGGGGAGGGGGCTCACAGAAAGGCTGTTCCAAATTGTAGAGCGTATCCAAATGCTGATTGGGAGACTTCATCAAAAAACACGGAGACAGTGTGCAACAGCGAAAGCGAAAGCCACCGGGTAGCACACCTTGATGGAATAACTGCCCACACCCGTTGGACAACTTACTACACCCATCCCTTTTGATGGGAGTGCACAGATAGAGCAGAGTGCACCTTCAGGCTTCAATCACTCCACGCACATCCATGTCCCACATGAGAAGCATATTTCAAGGTTACAAAGTGAGATGAACATAAAAGGTTGCTGCATCCCCTGATGGAAATGTGTACGGATGTGGCTGGCAATAGAATATAAAAATAAAAGTGCATCTTAAAAACATAAATATATTGATGTGTATGCGTTACTTCGATGACATTGCATCACTGGTTATTTGATCAATGCATCTATCCAGAACTATAGATCGTTACAGCCCTAATGCTAACTCGGTATGTCAGTGTATTTTCTAGCAGTAGCAAGTCTCCGCACTGCAGGTCTAGTCCACCAAGACCAATATCCTATCAATATGGCATACCCACATTAGCATGCTAAATCTTTCAGAGAGTTGTCATGACTGAAATGACCAAAGTTCAGCCATACAACTCTATGAGGCGCAAGCTGATAGGTTCTTTGAACTTGTTATATGTTAGCCAGTTGGCTTTCTCAGGTGACATTTAAGCTAATCAGATTGCATGGTGTGAGCTGATTGGTCCTTTGACATGTAATTGGGTAGTCAATTAACTTGTGTCTCTCTGTTTGTCTAACATTTAAATTGCTCAGTTTTGCTGATAAGCCAGTTTTACCTCAGCACACTGTAAGAGTTTTTTCTCTGAAACCCATCTCTTGTCAATATATACTACATGGGGATAGTTTGAAATGTTAATTTGTGCAGCAACATGTCATACAAGCTCAATGCAGCATGTCTTGCATTTTGTCAAATTAGGCAGCAGCAACATGTCCACAGGCTTACTCAGTATGTCTGTGTATTTTATAGCAGTAGCAAGTCTCTGTACTTGCTCTGCTGCAGCTGCAGCAGCAACATAGCAAATCTAGTCCACCAAAATCAATATCCTATCAATGTCATACTCACATAAACCTGCTAAATCTTTCAGAGAGTTGACATGACTGAAAAATATACTGTATATGTTGGAACAAAAGTCCAATTACAAAACACCACTTGGGTAAGCCAGTCCTCCCAATCACTCCACTCTAGGTTTCTCCGTCTTTGCCAACATAACTATGGCATTTCCAGATGTCACACTTTCCAGAGCCAGACTTAGGGTCTCCACTCTGGACTGAAACTCTGAACTGTGGGGTTGGTGCATGTTCACGAAAGACGTCAGAGAGCCAGGGGCTGGGTGGTGTAGTAAGTGCTGGCCTTGAGGAGAGAGGACAGATGTTGTCTAGACAGGTTGTTAAAGTAGAGCTTAGTGTGTCTGTGACAGTGTTTACATCAAGGGTGGAAAATACATTTTGTGTGGTAACAGACCAAAGTCAGAGCCTTACCCACTGCAACATGAAGTCGCTAATGAGTGCCCACACAGTAAACTCCAAGATCTGGGGCCTTGTCCGTATCCCCACACCTGCTCTGCGCCTTTCACCCTTAGTGATTCCCGAGGAGAGTCCAACCTATATCCAGGAGTTTGGTTTCAGAGCCAGAACCAAAGTAAGCCTAGCTATAATCAGATGGTATCACTCAATCTACCGCACCAACTCTGGCTCCTTGCCCACCAGAGAGGTCACATTCCAAAAGCTATAATTAAGTTTTAGATTGTACAGGCCTCTGCCTTTTTCTGCCACCTGATGGGCATCACACCAGTCTCTATTACTCTTCCTGCAGTTGGAGGGCCCAAAAAGAGGTGGCCCCCTGTTTTTTTTTAGGCTAAGACGCACTGGGACCGGCCAACAGGTACTCGAATATGAGTATTTCTCTCACACCTGGCTCCAGAAGAGTTCCCCGGTTTCACTATTTTAGGCAAGGTTGCTATCTTGGACCAACTTCTCGTGGGAGGCCCTACTAGGAGCTAATGCTCCAGACAACACAGCTCCCATGGTCACTGGGGCGCACAATGACCTTTTTCTTAAGCACTTTTTAGAGTAAAGCTGTGCTTATATTAGACAAAAGTCTGTTTTTACATCTATAGATTTGTGCAATATTTAAAAAAATATATGCCAATATATTATAATTTGTTGGAGACTAAATGTTATAGTGTTAATGCCATTTGAATGAAGAAAAAGTGTAATAATGAAGAAAAAATATTATAATATTGAATTTGTTTAGTTATTTGAATTAAAGTCAAATTTAAAATAATCTTTTTCAGTTTCGATTTTCAGCTCAGTGTATCTATAATTTTCCTTTCATTCAAGATTTTTAATTTTGTTGCATCACTGTAAATATATTTTATGTTTGAATGCAGGTGCAATAGTACTGACTAATTCAGGTATCACCAGTTTAGCATGAGGCTTCCTTTCTTAAAAGATCTTTCTCGTTTTTTATTTAAGGATAGTGATCATATGAAGCCATTTATTATCAAATAGTTGTTTGGCTCCTTTTTTAAATAATAATGATAACAGAAATCACCCAAATGGCCCTGATCAAAAGTTTACATACCCTTGAATGTTTGGCCTTGTTACAGACAAACAAGGTGACACACACAGGTTTAAATTGCAATTAAAGGTTAATTTCCCACACCTGTGGCTTTTTAAATTGCAATTAGTGTCTGTGTATAAATAGTCAATGAGTTTGTTAGCTCTCACGTGGATGCACTGAGCAGGCTAGATACTGAGCCATAGGGAGCAGAAAAGAACTGTCAAAAGACCTGCGTAACAAGGTAATGGAACTTTATAAAGATGGAAAAGGATATAAAAAGATATCAAAAGACCTGAAAATGCCAGTCAGTACTGTTCTATCACTTATTAAGAAGTGGAAAATTCGGGGATCCGCCCCTGATCTGACAGTCTCAATGGGTCACGAGAACAAGCCTCTTCCTCCCCCGTCCCAGGCTGTTCCAGGGGTGGTCACAAGGAGCCAGGTAAGTTCTTTGATGTCCCTGAATTTTGCACGGCCACGGCACGATGTGGCACCTCAGGCTCTGCCCCGCCACGAGGCCCCACCCGCCGGTACGTCCGACGAGATTGTCCCCTTGGTCCCCCTCGCCCGGAGCTTGGACGTGTGGTTTGCGCTTTCCAACCCATCGCGATGGCTGGCCGGACCGTCCGACTCGGCTACGCGATTCAGTTTGCCAGGCGTCTGCCAAGGTTCAGCGGCGTCCACTTCACCTCGGTGAAGGGCGAGAACGCCGCTACCTTGCGTGTGGAAATTGCTACCCTCCTACAGAAGAGTGCGATAGAGCCTGTCCCTCCGGCCGAGATGAAGACGGGGTTTTACAGCCCCTACTTCATTGTACCGAAGAAAGGTGGTGGGTTGCGGCCAATCTTGGACCTGTGAGTACTGAACCAGGCTTTACACAGACTCCCATTCAAGATGCTGACACAAAAACACATTCTAGCAAGCGTCCGGAATCAAGATTGGTTCACGGCGGTAGACCTGAAGGACGCGTACTTCTATGTCTCAATTCTACCTTGATATAGACCCTTCCTGCGGTTTGAATTCGAGGGTCGGGCGTATCAGTACAAAGTCCTCCCTTTCGGCCTGTCCTTGTCCCCTCGCGTCTTCACGAAGGTCACAGAGGCAGCAATTGCCACTTTAAGGGAAGTGGGTATTCACATCCTCAACTATCTCGATGACTGGCTAATCCTAGCTCACTCTCGGAATGTGTTGTGTGTGTGCACAGGGACCTGGTGCTCTCGCACCTCAGCCGACTAGGGCTTTGGGTCAATGGGAAAAGAGCAAGCTCCTTCCAGTTCAGGGCATCTCTTTTCTCGGCTTGGAGTTGGACTCAGTCTCGATGACGGCGCGCCTCACGAACTAGTGCGCGCAGTCGGTGCTGACCTGTTTGAAGGCATTCAGACAGAAGACAGCGGTTCCACTGAAACTGTTTCAGAGGCTCCTGGGGCATATGGCATCCTCAGCGGTGGCCACTCCACTCGGGTTGATGCATATGAGACCGCTTCAGCACTGAGTCCAGACTCGAGTCCCAAGATGGGCATGGCGCCGTGGGACACATCGCGTGGCAATCACGCCGGTCTGTTGCTGCCTCTTCACCCCTGGGACTGACCTCACATTTCTTATGGGCAGGCGTTCCCCTAGACCAGGTCTCAAGGCACATCGTGGTTATGACAGATGCCTCCAAAACAGGATGAGGCGCTGTATGCAACGGGCGCACAGCCGTCGGCTCCTGGACGGGCCCGTGGCTGCGTTGGCACATCAACTGCCTCGAGTTGTTGGCAATTCTGCTCGCCCTGCGGCAAGCATGTGTTAGTTCGGACAGACAACACAGAAATGGTGGCATACATCACTACATATTACACTCCCGTTGTATGTCACAACTCGCCCGCCGTCTCCTCCTCTGGAGTCAGCAGCACCTCAAGTCGCTGTGAGCCACTCACATCCCGGGCGACCTCAACACTACAGCGGACGCGCTGTCATGACAGGTTACCCTCAGGGGAGAGTGGAGACTCCACCCTCAGGTGGTCCAGCTGATTTGGAGTCGATTTAGGCAGGCACAGGTAGACCTGTTCGCTTCCCGAGAATCCTCCCACTGCCCGCTCTGGTACGCCCTGACCGAGGCACCTCTCGGTATAGAAACGCTGGCACACAGCTGGTTCTCTGGACTACGCAAATATGCGTTTCCCCCAGTTAGCCTACTTGCACAGACCCTTTGCAAGGTCCTGGAGGACGAGGAGCAGGTTGTCCTGGTAGCACTCTACTGGCCCACCCAGATGTGGTTCTCAGACTTCACGGTCCTTGCGACAGCCCCCCCCCCGGTGAATTCCCCTGAGGAAGGACCTTCTTTCTCAGGGACGGGGCACCATCTAGCACCCGCGACCAGACCTATGGAATCTCCATGTCTGGCCCCTGGACGGGACGTGGAAGACTACCACCCGTGGTGGTAGACACAATCACTCAGGCTAGGGCCCCCTCTACAAGGCACTTGTATGCCTTGAAGTGACGTCTGTTCGCTAAGTGGTGTTCTTCCCGATGCGAAGACCTCCAGAGATGCGCAGTCGGGTCAGTGCTTTCCTTCCCGCAGGAGAGGTTAGAAGGGCGGCTGTCTCCCTCCACCTTGAAGGTGTATGTAGCCGCTATAGCGGCACACCATGACACAGTGAACGGTAAGTCCTTAGGGAAGCATGACCTGATCATCAGGTTCCTGAGAGGCGCCAGGAGGTTGAATCCCTCCAGACCGTGCCTCATTCCCTCATGAGACCTCTCTGTAGTTCTTTAGGGTCTACGGAGAGCCCCCTTTGAGCCCCTGCAGTCAGCTGAGTTTAAGGCACTCTCTTTAAAGACTGCCCTCCTGACTGTGCTCACATCCATCAAGAGGGTAGGAGACCTGCAAGCGTTCTCTATTAGCGAAACGTGCCTGGATTTCGGTCTGGGCTACTCTCACGTGATCCTGAGACCCCAACCGGGCTATGTGCCCAAGGTTCCCACAACCCCTTTTAGGGATCATGTGGTGAACCTGCAAGCGCTGCCCCAGGAGGAGGCAGACCCAGCCCTGACGTTGCTGTGTCCGGTGCGAGATTTACGCATCTATTTGGATCGCACACAGAGCTTTAGAGTTTCTGAGCAGCTCTTTGTCTGCTTTGGTGGACAGCGGAAAGGAAGCGCTTTCTCCAAGCAGAGGATCACCCACTGGGTCATTGATGCCATAGCAGTGGCATATCACACTCAGGATGTGCCGCCCCCGGCAGGGCTACGAGCCCATTCTACCAGGAGTGTGGCGGCCTACTAGGCCTTGACCAGTGGCGCCTCTCTAACAGACATTTGCAGAGCAGCGGGCTGGGCAACACCCAACAACTTTGTGAGGTGTTTGCCCATGTAGTGGCAGGCATAAGCAGGTAAGTCCGGGACAGCTGGCCGGGTGTATCGCTTGCGCATAGCGCCTTTCACCTCCCCTGAGCTGCCAGCTCAGTACATGTGCTAACTAAGCCCTGTACTGGGGTAGGTGCTCCGCATGTGTTTGTTCCCCATAGGTAACCCCATGCAATGTATATCTTCCACTAATTCATATCCCTGTTGGTAAACTGCATCTTCCTTGAGCAGAGGCCCCTCTGCCCCAGTCACCATGTTTGTAGAAACTCCTTCTCTGTAGGGTAGGACCTACCATAGGACTTCTCCACATGAAATACTTCTGACAAGGCTCAGCAAGACCATGTGACGTATTTCCACTCAAAATACCCCCCCCCCCCCCCCCCCGGGTGGGGTGTGGTCTCCGCAGTGTCTTCCCTTTGGGAGTGACACCCCCCTGACGTAACAAATTTCACTCTTTTTTTGGGGAGAGAAAAAAAAGAGGATAAGAGGCCACGACTAGGCTAGCCTGTCTCTATCTTTTGTTGTTCCCGAAGGGCTGTTCGACACTCATAACAGCATTGGGGGAGGTTACGTGTTGGCCTGGTGCGCTGGCTATGAGGCACACAGTGGTCTGCCCGTCACACAACGCCAGTTCATGTAACACAGTTCAGCTAGTTGTGGCGTTTCGTATAGGGACCCCTAGTGTCACTACATTGACACAACGTCAAGTGAGTGACAGATAGGGAACGTCCTGGTTACTTGCGTAACCTCCATTCCCTGATGGAGGGAATGAGACTTTGTGTCCCTCCTGTCACAATGCTGGACTACCCGCTGAAATGGCTGGGACCTTGTCTCAGCTCCTCAGCACAAAACCTGAATGAGTGGTTGTATACCAGCTCCTTTTATACCCGTATGTTCGGGTGAGTGGCCTTTTTTCAAAGACCAGAGGTGTTTCGGGCTCCCAAGAGTGACCCCTAGTGTCACTACATTGACACAACGTCTCGTTCCCTCTATCAGGGAACGGAGGTTGTGCAAGTAACCAGGACAATTTCAGAGGATTTATATGGAGTTAGGACAAAAATAATTTGCAATTCGAACTGTTCTGAGACCAGTGCAGACAGACATCACACTGGAGGTGAAGTGATTCACTATATAGGGAGCAAGGGAGCATCTTATAACTTTCCCATGCAACTAAGTTCATTCACTCCTAAAATCTGACCAAAAGCTCAGTTTCAGGCTGCAGACGATGTTTGGACCACTCAACATGTTTGGCAGACATGGGGCAATGGTAATCAGTACATAGATTCAGAATTTATAATGCTAAATTTTATTTTAACATGGTTGGCAGTGATTGGATGATGTTGGACATTACTTTGAATCAGAATTATTTATGCAAATTTCTGACTGGTAAAATGCTTCAGCACTGGCTATCACTTGTTTGTTTGACAGTGCAAAGAGAGAACATTGAAATTGTTTTGCCAAAGTAGAAAAAAAAACAACAACATTGTAACATAAAAGTCAAATCAAGTCAAATAATTATTATTTGTATAGTTTTTTTATGTGTTCTTTTCCCAATACACTTTGTTCCAAAGCAGCTTTACAGAAAATCAGCTGCAATGTCTGTAACTTCTCAAAAACATGAATAACCAACACTCCTGGAAACATAATAAACAATTTACATTTACATTATATTATTCATTTGGCAGACACTTTTATCCAAAGGGACTTACAAAAGAGGAACTCATAAGTGAATCATCTTAAGGAGACAGTGGTACAAAAAGTGCCATATTAGAAATTTTCACTAGCATCAGAATAGCATTCAAAACAGATTAAAGTGCAACAAGGAATTATTATTATTTTTTTTTAGAGACTGGTTAAGCGCTCATGGAAAAGATGTGTTTTTAGCTGTTTTTTGAAGACAGAAAGCGAATCAGCTTCACGGATAGAGTTGGGAAGGTCATTCCACCAATGTGGTATGATGAAGCCGAGAGTCAGGGAAAGTGTTTTGGCGCCTTTTTGTGTTGGTACAACAAGGCGACGTTCCTTAGCCGACCGCAGTCTTCTAGTGGGTGCGTAGCTCTGCAGAAATGATTTTAGGTATGCTGGAGCAGACCCAGTGACTGTTTTGTATGCCAGCATCAAAGCCTTGAACGTGATACGTGCATCAACCGGCAGCCAGTGAAGAGAGACAAGGAGTGGTGTAACATGCGCTCTCTTTGGTTGATTAAAGACCAGATGTGCTGCTGCATTCTGGATCATCTGCAGGGGTCTAATTGCACATGCAGGGAGGCCTGCAATGAGAGCGTTACAGTAGTCCAGTCTAGTTATGAAAGTGACTGAACAAGAAATTGTGTGGCATGTTCGGAGAGGAAGGGTCTTATCTTCCTGATATTGTAGAGTGTAAATCTACATGATCTTGCGGTCTTTGAGATGTGGTCTGTGAAATTTAGTTTGTTATCGATGGTTACCCCTAGATTTCTGACCATTTTGGAAGGCGTTACTGTAATTGTACCAAGCTGCACGGTGATGTTGTGTTCAATAGCAGGGTTGGCTGGAAAGACAAGGAGTTCGATCTTGGCTAGTTTAAGTTGCAGGGGTGTTCCTTCATCCAGGCTGAGATGTCTCGATTTGAGCAGTCACTGTGGTGTCATTGGGCTGGAAAGACAAGTAGAGTTGCGTGTCATCAGCGTAGCAGTTGATGAGAGAAAGAGAAACCATGTGCCTGAATGATGGGTCCCAGTGATGTTGTGTATATAGAGAACAGAATTGGCCCAAGCACTGAGCCCTGAGGTACCACAGTAAGTAGCTGATGTGACTTGGACACCTAACCTCTCAAGGCTACCTTGAAGAACCTACCTGAGAGATAGGAATTAAACCAGTCAAGCACAGTTCCTGTGATGCCCAGCGAAGAGAGGGTGGAGAGTAAGATGTGATGGTTGACTGTCGAAGGTTGCAGAAAGGTCCAGTAGAATAAGGACGGATGATCTAGATTTAGCTTTCGCCTGACTCAGCGACTCAGTGACAGACAGCAAGGCAGTCTCGGTGGAGTATCCACTTTTGAAGACTGACTGATTGTCATCCAGCAGCTTGTTCTGTGAGAGATAGGTGGAGATTTGATTGAAAACTGCCCTTTCAAGTGTTTTTGCCATGAATGGGATGAGAAAGACTGGTCTGTAGTGTTCTATTTGTGTGGGGTTAAGTGCAGGTTTCTTCAGCAGCGGGGTTACTCGAGCCTGCTTAAATGTAGTGGGAAAAGTGCCTGTAAGTAGAGATGTGTTAATTATGTGAGTGAGTGCAAGTAAGATGGATGGAGAGATGGCCTGGGGAAGGTGAGAAGGAATGGGGTTAAGGGAACAGGTGGTGGGTGGTTGTAGAGGAGGATTTTAGAGACATCAGTGTCAGTCAGAGGAGAGAACATAGAGACAGAGGAGTTGCATACAGGAGATGGGTGTTTGACAGGGCTATTTGCTGAGAATGTATTGCTGATGGTTGTAACCTTATTAGTAAAAAATGTGGCAAAGACATCTGCTGTCAGTGATGTGTCAGGTGGTGGAGGGGGAGGACAGAGAAGTGTGTTGAATGTTCTAAACAAGCTGTGAGTGTCTGTGGTGCTGTTGATCTTGTTCTGGTAGTAGGACGTTTTTGCAGATTTAACATTACCTGAAAAAGTTACAAGCAGAGACTGATACTTACCTAGATCTGCTGGATCTTTAGATTTCCGCCATATCCTTTCAGCTGACCTGAGGTCAGTCCGATGTTCACGAAGGACATCAGAGAGCCAGGGGCTGGGTGGTGTAGTATGTGCTGGCTTTGAGGAGAGAGGACAGATGTTGTCTAGACAAGTTGTTAAAGTAGAGCTTAGTGTGTCTGTGGCAGTGTTTACATTTAGGGTGGAAAATAAATTTTGTGTGGTAAGAGAGTTAGAGACAGCAGTGGAAAGGCAAGAGGGTGAAAGGGAACGGAGGTTACGGTGAAAGGAAACCAAAGGTGGAGTCTGTTTTAATGTAGATGGTAGAGTCATGTTGAATTAAACAAAGTAGTGATCAGAGACATGTAAAGGAGTAACAAGACTCAGAGTTGGTACAGTTATGTGTAAAAATGAGGTCCAGTTGGTTGCCCGATCTGTAAGTTGCTGTGGTGCTTAGTCTTTCCAAGTCAAATGAGGCCAGAAGAGCATTCAGTTCAATGGCCTGGGGCTTGTATTGGTGTATATTTAAATCACCAAGGACGACAAGTGGCTTACCATTCTCTGGGAAGGAGGACAGCAGGACATCCAACTCCTCGAGAAAGTTTGCCAGCTGACCTGGAGGGCGATAAATGACAACAACATGTATTTTTGTGGGTTGCATTGTAGTAATAGCATGGAATTCAAAAGTAGTATTGTTACATAGAGAAGAGTGTGGTGGAAAAAGTCCAGTTGTTATGAATGAGCAAACCTGTTCCCCCACCCCTACCGGTGTGTCGAGGGGTGTGAGAGAAGGAGAAGTTGTTGGAGAGAGCAGCAGGTGTTGCTGTATCATCTGGACGTATCCATGTTTCTGTCAGTGCCAGGATGCTGAGGATGGACTGTGTGGCAAAGGCTGGAATGAAGTCAGCTTTTTCACAGCTGACTGGCAGTTCCAGAGTCCCACTGAGAAAAAGAGCGGAGCAGGTGCTGAAGTGCAAAGTGGCCGTAGGTTGTGTGGGTTGCATTTTGTTTTGCATCTATATCATGTAAACAGTCTGTAACAGATAACAGGGATGTGCTTGAAGGCATATGTTATTCATGAAGTAGACATGTTAGTATGTACAAGGAAAATATGAGATAAAATTAAAAGATACTTAAGTGCTAAGGTGAGTGGTGCCTTTTTGGTGTCCTTGCTCAGTGGACTCGCACAGGTAGGCTCACTTGTCTTTACACAAGTAGGCCTTCACACGAGGAGGGCTTTACACGAGGGCTACCACTTCCGCGTCAGCATTCACATCAAATATATACACGATGCTAATGAGCCATACAGTGAATAAAGCAGGACATGCCTTAATGCTACTTAGCACAAAGCCAGTCATGTGGGCAACTGAAACTATGGGTCGCGCAAGGTGAAGCGCGTGAGAACAAATGCGACTTCAGTAATCTGCAACTAAATTAAGCTACACTTTAGCAATAAATTGTGTCATTGTGTCGATGTAGTGACACTAGGGGTCCCTATACAAAATGCCACAACTAGCTGAACTGTGTTACGTGGACTGGCGGTATGAGACGGGCAGACCGCTGTGTGCCTCGTAGCCAGCGCGTCAGGCCGTCATGTAACCTCCCCCAATGCTCTTATGAGAGTCGAATAGTCCTTCGGGAACAAGTCAACTGCCCGACAAATAGGGACAGGCTAGCCCAGCCGTGGCCTCTTTTCCTCTTTTTTCTCCCCAAAAAGAGTGGAATTTGTTAACCGACTGGGGGCCATAAATGTCTAAGTCGGGGGGTGTCACCCTCAAGGGGAAGACACCGTGGAGACTACACCTCGCACAGAGAAGGGGGGGGGTATTTTGAGTGTATTTTGAGTAACCAAAGCTGGCAGTGGGAGGATTCCCGGGAAGCAAACAGGTCTACCTGTGCTTGACCGAATCGACTCCAAATCAGCTGGACCAGAGTCTCCACTCTCCCCTGAGCATAGCCTGTCATGACAGCGCATCCACCGCAGTGTTGAGGTCGCCCGGGATGTGAGTGGCTCGCAGTGACTTGAGGTGCTGCTGACTCCAGAGGAGGAGACGGCGGGCAAGTTGTTACATGCAACGGGAGTGTAGACCACCTTGACGGTTGATGTACGCTACTGTCGCCGTGTTGTCCTTCCGGACCAACACGTGCTTGCCCTGGATCAATGGCCGGAACCTCTGCAGGGCGAGCAGTACTGCCAACAACTCGAGGCAGTTGATGTGCCAATGCAGCCGCGGGCCAGTTCAGGAGACAGCGGATGTGTGCCCATTGCATAGGGTGCCCCAGCCCATCTTGGAGGCGTCAATTGTAACCACGACGCGCCTGGAGACCTGCACTAGTGGAACCCCTGCCTGTAGAAATGCAAGGTTGGTCCAAGGGCTGAAGAGGCTGTGACAGATCGGCATGAGACGGCGCCGTGACCTTCGTCACCCGGAGAGCGAGATCGGTCGCCGAGCGCAGCTCCTGCATCAATCCCGGGTCAGAACTACCCTCGTGCAGTTCTCTTAGCACCTTGGCTTGGTGCATTTGTAGGAGAGCAATGGCATGCAGGGCAGAGGTGGCCTGTCCAGTGGCACCACAGGCCTCAGTACAGGCGCTGTACGGGGGTCTCAGGCGGCCCCACCAGGTGGTGGCACTTTGCGGACACAGGGTCACCGCAACTGCCTTATCCACCTGGGGAATCGCCGAGTACCCCCTGGCAGCCCCACCATCGAGGGTAGTGAGAGCGGAGGAGCTCAGAGACCGGGTCCAGGCAGAAAAAGGTGCCCGCCACGACTTCGTGAGCTCCTCATGCACCTCCGGGGAGAAAGGGACCGGGGCACGCTCCAGGCCCAGGAACCAATCGTCAGGCTGCAAGGGTTCAGTGGGGGTGGAAGGTTCCACTCCAGCCCGACACACGCAGATGCCTGGGCAAGCATGGCTGCCAGCTGCGTATCAGGCTGTGACTGGGCAACCACACACGAAGGTGGGAGCCCAGTTGAGTCCTCAGCGTCAGACTGGACAGCCCGCTCTCCGATGCTGCAATCGAGAGCTCATCCACTTCGCGAGCGCCAAAACGAGATTGCGAACTCGCCCTGAGACGAGCTGGTGGTCCCATCCCAGTGGGGCAAATGAGTGTACTGGGGAATGGGAGGTCCGTGGGGAGTTACCTGGCGGAGTGGCTCCCATTGGGGTCCCCAAATCACCCCCAGTGCTAACCGACGCGACCTCAAACCCGTAGGTAGAAGGACCGAGGTGGGGAGCCGCTGGGGTGGTCTTTCCCTCTAACGAAGGAAAAACCACGACCGCAACATTGCTATGGTCACGCTCTCACAGTGAGAACATGACCCATCCACGAACGCTGTCTCTGCGTGGGCAGCGCCCAAGCATGTAAGACCGCGATCGTGGCCATCGGAAGTGGAGAGGTAACGACCGCAACCAGGAAATACACACAAATGGAGAGGCATCTTTAAAGAGATGCTCTCCGTTAATGCCACTCTTTTAAGAAGGGAAAATATACTCTTTTAAAAGGAAGAATATACTCTTTTAGCTGCTGAAGCACCCAGGGCCGTTCTCTGCACTTCACCAGTGCAAAAGGGGGAGAAGCCGCTGTAATGTGCCATAAATCCAACAGCTTTTCGAGGTGAATGGATCGGCAGAGTAATTCAGCTCGCTGAACACAATCGCTCGGCTCCGAAGAGAAAATCTGAATGAGTTGTTGCATACCAGCTCCTTTTATACCCGTATGTTCGGGGTAGTGGCATGCAAATTCCACTCGCCAATTCCCATTGGCTTTTTTCAAAAAGCAGAGGTGTTTGGGGCTCCCAAGAGTCGAGTGAGTGACAGATAGGGAACAAATGCGACTTCAGTACACCGCAAATAAATTATTGCTACACTTTAGCAATAAATAATACTCTAAAACAAGTGAACAAGTGAATTTAATAATAATAATAATATTATTAATATAGCTTGGTATTATTCAAAATTTCACAACTTAGTCCCGCTGTCTACAGATGTGGTGATCAGTTTTTAGGAAAACCTTTTTTTTTTCATAAAAGTTTCCTTTTTTATGTTTATTTGGTGCTACTAGTTACAAATTGAAAAGGGAAATGGAAAATGCACACAGCAGTCATGCTGGGGTGTCAGGAGGTTAAATGCAAGTGGTCTGATTGAAATGGAATGCTTTGGTGCACATTGTAATTGCATTATTGTTGTAATGGTGGTGTTTCCCTTTTCATAAATACGCCTAAAAATTGCTTAATTATGTCAAGTCTCTTAGTAAAATCTATTGGAGTGTCTATTTTCATCCTGGTGTAAATAGCATCTGCCACACAGGGCAGCTATTTGCACCCAAATAGTCAGGTGGAACCAGAGAAATATAAGGCAAACCAATCAATAGGTGTCGCAGCAGTGGCGTGGAATGTAAGGTCGGTGTGTGAATGTGTATTATTGTCCTAGCGACAGCAGTTTGCATCCGCGTTTTGTCCCACTCTTTTTCCCATCCAATTTCCTGTTTCTACTCTTAATATTTCCTTTAATACTACTTAAAAGAATAGATAGAAATTAAATAAATGTTGATTTTATCGCAGTGATTTGCTCACACTGAATGTCGAGGAGTGCAGAGAAGGGTTTGATCCGGAGGCAGGGTCTGTCGATCGCACTTGTTCCTTTCCTCACTCCCACGGCTCGGCATCGCTTGTGTGTGTAATGTTTAATGTGTGTGTTCATGTATTTCATGTCTTTTATTTTGAAAGTTTATTTCCTGTTTCATGTCATGTGTTCCTAGTCATGTGATAACTGTTTCCCTCCATGTTTATGTGTCTTGTTTTCATTGGTTTGTTGGTTGATTATCTTGTTGTCAGTTCTGTCTGTTTATTGGTTATCTTTGTCATGTGTTCTCCCATGTACATTTATTTAAACCCTCATGTTTTCCATTGTCCTGGGTTAGGTATTGTGTGATTGGTAACACTGTCACGTGTTCATGTCAAGCCATGTTTATGTAAAGTCAAGTTTAAAGTCAAGTCAAGTTCATGTTTATGTTTCACGTTTGTAATTATTATTATTATTATTTTTTTGGATAACACGTTTGTCAATAAAACTGCACTTGGGTTCTTCACGTCATCGTCTTCGTCATTGCCGGCAGCAACAATGTTACAGTGTGTAGATTGAATCAAACAAAGGTTATTTTTTGTAATGTAAGGTCAAGGTTAGGTTTAGGGTTACAGGTTAATGTAGTGTCTATGGGACTCTAAATAAACACAATAAACACACTGCAGTGATACCCATATTGTATGTTAGTATTTAAATATGGGTGCAGATAGTATATGACACTATTTGCACCAGAGTGCAGTTAGTATCTACCATTATTTGCACCAGGGTTGGGGTGCGAATAAAATCTGCCACTATTTACACTGTGGTGTAAATAGCATATACTATTATTTGCACCAGGGTGCAAATAGCATCTGCCTAAATCTATAGACATGCAGATTTTACATAATAAAGTATCATAAGATTTGTTTCGATCAAGAACAAATGGGTGTATTCCATTCACAAGTTATCATCCCCATGTCCTATTCCCTTCAAAGACTTTACCATATGAGAGCTTCGGAGGGCTTAAAGGTGTGGGGCTCAAAAATAACGGCAGTTCGGAACTCACTTTTAAGTCCTTTGTACTAGAATTTGTGTTTGGAACAACCCTACAGCTTGGCTACCATGATTGTTTACTCTTCGAAGTGCCCTGTGGAGGCATCATTTATGCCATTTGGCATGCAGTGTCGGTGTTTACTGAATGATTGACTCATAACACATTCAGAAGAAATGCAAACTTCTCTAGTTGTTTTTCATTTAAAAGGATGGCCAGTTAAAGACAAATAGAAAAGTTATTGTGCTTAACAGACATCAACACAACCTGTTACAGTATATTTATACAGTATTCAGGAATAAAAGAGAATATTATTTAAAAGTCTGCTAATACTGCATTTGGCCAAACACTGGATTTACTCCAGGCTCTGTAGTTTACAATGGGAACACATCAGTCCATTGTAGAGTTGCTTCATCCCAAAGTCTTGTAGTAAGTTATAACTTAAATCCAGCTCTCTAAGGGGGGAGTTCACTGACTTGAGAATAGGTGCCAGGGCTTTACAAGATGCAGATGAGAGATTACAGGCATCCAATCTGCAGCAGAGTAGGGAAAATTTGCAAACCAGCGAGCTGGGTTAAATTTTTGGTATCATAACGTGATGCAAATCAAATATGTAAAATTATTTAAGCAGGAAAGTGTTACTGAATTATTATCAAATTACTATTTTATGAGCATAAAAATGTTACTTACCTAGCCCTTCTGCAGGTCTTCAGTACTGGAAGCAACCTTTGCTGACCTACTGGAGAGGTTCGGTACTGTTTAAGACCAGAATTAATCTCCACATTCTCTGAAATCAGTAATAAATAGGCCAGAGCAGAACACTCATCTGGTGCCCAAATTTATCTGAAGGTGCTCCAGATTTTAAAGCAGCTTTGATTTCTGTCACTTCAGAATTCTCATTCAGCTCATTCAGACAGTGAAAAAGATTAATGATCCTTTCTGATGTTGAACATCCCTTTTTGATATTTTCTTTGATATAATTAACTGTCAAAGTTAGGTGCTCTTGAGGTTTATCCAAACTGCCACTCTTGAAAAGGTTTTGCAGAGGAGGGTTTTTGGGTTAACTGAAAGACCTAAAATAAATCGGAGGAAGAGTTCTAGGTGGCCATTTTTACTCTGCAGGGCTTGATCAAATGCACTCTGGTGTAAATTGAAAAGTTTCGATCTGTTCTCCCAAATACAGGTATCATCTTTGTCAAGCACATTTCTGCCATCATTAACATAGGCAAAGTAAGCATTTATTGCTGCAAGATACTCCTGGAAGGTCAGATGCACAAAACTGTAGACCTTTTCCTTGTAAAACCCCAGTTCCTCTCTGAAAATCACTGTGCATACAGAGTACTCTGAGACTTTATTGACATCAATGCCACATTTCATCAGATCTTCTTCACAGAATATCAAGTTGCCCCCTCCAGCTGTTGAAAGGCAAGTTTCCCTAGTTTCAGAAACATCTCTTCCCTATCTGTCACTCACTCGACATTGTGTCGATGTAGTGACACTAGGGGTCACCCTTGGGAGCACGAAACACCTCTAGTCTTTGATAAAAGGCCAATGAAAATTGGCAAGTGGTATTTGCATGCCACTCCCCCGGACATACGGGTATAAAAGGAGCTGGTATGCAACCACTCATTCAGATTTGTACTTCGGAGCCGAATGGTCGATGTTCATTGAGCTGACTGTTCATTCACCTCTGCTGGATCTCATTGCGCATTTCAGCGGCTTCTCCCTCCTCTGCACTGGTGCACTGCAGAGAACGCCCCTGGGTGCTTCGGCAGGAATAAAAGAATATATTTCTCTAAAAGAGCGGCACACACGGAACGTCTTTTTAAAGACATGTCTTTTTAAAGATGCCTTACCGTTTGTGTGTTATTCCTGGTTGAGGTCATTATCTCTCAACTTCTGATGGTCACAATCGCTGTCTTTTGTGTCTGGGCGTGACCCACGTGAAGACAGCGTTCGTGGATGGATCATGTACTCATTGTGAGAACATGACCATGGCAACGTTGCAGTCACGGCTTGCTCCCCCCCAATGGGACCACCTCCACCGGGTATCCCCCCATGGACCTCCCATTCCCCAGCACGCTCATCTGCCCCGATCGGGCTTCCGGATGAGTCCGCTGGCTCGTCTCACGGCGAGTTCGACCTCTTGTTCGGGGCTCTCGAGCGCAGCATCGGAGAGCGGGCTTGTCCAGTCGGACGCTGAAGCCTCAGCTGGGCTCCCCCCCTTGGGTACGGTCGCCCAGTCACAGGCTGACGTGGAAATGAAGGACATGCTTTCCCGGGCAGCCGTGATCGTCGGGCTAGAGTGGAGCCCTCCACTCTCCACTGAACCCTTGCGGCTCAATGATTGGTTCCTGGGCTCGCGGCACCACTCACAACCATGCCCCGCCCCAGTTCCTTTCTTCCCGGAAGTGCATGAAGAGCTGACAAGGTCGTGGGAGGCACCTTTTATTGCCCAGTCCTGATCTTTCAGCTCCCCTGCGCTCACTACCTTCGATGGTGGTGTGGCCAGGGGCTATTCAGCAACCTATGCCCGCAGAGCACCGCCACCTGGCACAGGTGCCTAAAGCTCCTGTCCAAGGCCTGTAGGTTTACGTCGTCCCTGACGGCCAAAGCCTACAGGTGCCCCTGTGCACCTCAAGTCGCTGCGAGCCACTCACATCCTGGGCGACCTCAACACTGCAGCGGACGCGTTATCACGGCAGGTTACCCTCAGGGGAGAGCGGAGACTCCACCCTCAGGTGGTCCAGCTGATTTGGAGTTGATTCGGGCAGGCACAGGTAGACCTGTTCGCCCCCCAAGAATCCTCCCACTGCCCGCTCTGGTATGCCCTGACCGAGGCACCTCTCGGTATAGACGCACTGGCACACAGCTGGCCCCCTGGACTTCACAAATATGCATTTCCCCCTGTGAGCCTACTTGCACAGACCCTGTGCACAGACCCTGTGCAAGGTCAGGGAGGATGAGGAGCAGGTCGTCCTGGTAGCACCCTACTGGCCCACCCAGACATGGTTCTCGGACCTCACGCTCCTCGCGACAGCCCCCCCCCCCCCCCGGCAAATTCCCCTGAGGAAGGACCTTCTTTCTTCACTAAGTGGTGTTCTTCCCAACACTAAGACCCCCAGAGATGCACAATCAGATCTGTGCTTTCCTTCATGCAGGAGAGGTTGGAAGGGCTGTCCTCTTCCACCTTGAAGGTGTACGTTGCTGCTATAGCAGCACACCACAACACAGTGGACGGTAAGTCCTTAGGGAAGCACGACCTGATCATCAGGTTCCTGAGAGGCTCCAGGAGGCTGAATCCCTCCAGACCGCGCCTCGTTCCCTCATGGGACCTCTCTGTAGTTCTTCAGGGTCTACAGAGAGCCCCCTTTGAGCCTTTGAAGTCAGCTAAGCTTAAGGCACTCTCTTTGAAGACTGCTCTCCTGACTGCGCTCACTTCCATCAAGAGGGTAGGAGACCTGCAAGCATTCTCTGTCAGCGAAACATGCCTGGAGTTCGGTCCGGGCTACTCTCATGTGATCCTGAGACCCCGACCGGGTTATGTGCCCAAGGTTCCCACGACCCCTTTTAGGGACCAGGTGGTGAACCTGCAAGTACTACCCCAGGAGGAGGCAGACCCAGACCTGTCATTGCTGTGTCCGGTGAGTGCTTTATGCATCTATTTGGATCGCACGCAGAGCTTAGGATCTCTGAGCAGCTCTTTGTCTGCTTTGGTGCACAGTGGAAATGAAGCGCTGTCTCCGAGCAGAGGATCGCCCAATGGCTCATTGACGCCATAGCTATGGCATATCACGCCCAGGACGTGCCGCCCCCGGTAGGGCTATGAGCCCATTCTACCAGGGGTATAGCGGCCTCCTGGGCCCTGGCCAGGGGTGCCTTTCTAACAGACATTTGCAGAGCAGCGGGCTGGGCAACACCCAACACCTTTGCAAGGTTCTACAACCTCCGGGTGGAACCAGTTTCGTCTCAGGTAGTGGCACGCAATACAAGCGGATAAGCCCGGGATAGCCGGCCAGGTGTATCGCTTGCACATAGCGCCTTTCACCTCTTCTGATCTGAAGACGTGCACCATTAATTCCCAGTAGTGTTCACAAACTTTGTTCCCTGGTTGACTTCCTCCGAGCCCTGTGGCAGTCGAGTTTTCAGAGAGACTCACTGCCGGCCCAGTACATGTGCTAACTAAGAACCCTGTTCTGGGGTAGGTGCTCCGCATGTGACGGTTCCCTGTAAGGTAACCTCATGCAATTGTATATCTTCCGCTAATTCATTTCCCTGTTGGCAAAATGCGTCTTCCTTGGGCGGAGCCCCCAATGCCACAGTCTCCATGTTTGTAGCAACTCCTCCCCCGTTGGGTAGGATCTACCATGAGACTCTCCACATGGGCGGCAAGACCATGTGACATATTTTCCATTTAAATATCCCCCCCTCTCTTTGGGTGAGGTGTGGTCTCCGTGGTGTACCTCTCTTGGGAGGGGCACCCCCCGACTAGACCTGGTGGCCCAGTCGGATAATCCCCTTCTTTTTTAGGGAGTGGAAAAAAAGAAGGGGAAAAGAGGCCACGACTGGTTTAGCCTGTCTCTAACTTTTGGGTAGTCGACTTGTGCCCAAAGGGCCGTTCGACACTCATAACTATGTTGGGGGAGGTTACGTGTTGGCCTGGTGCGCTGGCTATGAGGCACAGAGTGGTCTGCCCATCACACACCGCCAGTTCACATAACACAGTTCAGCCAGTTGCAGCATTTTATATTGGGACCCCTAATGTCACTACATCGACACAACGTCGAGTGAGTGACAGATAGGGAACGTCCTGGTTACTTGCGTAACCTCCGTTCCCTGATGGAGGGAACGAGACATTGTGTCCCTCCTACCACAACGCTGAACTACCTGCTGAAATGGCCGGACCTTGTCTCGGCTTCTCAGCATAAAACCTGAATGAGTGATTGCATATCAGCTCCTTTTATACCCGTATGTCCGGGGGAGTGGCATGCAAATACCACTCCCCAATTTTCATTGGCCTTTTATCAAAGACCAGAGGTGTCTCTGGCTCCCAAGATTGACCCCTAGTGTCACTACATCGACACAACGTCTCGTTCCCTCCATCAGGGAACGGAAATTACGCAAGTAACCAGGACGATTTCTGCCTGTCAATCATTTTGCTTGTTCTCATAGTGTTGTAGTTGCAGCGAAATATTGAGGCTTAATGTCATTTTTATGCTATGTTTTTCATAACAGTTGTTAGTTGATGGCGCTGTTTTGCTACTGTTGTGTTTGACAACCGTGGGATGACGCTTTTTTGCTCGGTGTCGGTGATAATGTTGTCTTTGATGTGAGAGGTTTTGGAAAGAGAGGGCATGGCTAATTCAATGGCTCATTGTTCTAGAAAGTGTTGGAAGTTGACAAATTGCATGATGGTGCTAGTACTATAAATGTATGGTATATTAGTAAATTTACCAAGAAATAGTCAACCTTGTCTCAAAGAATTATGTTATACCTGCATTTTCGAAAAATATAGTTTGTTTTCTGGTGAAATGGACACTAGAGATGCTACTACAATAACTTTTATTCCCTTTCACACAAATTATGAGTAAAATGGTAGATTATCAGTTCATACACACCTTTGCTCTATTTCTCACACAATGCTGTTTTATGACATCAAAATGCTTACTATAGTGCATGACTTGTAAGGTGATATACTGTATTTAAACATTTGCATTATATAGCAAACTACATTTACAAGCTTGTTCAGGTGCAATCAAATTGTGTGGTAGCTCAAATGATAAGAGTGTTGCGCTCGTGATGCAAAGGATATGAATCCTGCAGAGCATGCCAGTCGACACAAGAGCAAAGGTGTCACTATAGAAGCACTAACAAAATGACATGGTTGCTTTAATTATCGTGTTTTTCATCTAACTTTTGGTTTTTCATGACATTATCGCTTAGGTTTAGGTTTAAGGTTTAGGGTAGGGAGGTATGCTTTGTTGATTAAAAACATTAACCTTAAAAACTTAATCTGTTTGGGAAATAAATTGTACTCTCTTTTAGTGCCACACAAGGAACATTTTACTTTGAAACTGCATTGATACAGGAATGTGAAAGGAACCACATAATATAATTTTGCAAAAATATTGCCACAGTCACAACATTTTTATGAGATTAGGCTGGAAATAATAGACCCTTACCTCCCTCTGCCCTTTTGTTTGTATGTTATATGTAACATCAGTCAAGCTATATAGAAGATCACTTGGATAAAATAGACATACCCTCATTTAGGAAGTGTGATACTCTCCTTGCTCCCTCTCCTCCAAAGCTCTCCAATATTTTCTGCCCAAAATCAGATATACTAAGTTCCTCTGGCTGACTCCCTAAGCTTCATAGGTAATGCTCATTCAGTTGTAATTTGAAGTTCTTCAAATCTTCTCTATTCATTTTCTCTATCATGGGCAGGAGCAGGCTCTGTCTGTCTGGCACATGCGAGATACACTGTACCATAGAAAAACAGAGATGTGATACACAATGTAATATTTAAGCAGTAAAGTGAATCTTCATCATGCCATTATTTAAGCACAGGTTTTCTAATAAAGACATTAGAAATGATAAGTTTGAATCAGTGAAACATTGTCTTAAAGGAATATTCTGGGTTAAATACAATTTAAGCTCAGTCGACAGCATTTGTGACATAATGATGATTACCACAAAAATTTATTTCGACTCTCCTTTTCAAAAAACCTAAAATTGAGGTTACAGTAAGGCACTTACAATGGAAGTGAATGGGGCCAAATTTTGGAGGTTTTACAGGCAGAAATGTGAAGCTTATAATTTTATAAAAGCACACATGAATTCTTCTGTTAAAACTCGTGTATTATTTTAGCTGTAAAGTTGTTTAATTGGACATTTTTACAGTCATTTTAGGGTTCTATCTTCATCACAACGAAGTTGTAAAATTGGCTATAACTTTACACAGAAAAAAAGGTTAGTAAGTGATTTTATCACACTAAAATTTTTTTAATTTTTACATGCATATTGTTATATCTTATGGCTATACTTTTTAAAAATTGGCCACATTCACTTCCATTTTAAGTACCTCATTGTAAGCCAGATATTTGGTGGGGGTTTTTAAGAAAGGAGGGGCAAGTCAAAATAAATTTTTGTGGTTTTCAATATTATGCCACAAATGCTGTAGATTGAGCTTAATTTGTACTGAACCTGAAATATTCCTTTAAAAGCAACACAGAAAATATAGTAACATTCCACAATGTAGAGTTTACTATGGTCACAGTGCTCTTCCCTTGCACAAATATTACAGATGCAAATCTTATCTGTCTTACAGAACACCTCCAAAACCACATGAGGTTTCTGATAGAGTCTTTGGCCTTGTCTGAAATCAGCATCCAAAAATGGTACCCTGTTCAAAAAGACTCCATGGATGTGTTCATGTTGAATGGAGACAAGATCCCTCAACTACTCCTTACACATGGCACAGTGCAGGAGATCCTCTGTTAATTCACTATACTGAAGCTCACACAGTAACACAGTAGACATAATAATGAACTGCACTGGTCTTCATTGAAAAAGATTCTTGAAGTACAATTCAAATATTCAAATAAAATGTAAAGATTGACTTTGAACTGACATGATAGGTGACAATAGGTCAAATAAGTTATTATACTGATTTGTTTGATTACAAGAAAAAGGTTCATAAAAGAAGAAAAGAAAAAGTTTGTAATCACTGAACAAAGCTTGTTTCAATGGCATCGTTTCTTTCATTACAAATAACAAAATTACCAAAAAAGGTTATGAAAATGAATTAATGGTGCACTCTTTATTTTTATTTCTTTATGTTGCCTTGGACTTACACTGACACATAAAGGTCTGGATGCAGCATCATTCTAACACAATAGTTTTCAGTTACTAATGCCATTGTAGAAATTCATTATTCACAGTCAGTCATGATTCATTCAATCCATGAGTGAAAGTGTCCAAAAACAGGGATTAAGTGAGTAATATTCGGCTGTTTATGTGATCTTAACATGACATCTTAAAATGGCAGCCCCCACGAGGGGACCCTTTCCATGCAGAACAGTAATGTTTCATTCGTGAACAAATCAGTCTTTTTGAACAAATCTTTTAAGTGAACGAATCGTTCTTGTTCACCCACATACACTGACTCATATTTTTCGTTCACCGACGTCTCTCCCTTTTGAAGTCAATGAGCTCTACTAGTTTTCATGCCTGTATAGACTGACTTCCATGCAAGCCAATAGAATTCGAGTGTGGGCTGTTAAGGAGAATATTATTGGTTTCACCTGCTGAACGAATATGTTGTTCGAGAACGCACTGAATGGTAAACTCGTTCCCTAATGATTCGTGAATGAAGATATGCTGAATGACTGAACGAGATGGTGGCGTGTCGTTCATTCAGTTCAGCATGCGAGTCAATCACATTCAACAAAGACAGACAGGGGTGAAATGCACTTAAGACAAGTTTATATTTATACACAAAAAATTATCCCCAATTTATGAGTGTGTAAAAATGACTGAAGGCCATACAGTTAAAATAATATGAATTACTGCAGATATGGAAATATTGTGCTTTGATGCACAGTGTAAGATGTTTAGGCTTTTTTTGAACTTTTTCTTTGGTAATAATTAAGCCCAGTATTAGACAAAATATAGGGAAAATAAGACCTGCCATTTGTGGTGAAAACGGTTATGGTGTTTAAACTATATTTTTAAAGAGTCTTCGTACTTTTGTAGACATGCAAATTCCATTTGTCTTCCTTTGTCGTGCTTTTAAAGACTGACTGAGCCAATAGCATTAGAGAGCAGGCTGTGAAGGAGCATATCATTGGTTGGACTCATTGAACAAATACACCACTTCACTGAACTAGTCAGTCATTTTGTTCGTGTCATGAACGAACTAAAAGTACTGGTAAACTTGTTCGTGAGTAACGACCGACATGAACAAATCAGTCACCATGAACGATGATCTGCTGAATTTGCTAAGGAGCTGCATGTTGTTCGTTCATATCGTCAATCTCGTTCAACAAGAAAAGGGGCTGGATAAATTATGAATAAATTGAGTAATGACCACACATTACAATGACACTGTACTTTGATGTTAGATGATGTTATTTCTAACAGTTATTTCTACTTAGCCCATACAACCTTACTGACCCATCACTGTAAACCGAGATTTAAAAAATGACACTAAATCAATAGTCTGCTTTCTCACCCATCAGGGCAACTGTCCTCAGAAGAATCCATTTTCACTGAAGAGTCCCCTTCCTCATGCAAACATCATGGACTTAAAGGCAGAGTAAATGTTGAAGTGAAGTGCAAGTACTGTGCAACTAATATTAAATCACAATTTACAATTTACTGTACAAACATCATAAAGATTATACATTTCCTGGTGCAACAAGTCTCCTATCTGGTTAGACTCGTTGTGCTAATCTGTACTTTTGAACTTTCTGATGCAAATAACCATTCAGATGAGGTCGATCCAGGGACAACCAGTTACTCAAAAATGTAGAAAAAAAGAAAGAAAAAAAAAGAATTAGCTTAAATATTGTTCCAATGTTCCTATGTACGAAGTTCAATTATCTTTGAACTAGATTTACAAAGTTACTTATCATTGTATATAGATACGAATGTGTAAAGTGTTTACTACAGTATCAAAGATAGCTACATTTGTATTGGAAAAGTCACCACACATGCTTTTCACCATATCCAAATGTCACTTTTAGAATAGCCATTACATAAAACTTTTTGAGAGGGAGGAGCAATTATCAGTGGTTTAAATGGTCAAAGGTTGAATTGTGAATCCAGGATGAGGGGGTTTCACATGACTTACCTGGTTGATAAAAAATAAATAAATAAATAAATAAATAAATAAATAAAAGTTACACCTAGACTCTTAACGTTTTACCTTGACAGATACACAGTATCAGCAATGTGCTGGCCTTGCGTACATAGAACTCTAAAGTAAGTCTACTTCCTTGACTTTGACCTGTGTATTGTGAAAAAAAAAAAAGCCTTCAGATAAGACTGTTTAAAAGAGAACTGACATTAGTTTATTAAGAATAGCTACAATTAGGATTCAAAGCCACTATTGCTATCATAGTGAGGAAGGAATTGTATATGTCAAAGCATAAAAGAGAGTTCTATTTAAAACGGACAGTTTAACATATCACATTTAAGGGGTTATGAATTATAAAAACATGTTTGTTTGTTTGTTTGTTTTCTGAATGATATATTTGGCTACGCATTGCACATAATAGGAAGACAATGACAGCATGTGTTATTTTTAATTTAAAAGGTAAAGTTGTTAATTTAGGGGGTTTTTTTGTTGATATTTTCTTCTTATGGGTTTAATATCAATATTGGCTGGTGCTTTTTCAGCTTGTTCAGAGGCATTGGTTGTAAAAATGAATCTGCTTCAGGCTTTCTCTATTAATGATCAGTGCCTCTGAAATATTCAAATTCAACATTCGTTGTTGTCTCTAAGAGTTTTATCAAACCAGGAATTATAAACAGGTAGAATGGGTCTTTGCTGATCAATGTAACTTTGTTTGAAACAAAACGGTACCAGTGCCGGCCTACCTGTATTAAGTGACATAAGTGGCTGCATAGGGCCCCGCGACCACCAGAGGGCCCCCTATCATGGGTTCAGTATAGCCAAATAATTATTTTATAATAATTAAGTGTAAATAGCACTGGCCACACAGCCCGGCTATATGCACACCAATAGTCTGACAGAACCTGTCAAAACAAGGAAACATATAATATTGTTAAAGAAAAGGATCAAAACCTATAGACATATGTATGCAAATTCGACTCATGATTGTCCAGGAGCTGGCATGGCGACATTAGTTTTTTCACTCTTCTCCACATATCCATTCTAGATAAGCAAAGACAGACATTGGCTGTACACCATCGGCGTCATTTATTTTAAATAAAAATGAACACAAAAGGTGTAAATAAAGTGTCTTAGGGGAGTGTGATAGTAAATGTGGTATCCTCGCTGTGATCTGGGGTTGGGTAGTGCAGAGAAGGGTTTGGTTTAGGTAGGGAGGGGGGCAGGGTGGGCAGCCGCACGTACACCTTTCATCTTATGGGCCAGCGGAGAGCAAGGATCATAACGGCAACATAATTACCCATTCCTATGACCTGAAGAGACTGGTGTCTTTAGAGCTGCTCTGCATTTAAAGGCAGCAGTGATGAGGCACCATTACGTGACAAACCAGGTGTGTTTCGTCCTGCTGCCAGCGCATCATACTCTGAATGCTGTTAGTTTATATACCGTTTTACTCTATTACACTGCTGTGCAAAACATATCTGCCACAATTTCCACCAGGCTGCAAGTAGCATGTGCCACTATTTACAATAATACATTATTCACAGCAGCACCATCTTTGATTTTTAATGGGAATGATAACGAGACTGTGAGGGATAGACTTACAGTCTCTTAAATGGGCTATAGCTACTGCAGTTTGAAGAGTTTTTGGATCATTCCATGGACAAAACATTGATAAAATATCTGTCAAAGAACATTCAGTATAGAAAGAACTCCAGACAAGATGAGTTTTGGAAAATCGGACGTGATCTAGGAGCTTTATACAGCTTAATACCATTCGTGCCATTGATGAGATGGTAAGTCTATCCCTCAGAGCCTCTTTGTCATTCCCATTAAAAATCAAAGATGGCGCTAGCGTGAATAAGGTCTATAGCATCTACCTCAAAAGCATACCTTAATTTGGTTATTAAAATCTTTCTTATTTGTTTTCACAGTCTTGGAATTTCATTAGATCTTATTATTAATTTGTGCATGTGATTGGTGTGATTGGTTAGTTTAAAAATTATATTCTTTAAATGTTGCACTTCTAAAGCAGTTATGCCTGTGCAAATAAAGTTCAGTTGATAGATTTGCATTTTTAAGCTTTATACTTGTGAATAAATTGATTTGATTATATGCACAGTTTTAGCTTGCTTAGTTATTTATGTTAGGTGTGTTTGGTTAGCTGTACAAGTAGGCAGGGGGGAACCATTTTTAAAATCTGCTTAGGGCCCCCCAGATGACCTGTGTGTGTATTTGTGAATTGTATTGTGAGCTTAACAATATGTGTCTATTTGTGCATTTTGTTACATAAGAATTCAAGATTTTGAAATTGAGAATTGACGTGCATTTGTATGAGGTTTTTATAATATTTTCATGGTTGGACAACAGACAGTAGTTGTGCTTTCATTGACCTCCTCCTGCAGCTTTCCAAACCTTTTTTTTATTTTCTTCCATACTTCAAATATTGTGGTGTAAACTAGCTAGATTTCATAATGCCTAAAAAGACAAACTTTGGGACACAATGATGTCTCAACAACAGCAATGTCTTTGCCAATGGCATTCATTAAATTCATTCACAAATGCAACTCAGCAAGACACAGCTAGAGCGTGATGAACCAACTTGCAAGGCAGCAAAAGAATAATGCTGAAGTTTTAGGTTAGTTTAGGTTCTGCGTAAATGAAATACTGCATCAAAGTCGCTTTGCCTTTGACATGATACTCAGCACCAGTTTTGTAATGTATTGCTATTCAACCTGGGCGGTCCCCCTTGAACTGACAGATCAGACTGAACTCACAAGAATGTTGAATTGAATGTTTTGTCTAAACTCGGTCTATGCTTTCCGAATTTGCCAACTGCCCACCACTGGCCCCCGTGTCGTTCACATGCGCCTTCACACAATGCACTGCAAAAAAACAAACAAAAACAAACAAACAAACAAACAAAAAAATTACTTCTTTCAATTAATGTGACATCAAAGGTGCAGTTCTTTCCTGGAGTACCACTAACACTAAACATTTTGGCACTCTAAATCCAGATCATGGAGCACTCTACTAATTAGCTAATCTGTAGAATCAGGTGTGTTAGATAAAGGAGGCATCCAAAATATGTAGTGTAATGGTACATGTTCACTGGCGCAGATAAAATCCACTCAGTCCCGCTAACCATGCTAGAGAGCTGCCGCTTCTGGACATGTTTAAATGCAAAGCCAGAGTATTCTCTATGACTGTTTTCAGTACACTGTCAATAATATATAGTATATGCACAATTCCAGTTGGAAAGGTGTCAACTGTATTTCCATGTAAGTATAGGTGTTGATTTATGACACTTTTGCTTACCCATCCACAGCAATGCCACAATTAATGCATGCAATCTTCATTTGAGTCTGTTTGAAGTCTAAATTAAACATAACGATGTGATTTAAGCACTTAAAACTTAAAGGCAGATTTTGAACCGCTTACGACAGAAGTCACTGCTTCAGCTTGTAGTGTTTGGCTGCCACGTGTGTTTTTTGCTCCTCATTTGCATAAATGTTAGCAAATTTTGAGTTTTTGACGCTCTCAACTGCTCTAAATCTAAGTCAATCCCCCACGCAAGTGTGGCGCTCAACTTCCTTAGGAATTAATTGAAAACACGCACTCAGCTCCGCTCACCATGCACTGTGGACACGTTCGGTTAGTTTATTCCAGGAAAGGATTGAGAAACACTGCTCTAGGGACAACATCAGTCGAAATCAACATGCAATTAACAATAAAAAAGGCTATATATATATAAACATTCAATAATGCTTTATCCCATATTAATAATTGTTCATTAGTCCATAAACAATGACAGATTTAACTCAGTTACAATGTCCTAAGTGTTGGCATTCACAATATTATATATAACAAAAACAGTTGTATATAACCAAAAGCTACTATTGGAGCCTTTTAGAACAGCCTTCCAAAACTATGATGCCTTAAAATGCTGCCTACAGAGCCAGCTCACTAGGTTTTGGAAGAGAGCTTATGAGTCTGTTGTCCTTGGCTGTGCAAGAGCAGCCCTCAGTGGGAGTCACACATAAACTCTGATATTGAACCCCTCATCATTGCTATAGTTTATCTGCATCCATATGTGGATGCTACTTGCACTTTAAGCAATGAGAATCATTAGTCCGGGATGCATGTTCAGTAGGGCCCCATTTAAGCTCGTCCTGCGGATATTCCTTATGAGTTATGGTCTGCACCAAAACCAAGGAAGGCAACCTACTGTCTTACCAGTGAAAATGTCACCTTCAAACTATTGATCAGCACAAAGGACATTGAGCGTGACAGTGTCGTGGGAATTGACAATGTTTGGAAAACAAAGACATAAGCACAGCACCACATAAATAATAATGTAGCATTCATTATGATACTTTCTCTATGAAAATGTGCCCTAATTTTAAAGGGTTAATTCACCCAAAAAAGAAAATTCAATCATTGTTTACTCACTCCTGTGTTATTATAACCCCATATGAATTTCTTTCTTTTTCTTAACACAAAGGGAGAAATTGTGAAAAAAAAGTGATGTCATACAATGGCAGTTTATGGTGACCACCTCTTCAAGCTTCAAAAGAATGGAAATGTATAATTCAGAAGTCTAATAAATTAATCCATGAGACTCGTGATTTTTATTAAAACATACGATGAGCTTTGGTGTGAAACAAATCGAAATCGAATGTATTATTTAGTGAAATTGTTGACCGACTGCTACTCTCCTCTGCGAGTTCATGATGAGACTGCACGAGAGAAAGAGTTTACGCAGCCCCCTCTGGACATGGGGCGTTCAAGAGAAAACACATTTTGTTTATCTAAAAACAGGTCCACCACAGTGATAGTAACAACAGAACACAACACAGCTGCACACAAACCAGAGAACTGAACTTACTAAATATGTCTGATGAGTTTGTAGTCAGATTATAGATGCATTTCATTGCCCAGCCTCACTTGTTTGAAACAGAGTACTCAATCAAACTGAGAGAGATAGACAGAGGAGGCTGATTATTTTGCGATAACAACTGACTGACTGTACATTATCCCGCTTATTACGTGGCTACTAACCAATTAAATAAAGACATGGACATAAAATATTTGCATTTAAATTTTGTAATTTGAGAGGAAATAAATCGCTGAACAGCTGAAATCAACCACTGGTTTGCGTCGGAGTTCTGTTGGTGTTTATTTTGTGAAAATGACTGTCTGACTCCTCAATATTCAGCCTATTACAAGACTACTTTCCAAATGAACAAATAACTGCACATTGTTGAAATTATGAGATTACTTGTAGAGTTTGCAGAGTGATCCGAGAAGTAGGAGAGACGGCTCACAGAACCCGGATGAGCGGTCTGATACGTCTAAATCTCCAGATGTGCGGTTGTTACAGAGCATTATCTGACCGCTGAATGGTGCCATTGACCAATCAGAATTGAGTATTCCAGAGAGCCGTATAATAAATGTGAGTAAGAAACAGATCAATATATACAGTAAATCCTTTTTTATCTGTAAGTCTAAACTTTCACTTTCACATTCTGGTGTTGAAGTGACTTTCACTTTCACATTCAGCCACCTGGTTTGGGCTGATCAAAAGTGGAGATTTAGTAAAAAGGACTTAAATATTGATCTGTTTTTTCACCCACACCTATTATATTGCTTCGTAAGTAGGGGTGGAAAAATGCATTGATGCATCGCGGTGCATCAGTCTAACAAAGAAATTTGATGCATCGATTATGAAATGTAAGAATCGATTATCATTATAAATGAATACTCAATGTGTCCGTCTCATATTACACAAACCTTCTCACAGAAGACACAGAGTGGAACACGTGAGATTAAAGGGAAAGAAAGCGCATTTTGAAAATTGTATGCAGCCGAGTTCACCCCGCAAACCTACAAAGGACAGGATGGATGGATGGATGGATGCCTTCTACCCCAATTATGATATACTATGTTACTATTGCTTTTGTATTTCCATAAAATGTGTCATTTCTCCATCAAACAGTTTAACCATGAATAGAACTTGGCTTAAATAAATGTGACTGGTGGGCAGACATTTGCTGTGAATAAAAACACTCTCCGATTAATTCATTTTCTTTATAGTAAATGTTACAAATAGGGAGCAATTGCAGATTGTTCTGAAGGGAACTAACCAGTTGATTACAGTCACCTCTGATTGGTCAATGGCATGCAGCAGCCACAAAAATATTAAATATTTTGTATCTTTCACAGTGTGTGCCACAAACAGTTCTGCAAGACAATGCGACTGAATTCTTGTAAAGGGGCTTGACAAGCGGAAGCATCTCCATTTAGCCACCTGGCGCCTCTTTCCCTATCCCAAAATGAACAGGGAACTCACGGTTACCACATATCGTTCTGGTTACTTTCATAACCTCCATTCCCTGATGGAGGGAACGAGACACTGTGTCGATGTAGTGACACTAGGGGTCACTCTTGGGAGCCCTAAACACCTCTGCTTTTTGAAAAAAGGCCAATGGCAATTTGCGAGTGGAATTTGCATGCCACTCCCCTGGACATACAGGTATAAAAGGAGCTGGTATACAACCACTCATTCAGGTTTTGTGCTGAGGAGCTGAGACAAGGTCCCGGCCATTCCAGCGGGTAGTTCAGTGTTGTGGCACGAGGGACACAACGTCTCGTTCCCTCCATCAGGGAACGGAGGTTACGAAAGTAACCAGGACATTCCCTATCTGTCATTCACTCGATGTTTTGTCGATGTAGTGACACTAGGGGTCCTTATACAAAACGCCACAACTAGCTGAACTGTGTTATGTGGACTGGCGGTGTGAGACGGGCAGACCACTGTGTGCCTCGTAGCCAGCGCACCAGGCCGTCATGTAACCTCCCCCAACGCTCTTATGAGCATCGAACGGTCCTTTGGGAACAAGTCGACTGCCCAACGAATAGGGACAAGCTAGCCCAGCCGTGGCCTCTTTTCCTCTTTTGCTCCCCAAAAAGAGTGAAATTTTGTTTACCCTCTGGGGGCCATAAGTGTCTATGTTGGGGGGGTGTCACTCCCAAGAGGAAGACAGCGTGGAGACCACACCCTGCCCGGAGGGGGGGGGGGGGAGGCATTTCACTTGGTCTTACCGAGTCTTGTTGGAAGTATGTCATGTGGAGAAGTCCATGGTAGGTCCTACCCAACGGGGGAGGAGTTCTACAAACACGGTGACCGGGGGCAGAGGAACCTCTGCCCAAGGAAGACGCAGTTTACCGACAGGGAAACCGATTTAGCGGAAGATATATCACATGGGGTCACCTATGGGGAATCAGTGCATGTGGAGCACATAACCCAGTACAGTGTTTAGTTGGCATGAGCAGGTAAGTTCCGGGACAGCTGGCTGGATGTACCGCTTGTGCATAGTGCCTTTCCCCTCCCTTGAGGTGAAGATGTGCGCTCTTGATTCCCAGTCATGTTCACAAACTGTGATCCCTGGATGACTTTCCTCCTTAGCCCTCTCGCAGTTGAGTTTGCAGAGAAACTCGCTGCCGGCCCAATACGTGCGCTAATGAGACCCTGTACTGAGGTAGGTGCTCCACATGTGCTCCACAAAATCGTTTCCCTGTCGGTAAACTGCATCTTCCTTGGGCAGAGGCCCCTCTTACTTTCGTAACCTCCGTTCCCTGATGGAGGGAACGAGACGTTGTGTCCCTCTTGCCACAACGCTGAACTACCTGCTGAAATGGCCGGGACCTTGTCTCAGCTCCTCAGCACAAAACCTGAATGAGTGGTTGCATACCAGATCCTTTTATACCTGTATGTCTGGGGGAGTGGCATGCAAACTCCACTTGCCAATTCTCATTGGCCTTTTTCAAAAAAGCAGAGGTGTTTGGGGCTCCCAAGAGTGACTCCTAGTGTCACTACATCAACACAACATCTCGTTCCCTCCATCAGGGAACGGAGTTTACGAAAGTAACCATGGCTTTTGTTAAAAGTCCAGTTTCATAAGTGAATGCTTGTTTTTTTCTTGCAGAAGTATGGTTCATTGGTTTCAAACACTTACAGACCAAAACTATGTATTAAGTCTGTCCTCCTTTAGTATTAGCTTTTGGGGAAGTGAACACAAACCTCACTGGCATACATTCAGAGAACAGTCAACTGTATGTGATGAAAGTAAATTTCAAGCTTTAACCTTTAAGTACTATAAGGCTGAACTGTGCTCAGGAAAAGTTTTATTTATTATTATTGTTATTTTCCCCTCTTTCTTTTATTTATGTATTTATTTATTTTTCCATTAATGTCAAGTCAGTGCAAGTTATCATATTCTTATTTGGGAATTTTGTGTGTAATTCTTTAAAAAAAATATATATTACAATTCCTGTTGGCCAAAACAATAGTTATACATTTTTACATGGTACCTTGTACATGTTTCATGAATTGTTTTACGTTTTACGTTTCATAAAAGTTTTACTATTTAAAATTCTTATAAGTTTATAATAGGCTGTTTAATGGCAGGTTCCCATTCTGACAACTTACCCATATAGTGTTACCCACTATTTGGGCAACAACAGTGGAAATGTTAAATAGCTTTTTGTAACCAAAACTTTAAGATATGTGTCAATAGATAAACTGACTTTCAAAATAAACAAGTGACAACAAGCCTTGGGCTTCCCTTATCATGTTAGTTAATTTAAATTGAAAGTTGTTAATAAAGGTACATTGTGCATAGTTTTCTGAATTTATCTGGTACTGTGTATGAAAAAAAAACAAAAAAAAACCTTAGTGTCATCAGAGATTGAGATTGTGCCAAACACATGACAAAAAGTACAAAAATAGTGAATTGTGAAGTTCAAATAAAGACTACATCATTGTACAAAAATAATAATAATAAAAATAAAAAAAATACACATATAAAACCAATGTAGATTTAACATAGTCTCCCATTTTTCAACCTGAAAGAAAGAAGAGGGAAGGAACATGATTCTTATGTTCTATTCTCAATTATTCCAGCTTTGGGCAATATGTTTTAATAATGAGCCGGTTCTCAGAGAGAAGTCTGGAGCTTGCCAGTAATGCTTGTTTCACATGTCAGCTTGGGCTGGTTTAATCTCAAACTCATTATAGAGAAGCAGGGCTAGCAGACCACAACACAACCCTGTGGCGTTGAATTACTTTTCCACAGACCCACATACTCGTCAGGACCCCAGAGATGCAGTAGCCATTCACACTGCTAGGATCAAGCTTAGTGGACTTCTTTATTGAGTTTGTTTCCCATGCCAGGGGAGTAAATTTACTGGCAGGTCAAATGGGGGTTGAACAGAAGAACAGCGTCTTTTCCACTTCTTCCATCTATCCAATCTACAGTATGAACAATGGGATGTTAGTGTTTTGCAAATTGTGAGGCTCTCTTATTGCGTAAACCACTGTGCAGGTCTCATAGAGCAGTGGTTTCAACTGGTTTTGCTTCAGGACCCATATTTAACATTGGTCACCAAGTGGCGACACAACATAGCACCACACGTAAAATTTAATATAGTCTGCTTCATTTTTTTTCTTCTTTAACACATTTATTAATCTTGATTATTGTTATTAAAAACAATGAACAACAGGATATTTATAACTTAACATTAACCAAGATTAATAAATGCTGTAAAAATATTGCTCATTGTTAGTTCCACTATTTAATGTATTTAATATAAAATGTTTAATTTTTTTATTATTATTTTTTTTTTTCATTGAGTGCACAAATTTATCAGATCAGACATGCAACCCAGTTTTTTGGGTTGCAACCTACAAATTGAGAATCACTATAATGAATAATATATGATCAACAATTTACATTTGTATTTTGAAACCGTTATCTGATTGCAGATGCATACAGCAATGCAGATGAAATGCTTATTGCTGAAATCACATGATCTCACTGAGATTTTTTCTCCTGTCATATTCACTGGTTAATAAATTGGGATACTGCAAGCTCATCTTTGTCGTGTATTGTACTTAGTCAACATTCTTAGAGGCCTATGGCCAAGCATTTGCATTAATTTCCCAGATAGATACTGATATGCAATGTTTCCTTCCGGCTAGAGCCCCTGGTCCGTGCAATGACTGCAGGAGCTGATTCAATTAAATTTGAGGGCATAGGCTACCCAACAAGGATTTGTTCCATCAAAACGCTACAATGCCCCATCTCAAGATTGACTTAAAACAATAATTAAATTAGTTGCAACATCTCCTGGTGACAGAGTATATATATTGGATTAGGCTTGAAATGCATCTTTTCCTGCACCTAGCAGGCTAATGTATTAACTAGAGTCAAATATTATCTTCTGTATGGACTGCTACAAAAGATGTTATGCAAGAGGTTTGAAATATGTAACATGTTATCAAAATACTAGTCTTATTTTGCGCAATTCATTGGTGAACTTTAATTTTTTAGTTTTTTATCAAATGTGAAATTATATAAATGTCCAACCAATGGGAGAATGATCTGTAAACCTATTTGAAAACAATCAATATTTTTAGCAATTTCGTTAGTGACGTTTTAGCAGTTTCAAACTACACACTTCAGCTTTAAACAGTTGCAGCAGCTGTATCCAATATGCTTACTTTTGGTTTGACTTTTAGTAGTAGGCCTCTATACACTGCTAGCAAAATTGAACAACAATCAATTTGAACAAATTCTGGCCAAAAAGAAGGTGTCTTTGAGTTTGTGCGGTGGTTTGGAACAGCATGAAACTTGCAAGAAAACTTCGTACCGGCTGTTAAACACCTTCTTACTGCCAATGGCCATGTCATCGGTGGGTGTGACCTGGTGCTACTGTGATGCCAACTTTTCTTCCAGTTGATTTCTTCACTCAGTCTAGATCACTCAAAATTAACATACTGCAGAGTGCGGAGTTGCAGAACTGTAGCAAATTACATGTGTATGATTATTTGCGAAGACATTTTCTGAGACTAAGTGATTTTATTATTTTTTTCTGTCTAAGTTATCAAAAGCATATGATAACTGTGCAAATTAAGGCCAAATATAGCGTTTTAAGTATGCTAGTGTTAGCATTAGCACCATCTACTGCATAATACTTTAAATCATCACTGAGGTCTTAAAACAGTTTCTTTCACTGGTCTCATGTGGATTCATAGAATGAGGCATGTAGTAATTGATAGCACATTTTAATGTCATATTGGTTAACATTTTACATGTAGGGCAGTTTACGTCTCATATCTAAATGCTCCTATAAACGCCTACCCCAGAGGCATGGGTGGTGTTTGAATGTCTGCAAACAGTTTACTGTTGCTCAGCTGTTTCAACCTTTTTTGTTACTCTGAGTGAAGAACTCCGCTGTGAGTGTATTTGAGCCTTTATGCCCTTCGGTAAATCAGAAATTGAGAACTAGGAAATCAATTTGAGTTGTCAATAACCAGATGACATAGATCATAGCTCATAGATGACACCTCTTTGTACTATCTGACTCACCCTTACAGGCTTTTACACTGCTTTGCTTTGTCAGCGGGTAACAAGTGTGACCCTGTGGGGACATTCAACCTCTTAAGTGCTGACCACATCCTTTCGCTGACACGCAAAATTCAACACTGCTAATCAAACCGTGTGTAGTAGTGCTACACAGCAGGCATTCACAACCTTCTTTCAGCTGTTGTATAGGCAGTGAATGGAAACTCTGTTGAGGTCATTATCATTTTCCTGATGTGGCTTCACCACATCCTACAATTCCCCAATCTGCCCGCCAGCTTAAATCTGAGTTCAAAAGACTCAAAGATCCCTTAAATAGACTATAGTCTATAGGGTTTAAATGACATTAGCTTTGCTCATTTTCCACTGTGCTAACCGTACTAGCTGTATTCAAGCTTGACTTGTTTTGAATAAGCTGTGTTATGCTGTTCTTTCTTACTAGTGATCTGTTAGCCATACATAGCAGAAACATATATTGGTAGTCAGATGGTAGCTTTTTGCAACTGCTTCCATGAGAGAAAATTAAATGATATGTAGAACTGTAATTTATCCCCCCAAAATTCTGTAATATAATGGTCACTACCAGCATAAAGGCACAGTCACACCTTTGCAAGGCGAAATTCCATGGGCGAAAAAACTGTAATTTCAATGGGAATCCGTGCGATGGAGTTTCTGTGGCAAAGCATTTTCTTGTGCTGATTTCACCTCAAGTTCAAGTTTGGTGAACTTTGACAGGCGAAATCGCCAGTTTGGCGTGACCTCTGTGTGGGCAGTGCTTCGTAAACAGCTACACTGAATATTCACACTGGACAAGGATATAATTTTAGGGGTGAGTTTTTAACTGGACTCTTTTTAACTTAAGTCTCACTAAGCATAAAATGCAGCTTTAAAAAAGGCTGTTTGACAATTGCTGGTTTCACAAGCACTCAACGTCCTCTCACGCCAACTTCGCCCACAGAATTTCACCATGAAAAGGTATGTGTGACTGCGCCTTAAGACATTTACTTGGCATATCAAAATACTGTTTGTATGGAGAACACTTGATTTTACTGAAAGTGTGTCCAAAATCATATACCCGAATTATATACTTCTTAACCGAATAAATGGAGTGTGGAATGTTGGAAATACATGCACTCTCAACAGTCATGGCTTGGCCTATGTAGCGAAAGGGGCAGAATTACGCTGCTGCGATGCTGGCCTGACAAACAACTGTAATAAATTGTGAATATGTTAACTAGCAAAACATCTGTGAAGACAGCACTTTGCAAATGTGAGCTGAATGCTTTGCCATCACCCCACACTGTGTGGATATGTAAATTATTTGAGATGTAAGTGTTGGACTGAGGTTGGCTAACAAGCTAAAACTAGCAGCAGCACATCAAGTGTGTTTGAAACGTCACATCCAGCAGCTGAAAAAACAGCGAAAGCATCCATGTAGTTAAAAAAACTACAAAAAAAGTTAGTGTTCATTTGGGATGATAACACACTTTGAAAATGCATACACTAGATGGCCGAATTGCAGTCTGTTTGGTTGAGCGGGCTGACTGGGTCAGACATTACAACACTGACTCAAAAAAAAGTGAAAGTTTGACCAAACATAAAAATACTTTTTGGGGTGTTTGAAACTTTTTTGGAAACATGAATTTTTCAATTCTATTTGGTCCCACTTGTGGCTCTTATTATACTCTTCAACTTTAACACTTGTACTCAATTTAACACTTGTAGTCAAAATCAAATGCCATCTCACAAATGATGTTTCTATGTTTATCTTTGACTCTTATCTTACACTGAGCCCCAATACTTCTTCACCAATACATCTTGTGAACTTCAACAACTAGTGCATTTAGGCAGGGAAAAGCACTACGGCTGTATCTTGTTAAAGTGTGTGCTATCCTTGTCTGTCCCTATGGGTGCAGAATCTCATTGCTCCAGCCCAGGCTCCGATTCTCCATGTCAGGACTGTGATGGGCAGTGGCAAGCCAGGTCAAGAATGAGAGGGTTTAGTAGAGTTATGAAGGCAGAGTCCCTGGTACTGTTAGCTGCCATAACAGACTGCAACTCTGTCAGCGTCCTTCACCTCAAAACACATGCTGTGTGTGTATATACACTCCTTTTAAGAATGAAATGATGAAACATTTTAAAGTGAACAGTGAACTTGTCTAACAGATTAGCTGCCCATCTTCAGGTTTCATGGGATTTAAGCGAAGCAAACAGAACATGTGATCTGAACAGTGGTGCTCTTGTTTTTCAGCCTTGGTTATAAGAGGGTAGCAATGAGAAAGTGTTTGGAAAGAGTCAGTGAAGAACAAGCAAGGCAGGGTGTTTGCATGGGCTTACTAATGGGATGTTTTACAAAGGACATCACTCACACCAGGGCTGGGATAAAGCCTGCTCTCCCTGCCATAAATCTCTGACTTTAAACACCAACACCTCTGCAAACTTGAGGAGAGTTCACGGCATGGTGTGGTCGGTCTCTGTCACAACGTTTCAGTGAGGATGTTTTAATACTATATAAATGCCAAATGTTCTTCTTATACCAGACTTGGATATTCTTTTGAATGAAGCAGGGACCTTCATAGATCTACAAATATAATACTGGATCAAAGTGACTCAAAATTATGGATCAGGTCATAAATGTGTGATGGGGATGGTGCTTGTCAGTAATTTGGCAGAATGGGGTCAATTTCAGGGTATATGAACATTCTGAATCATCATATTGATTTCTCATACAATTATGTTGCAACTTGTGCTGCACCATTGGTGCAAAAAACATTTCTTATACCTAAAATAATGTGTTTTTTTTTTTTTTCATCTTCTTTTCTTTACAGGTATGCCATTGCTTTTTTCTTCAGAAACTCACATTTACTCAAAATTGCAAAATCTAGTTATAGTGTACTGTTGGAATATTGTCTTCTTCTTTGGGATACTGGTTGGAGAAAAGAGTGTTTAGTGTTTGTTTTGATATTCTTTTGATCACAACTGTTGGAGCCTGTGTTATTATTCAATGACATAGATCAATGTTTCATTGTGTTTCTCACAGAATATCACCAAATCCCTGCAGCACTCTGCGTCAAAAGGCTGAAAACTCATACTAATGTCTGAAAGTTGAGGAAATAATTACATTTCACTTGTACAGATTTTATTATTGTTTGGCTGTAATTACCTAGCAGCCTCATCACAGCCCATTTCCAAAGGCTTCTGTTTTCTGACCACAACAAGGACAGAACTAATAAAAAAAGAGTATGTGTTTCAGCATTCTCTCCTGTCTGCTTTATATTTCTATGCTCAAAGCTAATTGTGTTTTAATTTGTTTAACTTATTGTAATTTGTCCAAGTAAATATGTAAGCACTGCCAATCTAACATTTAAGACCACCCCTTCCAGGACTTTAGATAGACCGGCCACAGATCATAAAACAAGGAGGAAAACTTAATTAATTTGAAAATACATAAAGCCAATAATCGCCTGCCTTTCTCTGGGTGGAACCCATAACATTACTGAAATTCTCGCAGAAATGGATGGAGATGAATGGATGTTAGAGTGTTTGCACAGTTTCTGGTGTCTGTTGGGATTCCTGTAAAATACTGACTTTCGTGTGGCCAGGACAATAACTGGTGAGATCCCGCCCATGAAAGTTGGGGGGGGTTACATATGTGCATTGGTGAACGATAATGTACATATACTTTTTTATAGGTCACTGTCATATCAGCAAATGAGGTATAAAAAACAACAACACATTTTTTTTTGCTAATTTTCAAGACACTTAGCCACTGAAATAGAGTGCCACCATTACTTTAGCCACATACCGTATTTCTAAAACCCATGTCAGCAAATCTGAAGCAGGTAAATAAAAGAAAGTGTAAGTGATTGGCTAAGAAAAGTGTTGGGAGGGAAACTTTTAAAACATATTTTTTTACAGATTACAGTACATATGCTCAAAATTATAAACTCAGCAAAAAAAGAAATGTCCCTTTTTCAGGACACTGTATTTTAAAGATAATTTTGTAAAAATCCAAATAACTTTACAGATCTTTATTGTAAAGGGTTTAAACAACGTTTTCCATGCTTGTTCAATGAACCATAAACAATTAATGAACATGCACCTGTGGAACGGTCATTAAGACACTACCAGTTTATAGACGGTAGGCAATTAAGGTCACAGTTATAAAAACTTAGGACACTAAAGAGACCTTCCTACTGACTCTGAAAAACACCAAAAGAAATGCCCAGGGTCCCTGCTCATCTGCGTGAACATGCCTTAGGCATGTTGCATGGAGGCATGAGGACTGCAGATGTGGCCATGGCAATAAATTGCAATGTCTGAACTGTGAGACGCCTACGACAGTGCTACAGGGAGACAGGAAGGACAGCTGATCATCCTCGCAGTGGCAGACCACGTGTAACAACACCTGCACAGGATCAGAACATCCGAATATCACACCTGCGGGACAGGTACAGGATGGCAACAACAACTGCCCGAGTTACACCAGGAATGCACAATCCCTCCATCAGAGCTCAGACTGTCTGCAGTAGGCTGAGAGAGGCTGGACTGAGGGCTTGTAGGCCTGTTGTAAGGCAGGTCCTTACCAGACATCACCGGCAACAACATCGCCTAGGGGCACAAACCCACCTTCGCTGGAACAGTGAAGGGGTGATGGTCGGATTCACGTTTATCATCGAAGGAATGAGTGATACACCGAGGCCTGTACTCTGGAGCAGGATCAATTTGGAGGTGGAGGGTCCATCATGGTCTGGGGCGGTGTGTCACAGCATCATCAGAATGAGCTTGTTGTCATTGCAGACAATCTCAATGCTGTGCGTTACAGGGAAGACATCCTCCACCCTCATGTGGTTTCCTTCCTGCAGGCTCATCCTGACATGACCCTCCAGCATGACAATTCCACCAGCCATACTGCTCATTCTGTGCGTGATTTCCTGCAAGACAGGAATGTCAGTGTTCTGCCATGGCCAGCGAAGAGCCCAGATCTCAATCCCATTGAGCATGTCTGGGACCTGTTGGATTGGAGGGTGAGGGCTAGGGCCATTCCCCCCAGAAATATCCTGGAACTTGCAAGTGCCTCGGTGGAAGAGTGGGGTAATATCTCACAGCAAAAACTGGCAAATCTGGTGCAGTCCATGAGGAGGAGATGCACTACAGCTGGTGGCCACACCAGATACTGACTGTTACTTTTGATTTTGTCCCCCCTTTGTTCAGGGACACATTATTCCATTTCTGTTAGTCACATGTCTGTGAAACTTGTTCAGTTTATGTCTTAGTTGTTGAATCTTTTTATGTTCATACAAATATTAACACATGTTAAGTTTGCTGAAAATATAAGCAGTTGAAAGTGAGAGGACGTTTCTTTTTTTGCTGAGTTTATATATTTTTTCAGTACATCTTTGCCCTAATATCAAAGATCTTAATAGAGAGACAGAGAAAAAAAATCTAACATGGATTTTCTTGATAGGAAACCCCACAGAGTGTATATATTTTGTTTGGTATGCATTTTTCAAATAATTTCTAATTGTTTTCTGTTAATATGTAGAAGCATGCTGTAGGTCCTTTATGAAGCTCCCAAGAGGAATTTCTTCAATTATGTAATTTTCATCTTTTTACACAAAACAGTGTGAAAGAGCCCTGTCTGCTCGTCTGAATCTAACACATCATAAGAAAGTGTTTCACCGCTGTTCAAATGCTCCTCAGATCGCATAATTTATATAGATAAATGTTTTTCAAATTAATAGACAGAACATTCAATGAAAATGCAAAGTAATCTCTTCAGGAATCAAAATACCTTTTGAATGTAACTGTATTCTGATTACTAACAATTTAAATTGTAACTGTAAAGGACCACGGTTATACGGTCCCCACATAATGCAGACACTGCCTACTTCAGTTATATTTGTCAGGTAGTAGGGATATTTTACAAGTGCTAATCCAAAAAAAGCATCTTACAGTACTTTTAAAGTGATTATGATGTAAAAACAAACACAAAATGCTATAGCAATAATTTCACATGATTTTCTTTATTAGGCCTATTAAACTGAGTAAACAGCTACAAACATACACTGTAGTGGCTCATGCCAACCAAGAAATGCAGTGCATTGCATCTTTCATAACCATACATATAGAAAACACTCTGAGAGACTCAGATCAGAAGTGTGATGTCAGCTCTCATGAAGTGGATCCAGATTTTCCAGTTTGTGTTACTTTGTCTGTACTCAGATCTGTTGTCTTTTCTTTGCATTCCTATCAAACCCATTAGGTTATTTCTAGGGTGACCAGATTCCTGCTTGTGGTAAATGGGACAGCCCCCTCCCAGCAAAAATGTGTGCTTGACTTTCAAGAGTTTATCATAAAATGCAGAGCAGTCCAGTCCAAATTTAAGATATATGAAAAACATTGCCTTCGTGACTGTTACACTGACTCAAGATTTATCCGGTGTCCATGCTGCATTCATTAATGAGAACACACGCTCCACAGATGCAGATGTCCCAGGCAGGCATAAAACAAACTCCACAACCTTGGCTAAGACTCAGTAGTTGATGGTCTTGCTCTCCAGCTCACAAAAAATGTCTGTCCATCTCTCAGACACGTCCGTCTTGTTCATGTTACACTCAGTGATACGACAAGTGACAATGATTTTTGCGCAAGCCCACTCATCAAAGAGCATGGTTTCATCAGTCGAACTGAGAGCGGAGATTCTGGAGTAGAAGTCTTCGAGGCTGCTCTGAATGTCTTTCCAGTCTGGGATGTCTCTCAGTAGGGCCCACTCAAGTTTTTATGTGTTCTCCAATGAGCAGCTCCAATTTTGGAGGTAATCCACCAATGCTGAATAAAAGTTTTCACTTCACAAAAGAAATCAGGGCATCCAGGGCATCCAACTGCTTTTTAATGTCAGAGGGTGTGAATGATTCCTCCAGCCTGGCCTGCAAGTCTTTTCTCAGATCATGAATCTGAGTCTTATTGTTGGGCCTCATGTATTCAGATAGAAGACAAAGGCAGGCCTAACACAGTCATAAAACCTAACTCAGGCCTCATACCAAGTCATAAATCTTACTGATAAAGACTGCGCTAAAATCAAACAAAAGGAGTCCAAAACAGACTACAAATCCCATGAAGCCTTGCTCACTAAAGGATCAAACTCTCAACTCCTATTGGATGAGGCACACAACAGAATGCCCCTCAACCATGACATCATCAGGAGTAGAAATACCTCTGAAATGCTTCTGGGATTTGCTTCAAGCAACTTTGCTCACCGTGTGTAGATGCAGCTCATCGCTGCTCTCAGGTGTAGCCTCGTGGCACATGGAAGTAACGTCTGACTTGAAACTGTGGCCATACAATCTCCGTCTCGCTGGACGTGTTGAGATTACTCTGTGTTCCACCAAACACTCTAACGGATCTGAAGGAGACCGCCGAGCAATCCGCATCTTCATCCGTTTGCCTGCAGAAGTGAAGAGAGAAAAGATTTCTCTTCCACCTTCAATCAAGTCGACGTCGCTGATTTCTCCGCCAGCCCGCCGAAAATCAGCAGCCGTACCACCGCCGACAGAGCGAGGAAATGGCCACCCATCATCACCCGAGCCTCGAGGAACCGAGTTGGAGTTAAAGGACGGATGAACACTCATTCATCTGCGTCCTCATACGTTTCAAGTAAGAGGTTTACGTCTGGGCAGAGATAGAATATTATAGTGTGTTATTCTTGTGTATCAAGGTTATTGCTTGTACAGTTTACGGAACGCCATGTGATTAATGCTCAAGGTATTAATTATCACGAATGAGATTTGCTGTGTTGTAGTCCAACCACATTGGACTGTTGTGCATTTCCGCCATCGCAGGTGAGACTGGCACACTGAATTTATCCATTAAAGAATCAAAGACCATGGGACGGTTTATGAGCTGTCCACCGCGTCTCTGAGTGATTAACTAACTGCTGCTTTCTCTCCCATGATCGTGAAATCGGCTTTGGGGCCGTCACTTAATCTATCTCTCTCTCATACTAACCACACACAAACACGTGACCCCACACATTTTTGACTAGTAGACAGCTTCGTGATAAAGCTCAGCTTTGTCCCTAAGCTATCGTACAAGCGGATACACGCGGTAAACTGGTAGACGCCATTGGCTGGTTTCTCTCCGCCCACATTCGCAACCATATTCTCTGGCCGGAAGTCTCGCATGACATACTCTCCACGAGATTCACGTCTGCCATTTTGTGCTTGTCCCTCCTTACACACACACACACACACACACACACACCCTCTCTCACACACACACACACCCTCATGTGTTATAAGGATTATTTTGGTTACCATATCTCATCATATCACTGTTTAGTTTGTAGTTGTAAGTCGGAAGTTTATTGACTGCATTGTATTAATTATTAATTGATATTACTGCATAAATAAACTTTGTTATATTACAAAGAGAAGTGTTTTGGTTTGTTTTGCATACATCTGTGTCATGCTGACGGGATGTCAGTGCTCAGATTCAAGCCTTCATTCACTGTTTTTTTTTTTTTCGAAAATCGATATTCTTCGGATGTCGATTTTCCTAAGAAAACAATCTAATATTGAGACTGTTATACTATCTGGTTATTAGTCCCTGATTCCAGGGTGGTGCCCCGGCAATATTAATCCTTATTAATATTCTATTGATTTTTGATAATTGATAATTATGTTTGATGATTGTTGAATTTGAAGGATCAATAAGCTAGTGTTAATTTTAATTAATGTTTCATCGATGTTAATGATTAGTGATTATCTTTGATAATTGTTGATTTAAAGGATTAAAAAAGCTAACATTGATTCACATCAATGTTCTATTGATTTTAATAATTAATAATTATCTTTGATAATGATTAATTATTGCTAATAACCAAACCCGCTCATAAACATAGCGCACTACATTTACTGGAGCCCCATATGAGGTTTTAATGAGTTAGATTCAATTAATTAATGTAAATATTAATTAATAACTAAAGAAATAATTATTAATTATTTCTGATAGTAACACTGATCTAAACAACCAGTAAAGCCGTCATGGTTGCTTGTATAACCTTGGTTCCCTGATGGAGGGAACGAGACGTTGTGTCGATGTAGTGACACTAGGGGTCACTCTTGGGTGCCCCAAACACCTCTGGTCTTTGATAAAAGGCCTATGAAAATTGGTGAGTGGTATTTGCATGCCACTCCCACAGACATAGGGGTATAAAAGGAGCTGGCGTGCAACCACTCATTCAGGTTTTATGCTGAGGAGCCGATATAAGGTCCGGCCATTTCAGCGGGTAGTTCAGTGTTGTGGCAGGAGGGACACAATTTCTCGTTCCCTCCATCAGGGAACGGAGGTTACACAAGTAACCATGATGTTCCCTATCTGTCACTCACTCGACGTTGTGTCGATGTAGTGACACTAGGTGTTCCCTATATGAAATGCCACAATTAGCTGAACTGTGTTACATGAACTGGCGGTGTGTGGTGGGCAGACTACTGTGTGCCTCATAGCCAGCACACCAGGTCAACACGTAACCTCCCCCAACATAGTTATGAGTGTCGAACAGCCCTTTGGGGACAAGTCGACTACTCAAGAGATAGAGACAGGCTTTACCCAGTCGCGGCCTCTTTTCCCCTTCTCTTTTTCCACTCCCTAAAAAGGGGGATTATCCGACTGGACCGCCAGGTCTAGTCGGGGGTTGTCCCTCCAAGGGGAAGACACCGCGGAGACCACACCTCACCCAAAGGGGGGGGGGGTATTTAAGTGGAAGAATACATCCTACATGGTCTTTCCAACTATGTGGAGAGTCTTCAAGGTAGATCCTACCCAATGGCGGAGGAGTTACTACAAACATAGAGACTGGGGCAGAGGGGCTCTGCCCAAGGAAGATGCAGTTTGCCAACAGGGAAATGAATTAGCGGAAGATATATATCGCATGGGGTATCCCCCTACTGGGGATTAATGGCGCACGTCTTCAGCTCAAAAGGTGGTGGAAGGCACTATGTGCAAGCAATACACCTGGCCGGCTATCCCGGGCTTATCCGCTTGTATTGCGTGCCACTACCTGGGATGAAACCGGTTCCACCCGGAGGTTGTAGAACCTTGCAATGGTGTTGGGTGTTCCCCAGCCTGCTGCTCTGCAAACGTATGTTAGAGAGGCACCCCTGGCCAGGGCCCAGGAAGCCGCTACACCCCTGGTAGAATGGGCTCGTAGCCCTACCGGGGGCGGCATGTACTGGGCGTGATATGCCATAGTTATTGCGTCAATGAACCAGTGGGCGATCCTCTGCTTGGAGACAACGCTTCCTTTCCGCTGTCCACCAAAGCAGACAAAGATCTGCTCAGAGATCCTAAAGCTCTGAGTGCGATCCAAATAGATGCGTAAAGCGTGCACCGGACACAGAAACTACAGGGCTGTGTCTGCCTCCTCCTGGGGCAGCGCTTGCAGGTTCACCACCTGGTCCCTAAAATGGGTGGTGGGAACCTTGGGCACATAGCCCGGTCGGGGTCTCAGGATCACATGAGAGTAACCCGGACCGAACTCCAGGCACATTTCGCTGACAGAGAATGCTTGCAGGTCACCTACCCTCTTGATGGAAGTGAGTGCAGTCAGGAGGGCAGTCTTCAAGGAGAGTGCCTTAAGCTCGGCTGACTGCAAAGGCTCAAAGGGGGCTCTCTGTAGACCCTGAAGAACTACAGAGAGGTCCCATGAGGGAACGAGGTGCGGTCTGGAGGGATTCAGCCCCCTGGCACAACTTAGGAACCTGATGATCAGGTCGTGCTTCTCTAAAGACTTACCGTCAACTGCGTTGTGGTGTGCTGCTATGGCGGCAACATACACCTTCAAGGTGGAAGGGGACAGCCTCCCTTCCAACCTCTCCTGCAGGAAGGAAAGCACTGATCTGACTGTGCATCTCTGGGGTCTTCCCGTCGGGAAGAACACCACTTAGCGAACAGATGCCACTTAAAGGCATACAGGTGCCTTGTAGAGGGGGCCCTAGCCTGAGTGATCATGTCTACCACGCTTAGGTGTTCCACGTCCCATCCAGGGGCCAGACATGGAGATTCCAGAGGTCTGGTTGTGGGTGCCAGAGGGTGCCCTGTCCCTGAGAAAGAAGGTCCTTCCTCAGAGGAATTGGCCATGGGGGGGGGGTCTGTTGCGAGGAGCGTGAGTCCAAGAACCACGTCTGGGTGGGCCAGTAGGGTGCTACCAGGACGACCTGCCCCTCGTCCTCCCTGACCTTGCACAGAGTCTGTGCAAGTAGGCTCACTGGGGGAAATGCATATTTGCGCAGGCCAGGGGGCCAGCTGTGTACCAGCACATCTATGCCCGAGGGGAGCCTCGGTGAGGGTGTACCAGAGTGGGCAGTAGGAGGATTCTTGGGAGGCAAACAGGTCCACCTGTGCCCGTCCGAATTGACTCCAAATTAGCTGGACCACCTGAGGGTGGAGTCTCCACTCTCCCCTGAGGGTAACCTGCCATGACAGCACATCTGCTGTAGTGTTGAGGTTGCCTGGGATGTGAGTGGCTTGCAGTGACTAGAAGCGCTGCTGACCCCAGAGGAGGAGACGGCGGGTGAGTTGTGACATACAACGAAAGTGCAGACTGCCTTGGCGGTTGACATATGCTACCATTGCCGTGTTGTCTGTCCGAACTAACACGTGCTTGCCTTGGATCAATGGCCGAAACCTCCGCAGGGCAAGCAGAATTGCCAACAACTCAAGGCAGTTGATGTGCCAATGCAGTCGCAGGCCCATCCACAGGCCGGCGGCTGCGTGCCTGTTGCGCACAGCGCCCCAGCACATTTTGGAAGCGTCTGTTGTGACCATGACGCGCCTGGAGACCAGTTCTAGAGGAACACCTGCTCATAGAAACGAGAGGTCGGTCCAAGGGCTGAAAAGACGGTGAGAGACCGGCGTGATGACCATGCGATGTGTCCCGTGGTGCCATGCCCATCTCGGGACTTGAGTCTGAAGCCAGTGCTGAAGCGGTCTCATATGCATCAACCCGAGCGGGGTGGCTACCGCCGAGGATGCCCTATGCCCCAGGAGCCTCTGAAAAAGTTTAAGTGGAACCGCTGTTTTCTGTTTGAATGCCTTCAAACAGGTCAGCACCGACTGGGCGCGCTTGTTTGTAAGGCATGCCGTCAAAGAGACTGAGTCCAGCTCCAAACTTAGATGCTCTGAACTGGGAGGAGCTTGCTCTTTTCCCAGTTGACCCGAAGCCCTAGTTGGCTAAGGCGTGAGAGCACCAAGTCCCTGTGTGCGCACAACATGTTTCGAGAGTGAGCTAGGATTTGCCAGTCATCGAGATAGTTGAGAATGTGAATGCCCACCTCCCTTAACGGGGCAAGGGCAGCCTCTGTGACCTTCATGAAGATGCGACAAGAAAGGGACAGGCCGAAAGGGAGGACTTTGTACTGATACGCCTGACCCTTGAATGCAAACTGCAGGAAGGGTCTGTGTCAAGGAAGGATCGAGACGTGGAAGTATGCGTCCTTCATGTCTACCTCCGCGAACCAATCTTGATGCCGGACGCTCACCAGAATGCGTTTTTGCGTCAGCATCTTGAACGGGAGCCTGTGTAAGGCCCAGTTCAGTACTCGCAGGTCCAAGATTGGTCGCAACCCACCGAGTTTCTTCGGTACGATGAAGTAGGGGCTGTAAAACCCCTTCTCCATCTCGACTGGAGGGACAGGTTCTATCGCGCCATTCCATAGGAGGGTAGCGATCTCCGTGCGCAAGGTAGCAGCGTTTTCATTCTTGTCCAAAGTGAACTGAATACCGCTGAAGCTGGGCGGGCGCCTGGCGAACTGAATGGCGAAGCCGAGTCGGACTGTCCGGATCAGCCATCGCGACGATTGGAAAGCGCAAGCCACGCATCCAAGTTCCGCGCAAGGGGGACCAAGGGGACAACGTCATCAGACGTACCGGCAGGTGGGGCCTCGTGGTGGGGCGGAGCTCGAGGTGCCACACCACGTCGTGGCCGTGCTGAGTCTAGGGACATTGTAGCACTTACCTGGCTCCTTGTGACCACCCTGGAACAGCCTGGGACGGGGGAGGAAGAGGCCTTTCCTCGTAACCCGTGGAGATTGCCACACTGGGGGCGGCTGTGTGCCACAGCTGGGCGCTCAGGGGCGGAAAGACCACTGCTGTAGCACCAATCCTGCAAGCAAAAACCCGTGGACGGTGGTCGTGATGACGACCATGCACACCGGGTATGTGACCCAGGGAGGAAGGAAGCCACTCTTTTGCTGAACTGTTGGGTACCGCAGCAACTTGGGCATGGGGCAAAATCAGACAAAAAGGCAACAAAAGATTTTCCACCCGGCCCTCCACCAGGGGATGGAGTGGTCTTCTTACCAGCTCCAGGTGAGTGTGTTCCTTTGTCCTTGGGTCGCCTGTCTCAGGGGCGCTTTGACGACCTCCGTGGGTTCTTAGGCGCTGACTGTGAGACGGGTGGCGTCTGCTTCCTGCGGTGGGCTCCATGCCGGGCCGAAGGGGCGGGCTGCGGCGGAGCGGTGCAGTCACTGCAGGGGGAACCCCTTTTCGACGAGCAGACGGGGTGCGGAATCTTGAGCCACGCCAGGGCAGGATGTGCCGGATAGCCTCCATCTGCTGCTTCATCGCCGAGGACTGCTGGGCAAAGTCCTCGACAGTGTTGGCGAATAGGCCAGCCTGGGAAATGGGGGCAGCAAGAAACCGTGTCTTTTCGGCCTAACCCATCTCGACCAGCTTGAGCCAAAGGTGGCGCTCCTGGACCACTAATGTGGCCATCGTCCGCCCGAGAGACCGCGCCGTGACCTTCGTCGCTCGGAGAGCGAGGTCGGTCGCCGAGCGCAGTTCCTGCATCAAATCTGGGCAGAACTACCCTCGTGCAGTTCTTTCAATGCCTTAGCTTGGTGGACCTGCAGGAGAGCCATGGCATGCAGGGCAAAGGCGGCTTGTCCAGCAGCACTGTAGGCTTTAGCCGTCAGAGATGACATGTGCTTACAGGGCTTGGATGGGAGCTTAGGGCGTCCGCGCCAGGTTGCGGCACTCTGCAGGCATAGGTGCACCTCGAGCGCCTTATCCACTGGGGGAATCGCCGTATAGCCCCTGGCCGCCCCGCCATCAAGAGTAGTGAGAGCGGGGGAACTGCGGAATCGGGGCTGGGCAGTAAAAGGTGCCTCCCACGATTTCATCAGCTCCCCATGCACTTCCGGGAAGAAAGGCCCAGGAACGAATCATCAAGCCGCGAGGGTTCAGGGGAGAGCGGAGGGTTCCACTCTAACCCAACGCTCGCGGCCACCCGGGAAAGCATGTCCGTCATTTCGGCATCAGCCTGTGACTGGGCAATCATCTCCGAGGGGGGGAACCCAGCTGAGGCAACTGCATCCGACTGGACAAGCCTCGAGGGCTCACCATCTTTTTCTTACGAAAGCAAGCCGCGACCGCAACGTTGCCATGGTTATGTTCTCGCAGTGAGAACATGAACCATCCACAAACGCTGCCTCCGTGTGGGTCACGCCCAGACACGAAAGACATGACCATCTGTAGTTGTGAGATAATGACCGCAACCAGGAATAACACACAATCGGAAGACGCATCTTTAAAAAGACGTTCTGTGTGTGCCGCTCTTTTAGAGAAATATACTCTTTTAGAGGAAAAGCTCTTTCAGAAAATATACTCTCTTTGTTTTCTGCCGAAGCGCCCAGGGGTGTTCTCCGCAGTGCACCAGTGCAGAGGAGGGAGAAGCCGCTAAAATGCGCCGTCAGATCCAGCAGAGGTGAATGAACAGTAGAATTCAGCTCAATGAGCATGACCGTTCGGCTCCGAAGAGAAAATTTGAATGAGTGGTTGCATACCAGCTCCTTTTATACCCGTATGTCTGGGGGAGTGGCATTCAAATACCACTCACCAATTTTCATTGGCCATTTATCAAAGATCAGAGGTGTCTCGAGCTCCCAAGAGTGACCCCTAGTGTCACTACTCAACACAACGTCGAGTGAGTGACAGATAGGGAACCTATATTATGCAAAGCTATGGCCGTTCACAACAGAATGATTGTCCTTTACTTGCATGTACCTTGTCAGATTCAGAACTTTGCTCCACAAAAAAATCGCTAACACTTGGTGTGGCGCACTTACTTTTAGCAGCATCCACATGCTTTTTTGTATGAACATGCTGTGCAATGTCAGTGCGGCCTCCATGGGCGATGGAAAAGCGAGCTCCACAAATCTCACACCTCACTTTACTAGGCTCTGTCTGTGACTCCTTTTTTAGAAATTTAAACTCTTTTTGAAGATCCTCATTAAATGTACATGCACGCTTCCTTGACATTTTCCAGCCGCAGTTTCATCTTCTTTCAAATTGACTCTTCAATCAGTTCACTAACTGGACGTCTATTGATAGGAGATTGTGATTGGATAGTTTAATCCAATCATGCACTTCAAATAACATGGTGTGATTTTATTGGTTTTACAAGCTGTATGCTTGGCTACCTTTGATTAGAATACTCACATGATTGAGAAAGCCACATAGGCGATAAAGAAATTTTAGGAGAGGGGAAATACGGGAAAAAACACATTTTTTATTTTTTTCAGAATAAGTCAGGACACTAGAAAAAGTGCTTAAATACGGGACTGTCCTGGGAAAAACGGGACGTCTGGCCACCCTAGTTACATTGCAAATGGTTTTGGGAACAAATCAGTCTTAACAAGAACAATCTTATTCCTATTAACTTCATTTGTTACATTCAATATCCAATAAATTATCTGTAAGTAATTTCAAATGCAGATGTTGCAGGCGTACAATAAGTGAGTAGCTGTGGTCTGGTGTCAAATTCAAGGCTTGTTATGCACTAGAATTTAGACTTCTACTGGATGACAAGCAGAGGAGGCCATGTGAAATGAATATGTCCAGAAGATATGATCTAGCTCTGTCAATCACAGTGCCCTGGAGTAACTTCTAAGAGTGTGACAGCTGTTTTGGGGCTCTCTGAATTTGTTGAATTTTGTAGTGAATTAAATAATTGGTGTCATATATATGAAAGCTGTAACATCCAAACTTAAACATCCAAGGTACCCCTTTTAACCTCTGACCATTCACACTAATGCTGAGCCTGACCAGTAGTTGTTCCTTTGTTTTTATTCCATATTGAATTAATAATTTGTCTGACTAAAAATGACAGCTTGTCTAATATACTCTCTCAGCTGTTGAACTGAGCACGTTTGTGTCATTATTGAAATTTCTTAAGTTGTCATTTTTTGAAATGCACAAGTGAAATGCACTAAGAGACAAAAAGTATTGATATTGTTGTTTTTATTTTTTATTCAATTTCTTCTCCTTTACTATTTATATACATGGGAATTTCACCAAGCACAAATATTCAGGTCTTTAGAGAAAATTTTCAAAATATTTTTGAACCACCAAGACTGCTGGGCAAAGTCCTCGATGGTGTCGCCGAACAGGCCAACCTGGGAGATGGGGGCGTCAAGGAACCGTGCCTTGTCAGCCTCTCTCATCTCGAGCAGGTTGAGCCAGAGGTGGCGTTCCTGGACCACCAGGGTGGACATTGCCCACCCGAGAGACCGTGCCGTGACCTTCGTTGCCCGGACAGCGAGGTCGGTCGCCGAGCGCAGTTCCTGCATCAATCCCAGGTCGGAACTACCCTCGTGCACTTCTTTCAGTGCCTTGGCTTGTTGTACCTGCAGGAGAGCCATGGCATGCAGGGCGGAGGCGGCTTGTCCAGCGGCACCGTAGGCCTTAGCCGTCAGAGACGACGTGAACCTACAGGCCCTGGATGGGAGCTTTGGGCGCCCGCACCAGGTGGTGGCGCTTTGCGGGCACAAGTGCACCGTGAGTGCCTTATCCACCTGGGGGATCCCTGAATAGCCCCTGGCTGCCCCACCATCGAGGGTTAGTGAGGGTGGGGGAGCTGAGAGACCGGGATCGGGTCGTGAATGGTGCACTCCATGATCTTGACAGCTCCTCATACACCTCCGGGAAGAAAGGAACCAGGTTCAGGGGAGAGTGGAGGGTTCCACTCTAACCCGATGCTCGCAGCTGCCCGGGCAAGCATGTCGGCCAGCTCTGCGTCGGCCTGCGACTGGGCGAACGTACCCATGGGAGGAAGCCCAGCCGAAGCCTCCGTGTCGGACTGAATGAGCCCGCTCTCTGATGCTGCGCTCGAGAGCTCATCGTCTTCCTGGGCCACGAATAAGAGGTCGAACTTGTCCTGAGACGAGCCGGCGGTCTCATCCGAGAGCCCAACCAGGGTAAGCGAGCGTGCTGGGGAATGGGAGGTCCGTGGGGGATTCCCGGCAGAGGTGCTCCCATTGAGATCCCCAAATCACCCCCAGTGCTAACTGCCGTGGCCTCATACCCGTAGGTAGAAGGAATGAGGCAGGGAGCCGCTGGGGTGGCTTGCTTTCTTACGAAGGCAAGCCGTGACAGCAACGTTGCCATGGTCATGTTCTCGCAATGAGGACAAGACCCAACCATGAACGATGTCTCTGCGTGGGCAGCGCCCAGACACGTAAGACAACGATCATGGCCATCAGAAGCTGAGCGATAATGACCACAAACAGGAATAACACACAAACGGAAAGGCATCTTTAAAGAGATGTTCCGTGTGTGCCGCTCTTTTAGTGAAGAAAATATACTCTTTTAGAATATACCCATTTTGTTGTTTGTTTGTTTCTGCCGAAGCGCTCAGGGGCGTTCTCTGCACTGCACCAGTGCAGAGGGGGAGAAGCCGCTGAAATGCGCCTTAAGAATCCAGCAGATGAGGTGAATGAAAATCACGGAGAATTCAGCTCAATGAATAGAACCGCTTGGCTCCAAAGAGAAAATCTGCTAAAATTGAGTTTATTGCAGCTCATTATACATCCAGTGGAGGGCAATGTGGTATAGCATAATGACTGTGTAGGCCCCTAAGGCTACTAACAACTTAATATAATAGGCACAGTGAAGGCTCATGGCACAATACAATAAGTAACAATCACTGTCAGAATCACAAAAGCAGACAAAGAATCAAAGTCTGATAAAGTATGATAGAGATACTGTAAATATTTTAAAATATTAACATAGCCTACAATTGCTAAGAAATAAAACGCAGGCCAAACAGAGGAACCCTGCTATTTGCCAAACAATGGCTAAAACATAGGCTACCAAATAAGGGCTGGTAAAATTTAAATCACTTATAGATAGACCTATAGCTAATGGCTCTGTGGGGCTAGCCAAATTTTGCAAGAATACAAAAAATAAAGTAAAATTGCTTGGGCCTATTGCAACTCATAGGAAATACAGCTCAGTCATTTCAGTCCAATTTTACAAAAGAAATGTAAGCTTGGCTAAACACACACACAGGAAAATTGAAAATAAAAAAGTCTTAATAAAATAAAGTCTAAACAGGAAACTGTTACTGCCAAATATACAACAGAGGTAGCATGCAGCCAAACAAGGCTGGTAAAATAAATAGAACTATGAAGGCACTTATGGCCTAGATCAGGGGTCGGAAACTTTTTTCACTAAGGAGCCAATTTTTTTAATTTTTGGTTGATGCATTTTTTCGAAAGAGCCATACCACAAACGAATAATTTACTATTTTCAAAAACAACGTTTTTCAATAAAATAAAATGTTTATATTGCCCATAGACTACTCAAAAGCCCAAAAACAAACAAATATGCAAAAATTAATAGGTAACATGTTGCAATATGGAATTGAGTACACGTGTTTGTGCAGGTCTCCATAAAATTACTTCATTTTACAATTGTTCATGAAATATTTAACTTCCCTTTTGGGCTGGGCGATATGTAAAAAAAATATTTTAATGATAATCGCATTTAAAATATCGCGATATCCGATTATATGGTCAACCCCCAAGGTCGGTGAATATTTTTGCTTTATTGATTTTGCTTTCAAAATTTTATTATTTTATTGAAACACGAAAAATGTAAAAGGCATTTCTAAATTCAAATTACACTTCAAATGAAAAAAGCAATTATAATAGCGAAGTGATTAAAAAATCTTATATATAACCACCTCCCCAAATCCAAACATTTACCATCTCCAACAGCCCCATTTGCCATCACGCAAGTATCAGTATGTGGCAACAGGTGAAAAATGACTAACAGCATACAAATTAAGAACTAAAGACAATTATAAATGTAAAGATTATTTGAATAAAAATTATCATAATAAATAAGCCTAATAAATTCCCTTGTGTTCCCAAAAATGCTGCCAAATGTGTGTTATTATTGAATGTGTTTGTGTTTTGGTAATACATTTAATGCTGCCTAAAGACAATAAAACTAAATTTTAGGTTCAAGGTGAACATGTCTTGTATTACTTTATAATTTAATCACTTTCGTCTTTGTTTCTTTAGTAAAAAGACCCCTGTATATATTACTGAACCTGCAGAGTTGCGTTCACAGTGTGTAAGAGTGAACTGCTCTGTGGAAATAAAGCAAACTAAACTCACAGCCACTCATGAGATGATCAGAGATCATTTGCAGTATTCTCATAGAACAACATTATTCTTGCAAACAGTTTTCAGTCAAATGAAACAGAGAAAAAGTAGTGATAACTCTTTACATGCACTTGCTCCATGAGACAGGATCCTGTTGTACGCCTCTGAACAAACAGTGAATCAGACATGAGCACTGACTGCTTTTAAAAAAAATGTACAATTATATTTGGATACAGGTATCCAAGGCTGTTTAGGTTGGTGTTTGTAATAACAAAATGGTAGATGGCATCGGCATGGCCCAGTGACCTAATACTGAACCAGTCTTTATGGCAACGTTAGCTTACCTTATCATTGCTGGTGTTGACGAGGATTTTGCTGACAAGCTTTCTAAAAGCCGGCGATTCTATTGTTGTTAGAGGCAGCATGTCTTCAACAACATACTCTGCCACGAGTCTTCACTTCTCGGGGTTCAAGCAGCATGGCAGACCGAGAGAAACTTAATTTCTGTTGCTTTGTCTTGCCAGCATTCTTTCTATTCTCTGTGCCTGCAGCTTTCTCGGTTAGCTTAGTGTTAGCGTGGCACCGGTCCAGGTGTTTCTTTAAGTTACTAGTGCTATTTCTCGATGTAGAGAGTTCCCCTCGGTGTCGCACATAGATTGCACTTGACTATAATGTTCTTATCTTTGTCTCTGACAAACTGAAAATAATGGGAGTATGTCCGTCTCACAAATGTAGAATCAGTCTCTGCTGTCATCATCTCAACCATCGAATTCCAGCAACAGGAAATAACGTTACTCTTTTACTCACTGAGTTTTTTTCTCTGGTGCCGAAATGTTTTGAGGTGTTGTTGAATTCTTAAAAAAACAAAACACCACTTAATTTTGGGTTAAAATGCGTTGTAACATGCGTTACTGAGATAGTAACGTGTATAATATTACCAAAATTGTATTAGTAATGCATTATATTACTGCGTTACAGCAAAAAGCAATACATTACTGTAATTGCATTACTTTTGTAGCGCGTTACTCCCAACACTGGTCATAGGTCATGAAGAGCTAACAAAACTTATAAAAAAAATATCAAAAGCCACAACATGTATGTTAGATCCAATACCAACTTAGCTCTTAAAAGAGGTATTCCCTGTAATCTTAGAACCTCTTCTTAATATTATTAACTCCTTGCAATCCTTAGGACATGTCCCAAGAAACTTTAAAATGGTACGTATCAAACCACTTATTAAGAAGCAAAAGCTTGATCCTGGAGAATTGGCTAATTATAGACCAATTTCAAATCTCCCATTTATGTTGAAAATACTAGAAAAGGTAGTGTCCTCCCAACTATGTTAATTTCTACAGAGAATTAGTAAATGTGAAGAATTTCAGTCAGGATTTAGGCCCCATCACAGTACAGAGACTGCACTTATCGGAGATATAAATGACTTGCTCTTATCCTCTGATCACGGCTACATTTAACTTCTAGTGCTTTTAGATCTTAGTGCTGCCTTCGAAACCATAAATCACGCATTCTCTTGGATGAGCTTGAGAATTATGTTGGGATTTGTGGACTTGCATTAGCATGGTTTAGGTCTTATTTAGCAGACCGCTACCACTTTCTATGTGTAAACGAGGAATTGTCAAATCAAACAAAAGGATGGAGTGCCACAGGGACACTTTTTAGGGCCTCTGCTTTTCTCCTTATATATGCTTCCCCTGGGAGATATTATCAGTAATCATGGAATAAGTTCCCACTGTTATGCTGTAGGGCTTTACTGGTTGTTTAGATCAGTGTTACTATCAGAAATTATTAATAATTATTTCTGTAGTTATTAATCAATATTTAAATTAATTAATTGGATCTAACTCATTAAAACCTCATATGGGACTCCAGTAAATGTAGTGTGCTACGTTTAGGAGCAAGTTTGGTTATTAGCAATAATTAATAATTATCAAAGATAATGTGATGACGAGAGGTCCTTTCCTCGCGCTGTCGGCGGCCGGTACGGCTGTTGATTCTCAGAGGGCGGTACGGCTGTTGATTCTCGGCGGGCTGGCGGGGAACTCAGAAATGTCGATTTGATTGAAGATGGAAGAGAAATCTTTAATCTCTTCACTTCTGTAGGCCAACGGATGAAGATGCGAATTGCTCGGCGGTCTCCTTCGGATCCGTTAGAGTGTTCGGTTGAACACAGAGTAATCTCAACTCGTCCAGCGAGATGGAGATTGTATGGCTACAGTTTCAAGTCGGACATTACTTCCTTATGCCACGAGGCTGCACCGGAGAGCAGCAAAAAGCTACGTCCGTATTCGGTGAACTAAGTCGCTGGAAGCCACTTTGGAAGCATTTCAGAATTATTTGAAGTCCTGATGATGTCATGTTTGAGGGACGTTCTGTTGTGTGCCTCATCCAATAGGAGTTGAGTGCTCGATCCTTTAGTGAGCAAGGCTTCATGGATTTGTAGTCTGTTTTGGACTCCCTTTGTTTGATTTTGGCGCGATTTTTATCAGTAAGATTTACGACTTAGAAGGAGGGGGCTTGAGGAATGTTTTTTATGACTGTTAGGCCTGCCTTTGTCTTCTATCTGAATACATGAGGCCCAACAATGCCGACGATACCCAATGTAATATTTCTTCGAAACCTGACGAAATTGAAAAATTCTCCAAATTAGCAGAGTGCATAAATGACATCAAAGACTGGATGGCCAGAGATTTCCTTCTGCTCAATTCAGACAAAACAGAGGTACTAATTATTGGACCAAAAACCTCTAAAAATAAGCCGTTAAAATATGATTTGACTCTCGATGGATGTACTGTTATGTAGTCTTCTACAGCAAAGAACTTAGGTGTTATATTTGATACCAAACTGTCCTTTGAAAATCAAATTTCCAATGTTTGTAGAACAGCATTCTTCCACCTCAGAAATATTGCTAAGTTACGACACATGCTCTCTGTTGCTGATGCCGAAAAATTAATTCATGCGTTCATGACCTCAAGACTAAATTATTGTAATGCATTAAAGGGAAGATGTACTGCAAGTTCAACAAATAAACTTAAATTGGTTCAAAATGCAGCAGCCAGAGTGCTGACTAGAACCATGAAATATTATCATATTAGCCCCCATTTTATCATTGTTACATTGGCTACCTGTTAAATTTCATATTAATTTTACAATTCTGTTAACTACATACAAAGCTTTGAATGGTCTAGCTCCGCAGTACTTAAGTGACCTTCTTCCACACTATATTCCATCACGTTCATTACAATCCCAAAATTCTGGCCTGTTAATAGTTCCTAGAATATCAAAATCCACAAAAGGAGGTAGATCCTTTTCCTATTTGGCTCCTAAACTATGTAATAGTCTCCCTAACTCTGTTTGGGATACAGACACACTCACTCAGTTTAAGTCTAGACTAAAGACTCATCTATTTACATTTATGCATTTGGCAGATGCTTTTATCCAAAGCAACTTACAGTGCCCTTATTACAGGGACAATCCCCCTGGAGCAACCTGGAGTTAAGTGCCTTGCTCAAGGACACAATGGTGGTGGCTGTGGGGATTGAACCAACAACCTTTTGCTTATCAGTTCAGTACTTTAGTCCACTACACCACCACAATCATTTCTCATAATCATATCTTGAGATTACCAGAGCTGGCTGGATCGAGCTCCATTCCTGCTTGGTGTCGGACTGCACTGCTACGTGTTGCTGAGTGATGATGACTAACAGCAGCCGGTGCTAGCCAGACATCATTTTAATCTATTATGATAGACTTCAGAGGATGAACTGATGTCAGCTCCAACTGTAAGACATGGGATACTTCATATGCCACTGCCTGAACCTTGGACTTAGGATGGACCCCACCGAACCTCACCGAAATGACCTTCCAGTTGAACTGTGATGCAACTCATTGATCTCTGCCTGTAACACCTTTGTCTATTGATGGACTACACTCTTTAAATAGAATACATAGACTATCAATTAACTGCCAACAAAAGCCTTCATCAGCCAACTAACAACAATGCATCTATGTGAACTTCTGCAGTTAATCCAGGATGGACTTCAAAGACATTGCACACAAATAACTAATACTGGCATTATATTCATGCTGTTTAGCCAGAAGGGAACTGGCCCCCACAGTGAGCCTGGTTTCACAACTTACCACGCGCTCCATTGAGAGCGAGAACCACTAATCGCGACCACGAGGAGGTTGACCCATGTGACTCTACCCTCCCTAGCAACCGGGACATTTTGGTTGCTTAGGAGACCTGGCTGGAGTCACTCAGCACACCCTGGAATTGAACTTGTGACTCCAGGTTTGGTAGTCAACATCAATACTCGCTAAGCTACCCAGACCCCGATGAAAAAAAGTGTTTTTGAATGTATGGACACATGTGAGCTCAAGTCCAGGTGCAATGTCCACAGAGGGGTGACAAGAATGAGTTGTTCAGTCCCACTACAGGAAAAGGTAAACACGCTTGAATTGATGCAAATGTCTGATAGGAGATGCCGCTTGTCAGTAACTCAGCAGAATGGGATTGATGCCAGGTACCGGAACATTTGGTAGCAACATGTCGACTTCATGTGCGATCATGTTGTATGTAACACCAGAAGTTCATCCACTGAGAACAGTAGTCCCACAATGGAGGGACCATTCAGACAACTGTACAGCTGAAATAACTCTTTTTTTTTTTTTTTATTTATTATTATTATTAAAATAAGTATAAATCAAACATTTCAGCTGTAATGTTTTACCCTCTGGTGAACTTGCCCCAGAGACTTTCATTGTAAATGCATAATTGTAAACATTTTGTTGTTGTTGTTGTTTGTCATTACAACAAAGGGGTGCAAGTCACAGTTATTTTCCATGGTAGTCGACAGAAAGCCACACATGCTGTCCATAGAGCTTATCTTATTGTGAACCCCAAACTTTCCTTTCACAAAGAAAGCAAAGAACAGCATGTCACTTATTTTAGGCTCATTTTGTGTCTAATTTGAATCAAAACATACACCATTGCTCTCCAGTAGAGACACAGTTCATATCCAGTGATTGACTTCTCGAACCAGAGTCCACTGTACTGAGATCCATAAATGCATGAGGAAGAGAGAGAGAGAGAGAGAGAGAGAGAGAGAGAGAGAGAGAGAAAGAGAGAGACAACAATGGAGAGTGAATAGAGAAAGAAACAGACAGAGAAGAAAGAGTGCAGCGAGTAAGAATGAAAAGGAGATAGAGTAAGTGAAAGAGAGAGAGAAGGCTTGGCTTGATGAATAAAACAGCAGATGTAGCTCAAACAGTCCCACTGTGAGTTTGCTCTGCACCTCTAACCAATTCCTCAGCCAGACACAGCACTTTCAAGACATGCCAGCGCTGCAGATATCAGAACTTGTGACCCATGCAGCACTTGCTCCACGAATACAATAATATCTAGTGGACAACAGGTCATACAGTGTATTCTTACTTGCTTCAAAGCAGTGGCTACTTTCCAAGAAGCATAATACAGCCAATCCAGAGTGGAAGTCAGTGCTTGTTTTGTTTAATTCATGCTGAAAAACTGGCATTTTTGAATAATATTAATAATAAATGAAGATGAAATAGCACTTATTTATATGAATAAGTAAACCAAAATAAAAATAATCATAATTTCGTAAAGAATTTTATATGCATAGGCACATATGTGCACATGTGCCTGTTTTACTCAATAAAACTGAGGCAACTATTTGCATCAGCTTTTTGAGCAGTTTGAACTATTTTTATTTTTGTTTGTCCTATTAGACTTTACATGTTTTCAACTTGCACTCTTAATTAATGCCAACTCAATTTTATCAGTTTACAAACTGTAGTTTTAAGTTTATAAAACATTATTTATCTTGTCTTTAACCTTGTTTTTAAGTAATGTTTACTAATTTCTCCTGATAAACCACTCATTTTTTTTAAAGTTACTACTATTTAATTTTCAAATGAATCCAATCTATTTTAAATGTTCCTATATCATTTTTCTATAATAGTGTCATGAAACAGTATACAAGTGTCTCAAAACAAAACATTTAACCTTGGGATGTGATGTCTTCTTGGATCTGCAAGGCATCATCATCATCCAGATCCTGTGGAGTAAAAACAGTGTAAGTAGACAAAGACCAACAAAATTTTTTATAGTATTCACACAACAAACAAAGAACTCTCCTTAAAGGGATAGTCCACAGAAAAATTAAAATTCTCTTATAATTTACTCGCCCTCAACTAATTTCAAGCATTCAAACATAAGCCTTTACATCAAAAGGTTTTTAAGATTATAAGAAACAAAAATTCAAGCGTGTCCAAAATTTAACACGGTAGTGTATAATGGTAGGCTTTACTAGAATAATGACATAGAAGGTCCTGTTTAATTTATTATCATTTCAAATAATGGAAAATTAAAAGATTTTCATTTTTATTTTAGTTTAAATTTCAGATTTTTTTTTTTTTCTTGGAGGATCGAGATTCACAGCAACATGTGATTATTTTCTCTCTTATACAATCCGCCACGCATGATCATTTCAATCAGTTCAGTATACAGCATATTCAATTTGAAGCACTACTGTGTCTCTGAATAAAGCAACACTTTCCAACTATATAAATAAATAAATATGCAATATAATAATGCAAATATGCAACTATCTGATAAACAGCCTGTGTGGTGAAAAAGTGGATGGATGCTGTTGAATGGACTGCAGCTCTGTTGTAGTGCTCAGATCTGCAGACTGGGTTACACAGACACAAGTCCATTACTTTCAGGAAACATTGGATTGCTCTGAATCTTATTCCAGTACTCAGCATAAAATCGTGCTGATCTGAGGGTCTCCATGCTCTTTTCAAAGCACACGGGCTCCTCCTACAGGATTAGAGAAAATCTGAGCCTGATAAAGTAAGTGTACTGCGCTGTGTTGGGCTGTCTTAATGGGGAAAACAAATGTTGACACTCATATTTTATAATCATATACAATTAGCTTTGCCTCACTCGAGACCTGATGCATGCTCACTATGTTGACAGAAAAGACAGAAGTGCACGATTAAGGCAGATATTCTTAAAAATTATATTTTTCTGCTCCACAATATTATGTGAATAATTCATTTATAACTGCCCACACATACAGACTCTAGTCAAATTTTGTTTTGAAGATAATTTAAACTATAGATCTCCAATCTAATTTTAGGTTTTCTAAAATTTTTTTTTTTTTTTTTTTTTTTAAGAATAAATGTGCACTCCGTAAATTTTTTGTTTATGTTGCACTGGCCAAGATAACAGATTTTGTACTTTATTTTGATCCCTAATGCAAAAAATTACCGATGCACCTTTAAAATGTGAAAATCTCTCTCTGACCTAAATTGTTAAGCATATTTGCCATTCATAATCTAACGGTCAGCGATGATGTCACTGCAAAAGTTGCATGCATACTGAATTGTGATATGTCTTATTTGTTGCATTTGTCTGCATGCTGAATTTTGATTAGCCTTTTCTTTCTTACATATATTTAACTATCTAGACTATAGAACCTTCTTTACACTGCAACCAGATTTCATTTACCAAAGCTTAAAGCTTAATTTCTCTTTTCTCAGGTCTTACCTACCTGAAACTTTAAAGGAATAGTTCTTACAAAATTAAAAATTCTCTCATCATTTACTCACTCACATGCCATTCCAGATGTGTATGACTTTCTTTCTTCTGCAGAACACAACAAAGATTTTTAGAAGATCTCAGCTCTGTAGGTCCATAAAATGCAAGTGAATGTTGGCCAGAACTTTGAAGCACTCCAAAAAGCACATAAAGGCAGCATAAAAGTAATCCATATGACTCCATTGGTTAAATCCATGAGGTCAGACACGATATGATAGGTGTGGATGAGAAACAGATCAATATTTAAGTGTTTTTTTATTTTTTATTATAAATTCTCCTCCCTGCCCAGTAGGTAGCGATATGTACGAAGAATGCAAATCACCAAAAACAAAAGAAGATGAATGATAAAGTGGAGATTAATAGTTAAAAATGTACATAAATATTGATCGGTTTCTCACCCACACCTATCGTATCACTTCTGAAGATATTCATTTAACCACTGGAGTCTTATGCATTCATTTTATGCTGCCTTTTTGTGCTTTTTTGAGCTTCAAAGTTCTGGTCAGCATTCAATTGCATTTAATGGACCAACAGAGATATACTTTTAAAAATCTTTACTTGTGTTCTGCAGAAAAAAGAAAGTCATACACATATGGGATGGCATGAGGGTGAGTAAATGATGAGAGAATTTTCATTTTTGGGGATACTATTCCTTTATCGCTATTCTTCTGTCATCTGGCAAGCACTGCTATTTCATTTTTTGTTGTTGAAATAACCCATATCATAAAAGAAGAAATAATCTGACTTGCATTCTTGGAAAAATGAATCATACTAACAAATAGCCTACCCAAGTTCACACACAAACACACACCTACAGTATGACTGAAAATTAGATTTATATTCCATTAATATTCAAATTTTCAAAAAAAAAAAAAAAAAACTCTAAGAAATCTACAATGATTAAGAAAATGTGCCATACATAATTTTTCGGCTGTGCAAGCTTTCGAGACCAGGCTGAGTAAAAGCTGAAAAGTGTCCCCTGCTTGACCTAATCACAGCAGATAAAATGACAATCGCCCAAATAAGTTTCTCAGAAAGATAATGGAAGCACTGGATTAGTCCATGATAACTCTAATCACATTACAACTCTCAATGACTTCACTGCCTGCACTGTACCATACAGCTTTGATCTATCAAGAGCAAACCGTAGCATATCTCCCAGCTCTGAGGCCATCCATAAGGTGCTCTGTATGTTGTCTGAGATAAAGCCAATCTCTCTTTTTACGGTCATACACAACCATTAATTTATTCCCCTGTCAGTCAAGCGGTCTGTGCTTTTGATCATGGATGATGAAGGGGGACATGTGCAGGTGGGGAAATCACTTGGAAAACATTCTGACACATGCAGTGTGTGAACAATTTATATTTTAGCTATAGATGTGCAAATGTGTTGTTCATTTACAATGTGAATCCATTGGATAATGCTTGTTAAGTGTACTTTGCTTCTGTGCTATAGTTGTCTTTCACAGTTGTTCTGAACAGGTTTTGCTTCAGGACCCACATTTTACATTGGACATCAAGTGGTGACCCAAAACAGTACCAAATTGTTTATCGTTCAAAAGTAGATAAAGATGTCCATAAAATCAAACAATTAAAGTTCTCTCTTCAACTTCGGACACTTTTAGCACTGTGGATTTATAGAAAGTAAAGTATTGTTAAATATATTTTCACACTCTCAAAAATTTATTTTAATTTGTCTACTAACAATGTTCAACAGTGTATGTACATGCATCACAGGAGATTTATGTCATTATTGTCATTTTTTTTTTCATTTCCAGCACATCTCAAATTCTGTATCGTGTTTAATAGAACTGTGTGGTTGAAATGATGGAGGTGGAAATTACATTTTTAAAGTTTTTAAAATAATAAAGGCCGACTCCTTTGTCTTGCTGAGGTTAATTTCATAGCTAACATTTTATGTATCCTAAAAGCACATGATTAAATATTATTTTCACACCTTTTGTGTATAGCCTAATTTGGCAAAATTGCAGCTTGATTGGAAATGAAGCCCAATAAAAATATTCTGCTCACAAGTGATATTTCCCTTGATTTTTCTTTGTTTTCTTCAAACATCACTTTTGTTGACTTCTTTAATACTAATTAACTAAGTACATTAACTTATAAATAATAATAATAATAATAATAATTATTATTATTATTATTATTTATAAGGGTCACAATTAATCGGTGTGGTGAAAAGTATATGACAACTATGGGACTGATGTACAGAAATCATTAATATTATAATTGTCTTAAACATTTAAATTTTTATAATGATTTTTCATCATTTATACACTATAAACCCTCATATTTGAGGTGTGTTATTGTATGATCTAAATTTGAGTCAATTCAACTAAAATGATGAAGTAGAAACAACTATATGTAAATAACAAATCTGAGTTCCCTATCTGTCACTCACTCGACATTGTGTCAATGTAGTGACACTAGGGGTCACTCTTGGGAACCCCAAACACCTCTGCTTTTTTGAAAAAAGGCCAGTGAGAATTGGTGAGTTGAATTTGCATGCCACTCCCCCGGACATACGGGTATAAAAGGAGCTGGTATGCAACCATTCATTCAGATTTTCTCTTCGGAGCCGAGCGGTTCTATTCATTGAAGCTAAATTCATCCGCAAAGTTCATTCACCTCATCTGCTGGATTCTAAGGCATATTTCAGCGGCTTCTCCCCTCTGCACCCGTGGAGTGCAGAGAAAGCCCCTGGGCGCTTCGGCAGAAACAGCTAAAAGAGTATATTCTAAAAAGAGTATATTTTTTTAAAGACGACTTTCCGTTTGTGTGTTATTCCTGGTTGCGGTCATTATCTCTCCGCTTCTGATGGCCACGATCGCTGTCTTACATGTCTGGGTGCTGCCCACACGGAGACATTGTTCGTGGATGGGTCTTGTCCTCATTGCGAGAACATGACCATGGCAACATTGCGGTCACGGCTTGCCTTCGTAAGAAAGCAAGCCACCCCAGCGGCTCCCCGCCTTGGTCCTTCTACCTATGGGTATGAGGCTGTGCCGGTTAGCACTGGGGGCGATTTGGGGACCTCAATGAGACCACCTCTGCTGGGTATACCCCCACGGACCTCCCATTCCCCAGCACGCTCGCTTGCCCCATTCGCTGACTTATCTCAGGGCGAGTTCGACCTCTCGTTCGGAGCCCAAGAAGAAGACGAGTTATCGAGCGCATCATCGGAGAGCGGGCTCGTCCAGTTGAACGCAGAGGCTTCGACTGGGCTTCCTTCTTCGGGAATGGTTGCCCAGTCCCAGGCCGACATGGAAATGATGGACATGCTTTCCCGGGCGGCCACGAGCGTCGGGCTAGAGTGGAACCCTCCACTCTCCCCTGAACCCTCGCGGCTCGACGATTGGTTCCTGGGCTAGGGGTACCGTCCATGGCCACGCCCCGCCCCCATTGTCAGCCTCATGTCCAAGAGGCTGCGATACCCAAAAATTCAACAAAAGAGCAGTTTTCTTGTTCCCTGGGTCACATGTCCGGTGCGCACGGCGACCACCGTCCACCGTTCCATCTTTGCAGGTATGGTGCACCAGCGGCGGTCCCCCCGCCCCTGTGCGCCCAGCTGTGGCACAAACCCGGCCACACGGGATTGGGTCCGGTGGACTATGGGGACGAGACTCCTCCTCCCCCCTCCTCGGCCTATCTTATGGTGGGCGACATGAGTCAGGTAAGTGCTTCGATGTCCCTGGACTCAGCACGGCCACGGGGCTCGAATCCCCTCGATGTGGCAACTCGAGCTCCGCCCTGCCACGAGGCCCCACCTGCTGGTACGTCTGATGTGATCATTCCCTTGGTCCCCCTCGCTCGGAGTTTGGGCGTTTGGCTCGCTCTTTCCAACTCGTCGTGATGGCTGACCCGGACCGTCTGACTTGGCTACACGATTCAGTTTGCCAGGCGCCCACCCAGGTTCAGCGGCATCCGCTTCACCTCGGTGAAGGACGAGAACGCCGCTACCTTGCGTGCGGAGATCGCTACCCTTCTGCGCAAAGGCGTGATAATACCTGTCCCTCCAGCCGAGATGAAGAAAGGGTTCTACAGCCCTTACTTCATCGTACCGAAGAAAGGCAGTGGGTTTCGACCAATCCTGGACCTGTGAGTACTGAACCGGGCTTTGCACAGACTCCTGTTCAAGATGCTAATGCAAAAACACATTCTAGTGAGCATCAAGCATCAAGACTGGTTCACAGCGGTAGACCTGAAGGACGCGGACTTCCACGTCTCAGTCTTACCTTGACACAGACCCTTCCTGCGGTTTGCCTTCGAAGGCCAGGTGTACCAGTACATAGTCCTCCCCTTCGGCCTGTCCTTGTCCCCTCGCGTCTTCACGAAGGTCGCAGAGGCAGCCCTTGCCCCGCTATGGGAAGTGGGCATCCGCATCCTCAACTATCTCAACGACTGGCTAATCTTAGCTCACTCTCGAGAGTTGCTGCGTACACACAGGGACCTCGTGCTCTGGCACCTCAGCCGACTGGGGCTTTGGGTCAACTGGGAAAAGAGCACACTCTCCCTGGTTCAGAGCATCTCTTTTCTCGGTTTGGAGTCTTGTTGACACTGCGCCTCACGAAAGAGTGCGCACAGTCGTTGCTGAACTGTCTGAAGGCATTCAGATGGAGAACAGTGGCTCCGCTGAAACTTTTTCAGAGGCTCCAGGGGCATACGGCATCCTCAGCGCCGCCGCAGAACAGCGGGCTGGGCAACATCCAACACCTTTGCGAGGTTCTACAATCTCCGGGTTGAGCTGGTCTCATCCCGTGTATTGGCAGGCACGAGCAGGTAAGTTCCGGGACAAACTGGCCGGGCATACCGCTTGCGTATAGTGCCTTTTCCCTCCCTTGAGGTGAAAACGTGCACTCTTGTCTCCCAGTCATGTTCACAGACTGTGATCCCTGGATGACTTTCCTCCTTAGCCCTCTGGCAGTTGAGTTTGTGGAGAAACTCGCTGACTGGCCCAGTACGTGCGCTAATGAGCCCCTGTACTGAGGTAGGTGCCCCACATGTGCTGGTTCCCCGAAGGTGGCCCCATGTGATATCTTCCGCAAAATTGTTTCCCTGACGGAAAACTGCATCTTCCTTGGGCAGAGGCCCCTCTGTCCCCGGTCGCCATGCTCTGTTGAAACTCCTCCCTCTTCGGGTATGACCTACCATGGGACCTCTCTACATGACATACTTCCGACAAGACTCGGTAAGACCATGTGATGTATTCCACTCAGAATACCCCACCCCCCCCCCCCCTTTTGGGTGGGGTGTGGTCTCCATGGTGTCTTCCCCTTGGGAGGGACACCCCCCGATGCAGACACTTATGGCTCCCAGTCAGTTAACAAATTCCACTCTTTTTGGGAAGAAAAGAGAGGGAAAAGAGGCCTTGGCTGGGCTAGCCTGTCCCTATAGCTGGGCAGCCGACTTGTTCCTAATGGACCGTTCGATGCTCATAAGAGCATTGGGGGAGGTTACGTGACGGCCTGGTGCACTGGCTATGAGGCACACAGCAGTCTACCCATCACACACCGCCAGTTCATGTAACACAGTTCAGCTAGTTGTGGCATTTTGTATAGGGACCCCTAGTGTCACTACATTGACACAACGTCGAGTGAGTGACAGACAGGAACATCCTGGTTACTTCCGTAACCTCTGTTCCCTGATGGAGGGAATGAGACGTTGTGTCCCTCTTGCCACAACGCTGAACTACCTGCTGAAATGGCCGGGACTTGGTCTCAACTCCTCATCACAAAACCTGAATGAGTGGTTGCATACCAGCTCCTTTTGTACCCATATGTCCGGGGGAGTGGCATGCAAATTCCACTCGCCAATTCTCATTGGCCTTTTTTAAAAAAAGTAGAGGTGTTTGGGGCTCCCAAGAGTGACCCCTAGTGTCACTACATCGACACACCGTCTTGTTCCCTCCATCAGGGAACGGAGGTTACGAAAGTAACCAGGACGTTAAGTTTACTTATATCTAGTTACCTTAACTAGTTCATTTTATATGAACACCAAGTTAAGTGAACTTCATTACACAAGTTTTGGAGACACCATTGCTCAATTCAGTTGGGGGATCAAGTTTACTATCTGTCACTCACTCGATGTTGTGTCGATGTAGTGACACTAGGGGTCACTCTTGGGAGCCCAAAACACCTCTGGTCTTTGATAAAAGGCCAATGAAAATTGGCGAGTGGTATTTGCATGCCACTCCCCCGGACATACAGGTATAAAAGGAGCTGGTATGCAACCACTCATTCAGATTTTCTCTTCAGAGCCAAACGGTCATGCTCACTGAGCTGAATTCCCACGACTGTTCATTCACCTCTGCTTGATCTGATGGTGTATTTCAGCGGCTTCTCCCTCCTCTGCACTGGTGCACTGCAGAGAATGCCCCTGGGCACTTCGGCAGAAATAAGAGTATATTTCTCTAAAAGAGTATATTTCTCTAAATGAGCAGCACACACGGAATGTCTTTTTAAAGACGCGTCTTTTTAAAGATGCCTTTCCTTTGTGTGTTATTCCTGGTTGCGCTCGTTATCTCTTGCCTTCTAACGGTCACGATCACTGTCTTTCGTGTCTGGGCACTTCTTACGCGGAGACAGCGTCCATGGATGGGTCATGTACTCATTGCGAGAACATGTCCATGGCAACGATGCGGTCGCAGCTTACCTTCGTAAGAAAGCAAGCCACCCCAGAGGCTCCCCGCCTCGGTCATTCTACCCACGGGTATGAGGCCAGCGCAGCTAGCACTGGGGGCGATTTAGGGATCCCAATGGGACTGCCTCCACCAGGTATCCCCCCGCGGACCTCCCAATCCCCAGCACGCTCGTCTGCCCCGATCGGGCTTCCGGATGCGTTAGCCGGCTCATCTCATGACCTCTTATTCGGAGCCCGCGAAAGTGATGAGCTCTCGAGCGCAGCATCAGAGAGCAGGCTCGGCCAAGTCGGACACAGAAGCCTCAGCTGGGCTCCTCCCTTTGGGTGTGTACGCCTGATCACAGGCTGACACGGAGATGACGACATGCTTTCCCGGGCAGCCGCGAGCGTTGGGCTAGAGTGGAACCCTCCGCTCCCCTGAACCCTCGTGGCTTGATGATTGGTTCCTTGGCTCGTGCCGTCGCTCAAAGCCATGCCCCGCCCCCGTTCCCTTCTTCCCAGAAGTGCATGAAGAGCTGACAAAGTTGCGGGAGGCACTTTTTACCTCACTACCCTCGATGGTGGGGCGGCCAAGGGCTATTTGGCAATCCCCCCATTGGATAAAGGCGCTCGCAGTGCACCTATTGTGGTGAATTCTCTAAGAAGCTTGGAACATACTATCTGCCAACAACCAAGAAAAACTGTGTCCAAGTGTACCTAGGAGAATTGGTGCTGTTTTAAAGGCAAAGGTGGTCACACCAAATATTGATTTAGCATTTTTGTTTACTGGATTTTGTATGACATTAAGTGATAAATGAAAACTATTTATGTCATTATTTTTGAAGACATCCTCACTATGCAACATTTTTCACAAGTGCCTAAAACTTTTGCACAGTACTGTATTAACATAATTTAAAGGCACTTTTTACTGCCCGATCCCGATCTTTCAGCTTCCTCGCCCTCACTACCCTCGATGGTGGGGCGGCCAAGGGCTATTTGGCAATCCCCCCATTGGATAAAGGCGCTCGCAGTGCACCTATACCCGCAGAGCGCCGCCACCTGGCGTGGGTGCCCAAAGCTCCCGTCCAAGGCCTGTAGGTTTATGTCGTATACACCGCCAGTTCACGTAACACAGTTCAGCCAGTTGCGGCGTTTTGTATAGGGAACACTATTGTCACTACATCGATACAACGTCAAGTGAGTGACAGATAGGGAACATCATGGTTACTTGCGCAACCTCCATTCCCTGATGGAGGGAACGAGACGTTGTGTCCCACCTGCCACAACGCTGAACTACCCGCTGAAATGGCTGGACCTTGTCTCGGCTCCTCAGCATAAAACCTGAATGAGTGGTTGCAAACCAGCTCCTTTTATACCCGTATGTCTGGGGGAGTGGCATGCAAATACCACTCGCCAATTTTCATTGGCCTTTTATTAAAGACCAGAGGTGTCTCTGGCTCCCAAGAGTGACCCCTAGTGTCACTACATCGACACAACGTCTCGTTCCCTCCATCAGGGAACGAAGGTTACACCAGTAACCATAACGTTTTCTGGAGTGACGAATCACGCACTTCCAAACCCGCAAAACATTCATTTCAGAGAAACTATGTGTACTCATTGAGTTTTTAAAGATGTACTGTATTTAGGACTAGTTTATTCACTCATAATTCCTCACACTGTTGTTTTTCCACATAGGACCATGTATTTGTTTTGCTACCATTATGTTATCAAGCACATGTCTTTTGAATAGTAAAATATTTTACTTCAAGTTAATACTTTGATTCACTGTGCTCTTTCATCAATTCAGTCAACAGCACACAAAAACACGCACTCACAAACTGACAGAAATGAAAAAGATTGTCCAAATCTTTACAGTTGGGTCTCAATGGCACATCTCCCGCTGGATTTTCAGCTTGAATAGGTATTGTATGAGCTGTACGCTGTAGCCTTGACTTACACAATAACCCCTGAATCTACTGTAGCTAGACTGGATCTGGAGAGGCCCACCTGAAAGGAGAGGCAGGAACATCACAACAGGCCTGTTTTGTCAGCTCACAGATGCCTCCATCAAACATATTCATCTTAAAGGATGAATGCAGGTCAATATCTGCAAGTCCTTTTGAGCGAGACTCCCTGTCTGGGATGGAAAATAGAAAGAATAGTCCATGTATGGCTTTTAATTTATAGGGAGAGAATAACAATTTTGTCTTCTTTTCTGTTTGGCTTCTAAGTGCACATGAACTATAAACAAAGTATTCAGTATGAGGCATGAGGAGACAAAGATGTTTACACTATACAACTGGAAATTAGGAAATGTTATTAAATAAAAAATAATAAAATATTACAGTTTTTAATGTATGTGAATATTTTGTCATATTTGAGAGACCAGGGCTAGTTGTCACAAGGGGTATATCTCAAAAAGGTTTTGAGTCCAATTACACAAATGCTCGTTTTCATAGCAGATGTTTTGTATGTTGGTTTCAAACAACCTTGTTTGTTTATTAATTTATTTATTGTAAATTTCTCCTTCAAACTAAAAGTATTTCTGCTAAAAGATTAGAATAGAATAACAGGGAGCCCTGCAACAGATGTCATGGCCCCCACAAAGCCCCCCACTGAACATCGTGTCAGTCTGGGATTACACAAAGAGACAGAAGCAATTGAGACAGCCTAAATAGATGGAAGAATTGTGGTGAATTCTCTAAGAAGCTTGGAACATACTATCTGCCAACAACCAAGAAAAACTGTGTCCAAGTGTACCTAGGAGAATTGGTGCTGTTTTAAAGGCAAAGGTGGTCACACCAAATATTGATTTAGCATTTTTGTTTACTGGATTTTGTATGACATTAAGTGATAAATGAAAACTATTTATGCCATTATTTTTGAAGACATCCTCACTATGCAACATTTTTCACAAGTGCCTAAAACTTTTGCACAGTACTGTATTAACATAATTTAAAGTCCAGATGCCATTAGCAGGCATTATTTTTATCCAGTGCCTTCAAGCTCTTGGGTTTTGGCCAAAGATGAGTTAATAAATCTACAGCAAAAAATGACAATTTACCAGCCCTCAAACAATGAACATTCTTCATTTTACGCTGTCACGTGTGTTTTAATGTTAATTTATAAATGTATACAGTTCAATCATTACAATAGTTGTTGGCCAAAACAATGGTTTGATATTTTAGTAAAAATGTTTGTTGTTTCATTAATTTTTTTGCCATTTCCAATAGGTTATTTACAGTAATGGGGGTTTCTATTGTGACAGCTTACCTTATATACAGTAGCATAACAAAAAGCCTCTGTCTCTAATTTCTTCAAAATATTAATTTAGCATATTTATAATTCACTTTTTCCTTTCACTAAAGGTATTGCACGTGTTGTGTCTATGACACAACATTTGTTACCTCTCTGCAAACACTTTCCAGGTTTCCAGTCATTTTGTGAGATTAAGTAAAATGAAGGATGTTCATTGTTTGAGGGCTGGTAAATTGTCATTTTTTGCTGTAGATTTATTACCTCATCTTTGGCCAAAACCCAAGAGCTTGAAGGCACAGGATAAAAATAATGCCTGCTAATGGCATCTGGACTTTAAATTATGTTAATGTGTCTCAAAACCATTAACAATATGGCAATTTTTTTTATAAATTGGGTATCTATTTCTCTTCTAATCCAACCATTTGGCACTGGAAAGCATGAGAGAGGTGTGTTTAATTTAAAGTTAATTACTTTGCTAATGTTATTTCTTGGCATTTGGTCTAATGGGGGATATTACAAACTTTTGAAATGTTCTGGTTTTAATATGGGACAATTATGAGCGCTCGAATCCAGTACCTGACAGAATAATTAGAGTTTCACAAAGACTCTGATCTATGAAGTCTCTACTAATAACCCTCCTCTCTATTGTATTCTGCTTTAATCTACACAATTGTTGTATATTACAAAGTTTTTAGAAGAATTTTAACGCATGGCCACGTTTGCATGAGTAAATCCATCTACAAAATCAATATCTTCTTTTTTCCTGTTGCTTATCCCTATGTAAATGTGTATGAATAAAATGCAGAAATGTAAACACTTATTCACAAATATGATTCTAATTACATATTCATATTTACTGCTCTGTAGTCTGTGTTTGTTGAAATAAAAACAAACAAATAAAACAACAACAACAATGACTACAAACTAGATTTTGGCTTCCTAGCAAGCACCACTAAAGAGCAAATATATCTCCATCTGTTTATGGTACCAGATCTGCAATGGTAAAATTGCACTCATGGAGAGCAAGCAATGTTACCTCGCATTTCCAAAATAGCTCAGCTTTTGATTGTGCATTAAGTACAATCATTATGAAAGACCAGCGCACCGCATGATCAAGCTGTTAACACAAGTTTGTCAATATCACCCCCAGCAACTGCAAACAAGTGGATGGATCAGACCTCAGCATCCACCATAAGCTGCTTAGTGATTTAAAAATGCTGGAGAACGCTCTTTTGCTTCCACTTCTCTATCTTTATGTTCCTCAAGCCCTATTCAAACAGGATATCCTCTTATAGTGAAGATACATACTTAAAGACTATTGCATATGGGCTCACTGAGCTTATCTGACAACCTCAGAACAAACAGCATGGGACTAAGGCAGGACACAATCTAATCCACAGCCACGAGCTATGTGCCGGTAATATCCTTAGCATGGCTCTTCTGTGGACAAAACTATAGTGTAGGTGACTTTGTTTATCAGCGGAAAGGTTTTGTTGTTAATCCTTCTTATTAAGATTGAATGCTGCTCTGCTGCTATTGAGATTTGGAGAAGCTCACTGTTGATAAGTGTTCTATTAGACACAAAATACAGTCTGCAGTCGTTGTGGGATGCCAGAGAGAGGTTACAAAATACCTTTGGTGTGACTGTGTTAGTGCAACTTTGAAAAGGCCATTGAAAGATTTCAGGTTCAAAATTGAAATTGAAATCAAAATTGACCCTATTTACATAAAGGGATAGTTTGCCCATTCAAAAATTAAAATGATTTCATCATTTAATTACCCTCATGTTTTTTACAAACTTGTATGACCTTCTTTCTTTCATGGAACACAAAAGGAGTCATTAGGCAGAATTTCAGGGCTTGACAGAGTCAACAACCTCTTTCATTTATTTATTTATTTATTTATTTATTTATTTATTTATTCCAAACAGTGAAAGTAGAGTGATATTTCTAACTGAACCCTGTTTTACTCAGAAACACATAAGATTATGGATGTAAAATGGGTTGTGAAAATTGTCATGTTGACTTTAAAAATGAAAATAATTTGCAACAGGTTAAATGTAGCATCTTCAGAGATTATTTGACCTAACCAACCATGCCGAACCTAAAAAAGAAAAAGTTAACTTAGCTACTTCTCCTCGACTGATCATCTTATTTTATTTATTTATTTATTTATTTTATTTTTTTCCACTTTTTCTCCCAATTTGGAATGCCCAATTCCCAATGTGCTTTTAAGTCCTCGTGGTCGCTTAGTGATTCGCCTCAATCTGGGTGGCGGAGGACGAATCCCAGCTGCCTCTGCATCTGAGACTGTCAACCCACGCATCTTACCACATGGCTTGTTGAGCGCATTGCCACGGAGACATAGCAAGTGTGGAGGCTTCACGCCATCCACCGCAGCATCCATGCTCAATTCACCACGCGCCCCACTGAGAACGAACCACATTATAGCGACCACGAGGAGGTTACCGCATGTGACTCTACCCTCCCTAGCAACCGGGCCAATTTGGTTGCTTAGGAGACCTGGCTGGAGTCACTCAGCATGCCCTGGGATTCGAACTAGCGAACTAGCAAACTCCAGGGGTGGTAGACTGATCATCTTATTTATATATAGGATAAATTCTTAGCAATGTCAAGTATGAGTCTTGGGCGAGAAACTGGAGTTGGAACATACACTATATTGCCAAAAGTATTCGCTCATCTGCCTTTAGACGCATATGAACTTAAGTGACATCCCATTCTTAATCCATAGGGTTTAATATGACATCGGCCCACCCTTTGCAGCTATAACAGCTTCAACTCTTCTGGGAAGGCTTTCCACAAGGTTTAGGAGTGTGTTTATGGGAATATTTGACCATTCTTCCAGAAGCGCATTTGTGAGGTCAGACACTGATGTTGGACGAGAAGGTGCTCTATCGGGTTGAGGTCAGGACTCTGTGCAGGCCAGTCAAGTTCTTCCACACCAAACTCGCTCATCCATGTCTTTATGGACCTTGCTTTGTGCACTGGTGCGCAGTCATGTTGGAACAGGAAGGGGCCATCCCCAAACTGTTCCCACAAAGTTGGGAGCATGGAATTGTCCAAAATCTCTTGGTATGCTGAAGCATTCAGAGTTCCTTTCACTGGAACTAAGGGGCCAAGCCCAGCTCCTGAAAAACAACCCCACACCATAATCCCCCCTCCACCAAACTTCACAGTTGGCACAATGCAGTCAGACAAGTACCGTTCTCCTGGCAACCGCCAAACCCAGACTCGTCCATCAGATTGCCAGATGGAGAAGCATGATTCGTCACTCCAGAAAACGTCATGGTTACTGGTGTAACCTCCGTTCCCTGATGGAGGGAACGAGACGTTGGTGTCGATGTAGTGACACTAGGGGTCACTCTTGGGAGCCCGAGACACCTCTGGTCTTTGATAAAAGGCCAATGAAAATTGGCGAGTGGTATTTGCATGCCACTCCCCCGAACATACGGGTATAAAAGGAGCTGGTATGCAACCACTCATTCAGGTTTTACGCTGAGGAGCCAATATGAGGTCCGGCCATTTCAGCGGGTAGTTCAGCGTTGTGGCAGGAGGGACCAACGTCTCGTTCTCTCCATCAGGGAATGGAGGTTACACCAGTAACCATGATGTTCCCTATCTGTCACTCACTCGACGTTGGTGTCAATGTAGTGACACTAGGGGTCCCTATACAAAAACGCCACAAGGCTGAACGGTGTTACGAGAACTGGCAGTGTGCGGTGGGCAGACTTGCTGTGTGCCTCATAGCCAGCACACCAGGTCGACACGTAACCTCCCCCAACACAGTTATGAGTGTCGAACGGCCCTTTTTAAGGACAAGTCGACTACCCAAAGATAGAGACAGGCTTAACCCAGTCGTGGCCTCTTTCTGACTGGGCCGCCAGGTCTAGTCAGGGGGGTGTCCCTCGCTTGCAGGTCACCTACCTCTTGATGGAAGGGAGCGCAGTCAGGAGGGCAGTCTTCAAGGAGAGTGCCTTAAGCTCGGCTGACTGCAAAGCTCAAAGGGGGCTCTCTGTAGACCCTGAAGAACTACAGAGGTCTGATGAGGGAACGAGGCGCGGCCTGGAGGGATTCAGCCTCCTGGCGCCTCTTAGGAACCTGATGATCAGATCATGCTTCCCTAAGGACTTACCGTCAACTGTGTCGTGGTGTGCTGCTATGGCAGCAATGTACACCTTCAAGGTGGAAGGGGACAGCCTCCCTTCCAACCTCTCTTGCAGGAAGGAAAGCACTGATCAGACTGCGCATCTCTGGGGGTCTTCCCGACAGGAAGAACACCACTTAGCGAACAGATGCCACTTAAAGGCATACAGGCGCCTCATAAAGGGAGCCCTAGCCTGAGCGAAAGCGTCTACCATCGCAGGTGGGAGACAGCTTAGGTCTTCCACGTCCCGTCCAGGGGCCAGACATGGAGATTCCAGAGGTTTGGGCGCGGGTGCCGGATGGTGCCCCTTCCCTGAGAAAGAAGGTCCTTCCTCAGGGGAATTTGCCCGGGGGGAGCTGTCGCGAGGAGCGTGAGGTCCGAGCACCACATCTGGGCGGGCCAGTAGGGTGCTTAGCAGGTCGACCTTCTCCTCGTCCTCCCTGACCTTGTACAGGGTCTGTGCAAGCAGGCTCACTGGGGGAAAACGCATATTTGCGAATGCCAGGGGACCAGCTGTGTGCCAGCGCGTCTATGAAGAGGAAGGCCTCGGTTAGGGCGTACCAGAGGGGGCAGTGGGGAGGATTCTTGGGAGGTGAACAGGTGCACCTGTGCCTGTCGAATCGACTCCAAATCAGCTGGATCACCTGAAGGTGGAGTCTCCACTCTCCCTTGAGGGTAACCTGTTGTGACGGCGCGTCCGCCGTAGTGTTGAGGTTGCTCGGGATGTGAGTGGCTCGCAGCGACTTGAGGAGCTGCTGACTCCGTTGGAGGAGACGGCGGGCGAGTTGTGACTTACAGTGGGAGCGCAGACTGCCTTGGCAGTTGACATATGCTACCACTGCCGTGCTGTCCGTCCAAACTAGCATGTGCTTTCCCTGAATCGACGGCTGGAACCTCCGCAGGGTGAGCAGAATTGCCAGTAACTCGAGGCAGTTGATGTGCCAACGCAGCCGCGGACCCGTCCAGAGGCCGGCAGCTGCGTGCCCGTTGCAAACAGCGCCCCAGCCCATTTCGGAGGCGTCTGTCGTGACCACAACGCGCCTGGAGACCAGTTCTAGGGGAACACCTGCTCGTAGAAACGAGAGGTCGGTCCAAGGGCTGAAAAGACGGTGACAGACCGACGTAATGGCCACGCGGTGTCCCGTGGCGCCATGCCCGTCTCGGGACTCGAGTCTGGAGCCAGTGCTGAAGCGGCCTCATATGCATCAACCCGAGCGGGGTGGCCACCGCCGAGGATGCCATATGCCCCAGGAGCCTCTGAAAAACTTTCAGTGGAACCGCTGTTTTCTGTTTGAATGCCTTCAAACAGGCCAGCATCGACTGGGTGTGATCGTTCGTAAGGCACGCCGTCAAGGAGACTGAGTCCAACTCCAAACTGAGAAAAGAGATGCTCTGAACCGGGAGGAGCTTGCTCTTTTCCCAGTCGACCCGAAGCCCTAGTCGGCTGAGGTGTAAAAGCACCAGGTCCCTGTGTGCGCATAACACGTCTTGAGAGTGAGCTAAGATTAGCCAGTCATCGAGATAGTTGAGAATGCGAATGCCCACCTCCCTTAACGGGGCAAGGGCAGCCTCTGCAGTCTTCGTAAAGACGCGAGGAGACAGGGACAGGCCGAAAGGGAGGACTTTGTACTGATATGCCTGACCCTTGAACGCGAACCGCAGGAAGGGTCTGTGTCGAGGAAGGATCGAGACATGAAAGTACACATCCTTCGGGTCTACCGCCGTGAACCAATCTTGATGCCGGACGCTCGCTAGAATGCGACTTTGCGTCAGCATCTTGAACGGGAGTCTGTGTGAAGCCCGGTTCAGTACTCACAGGTCCAAGATTGGCCGCAACCCACCGCCTTTTTTCAGTACAATGAAGTAGGGGCTGTAAAACCCTTTCTTCATCTCGGCTGGTGGGACAGGTTCTATCGCGTCCTTCCATAGGAGGGTAGCGATCTCCGTGCAAGGTAGCAGCGTTTTCGTCTTTCACCAAGGTGAAGTGGACACCACTGAACCTGGGCGGATGCCCGGCAAAGTGAATCGCGCAGCCGAGTCGGACGGTCCGGACCAGCCCTCGTGACGGACTGGAAGGCGCATCCATGCGTCCAAGTTCCGCGCAAGGGGGACCAAAGGGACAACGTCATCGGATGTACCGGCAGGTGGGGCCTCGCGGCAGGGCGGAGCTCGAGGTGCCACACCACGTTGTGGCCGTGCTGAGTCCGAGGACATCGAAGCACTTACCTGGCTCCTTGTGACCACCCCCGGAACAGCCTGGGACGGGGGAGGAAGAGGCCTGTCCTCGTGACCCGTGTAGACTGTCACATCAGGGGCGGATTTGTGCCACAGATGGGCGCTCAGGGCGGGAGACCACCGCTGGAGTGCCAACCTGCCAAATGGAGTGGTGGACGGTGGTCGTGATGCCAGCCGTACACACCGGATACATGACCCAGGGAACAAGGAAACCACTCTTGCTGAGCTCTTGAGTACTGCAGCCACTTGGGCATGCAGCACAATTAAATGCAAAAGGTAACAAAAAGATGAAGATCTGCTTACCAGCTCCAGAGCAGCAGGTTTCATTGTCCCTGGGACGCCCGTCTCAAGGGCGCTTTGAAGCCTTTCACGGGTTCTGGGCAGCCGCGAGACGGGTGGTGTCTGCTTCCTGCGGTGGGCTCCACGCCGGGGCCAGGCCGAAGGGGTGGGCTGCGGCAGAGCCGGTGCAGTCACCGCAGGGGGACGCCCTTGGTGATGAGTAGATGGGGTGCGGGATCTTGAGCCGTGCCGGGGCAGGACATGCCGGCTAGCATCCATCTACTGCTCTACCATCGAGAACCGCTGGGCAAGGTCCTTGACGGTGTCACCGAATAGGCCCACCTGGGAAATGGGGGCAGCAAGGAATCGTGTCTTGTCGGCCTCACCCATCTCGACCAGGTTGAGCCAAAGGTGGTGCTCCTGGACCACTAGTGTGGCCATCGTCCGCCCGAGAGACCGCGCCGTGACCTCCGTAGCTCGGAGAGCGAGGTCGGTCACCGAGCGCAGTTTCTGCATCAATCCCGGGGCGGAACTACCCTCGTGCAGTTCCTTTAGCGCCTTGGCGGACTTGCAGGAGAGCCATGGCATGCAGGGTGGAGGTGGCTTGTCCAGCGGCACCGTAGGCCTTGGCCGTCAGAGACGACGTAAACCTACAGGTCTTGGATGGGGCCTTTGGGCACCCGCGCCAGGTGGCGGCGCTCTGCGGGCATAGGTGCACTGCAAGCGCCTTTATCCACCGGGGGATTGCCGAATAACCCTTGGCCGCCCCACCATCGAGGGTAGTGAGAGCGGGGAAGATGAAAAGATCGGGACTGGGCAGTAAAAAGTGCCTCCCGCGACCTTGTCACCTCTTCATGCACTTCCGGGAAGAAAGGAACGGTGCGGGGCGTGGCTTTGAGCGGCACCACGAGCCCAGGAACCAAACACCGAGCCGCGAGAGTTCAGGGAAGAGCGGTGAAATCCACTCTAACCGATGCTCGCGGCTGCCCGGGAAAGCATGTCTGTGACTGGGCGATCGACCCCGAAGGGAGGAGCCTAGCTGAGGCTTCCGACTGGACGAGCCCGCTCTCCGATGCTGCGCTCGAGAGCTCATCACTTTCGCGGGCTCCGAATAAGAAGTCGAACTCGCCGTGAGATGAGCCGGTGGACTCACCCGGAAGCCCTATCGGGGCAGACGAGTGTGCTGGGGAATGGGAGGTTCGCGGGGGGGATACCCGGCGGAGGCGGTCCCATTGGGGTCCCCAAATCGCCCCCAGTGCTATCCGCGCTGGCCTCAAACCCGTGGGTAAAAGGACCAAGGCGGGAGCCTCTGGGGTGGCTCACTTTCTTACAAAGGCGAGCCGCGACCGCAACGTTGCCATGGACATATTCTCGCAATGAGAACATGACCATCCACGAACGCTGTCTCCGCGTGAGCAGTGCCCAGACATGAAAGACAGTGATCGTGACCGTTAGAAGACGAGAGATAACGAGCACAACCAGGAATAACACACAATCGGAAAAGCATCTTTAAAAAGACGCATCTTTAAAAAGACGTTCCGTGTGTGCGCTCTTTTAGAGAAATATATACTCTTTTAGTGGGGAAAAATGCTCTTTCAGAAAATATACTCTCTAGTTTTTCTGCCGAAGCGCCCAGGGGCATTCTCTGCAGTGCACCAGTGCAGAGGAGGGGGAAGCCACTGAAATGTGCCGTCAGATCCAGCAGAGGTGAATGAACAGTAGTATTCAGCTCAGTGAGCATGACCGTTCGGCTCCGAAGAGAAAATCTGAATGAGTGGTTGCATACCAGCTCCTTTTATACCCGTATGTTCGGGGGAGTGGCATGCAAATACCACTCGCCAATTTTCATTGGCCTTTTATCAAAGACCAGAGGTGTCTCGGGCTCCCAAGAGTGACCCCTAGTGTCACTACATCGACACCAACGTCGAGTGAGTGACAGATAGGGAACGTGTCTCCACTGCTCTAGAGTCCAGTGCCGGTGTGCTTTACACCACTGCATCCGACGCTTTGCATTGCACTTGGTGATGTTTGGCTTGGATGCAGCTGCTCGGCCATGGAAACCCATTCCATGAAGCTTTCTACGCATTGTTCTTGAGCTAATCTGAAGGCCACATGAACTTTGGAGGTCTGTAGCGATTGACTCTGCAGAAAGTTGGCGACCTCTGCGCACTATGCGCCTCAGCATCCGCTGACCCCGCTCTGTCATTTTACGTGGCCTACCACTTCGTGGCTGAGTTGCTGTCATTCCCAATCGCTTCCACTTTGTTATAATACCACTGACAGTTGACTGTGGAATATTTAGTAGCGAGGAAATTTCACGACTGGACTTGTTGCACAGGTGGCATCCTACCACAGTACCATGCTGGAATTCACTGAGCTCCTGAGAGCGGCCCATTCTTTCACAAATGTTTGTAGAAGCACCTGCATTCCTAGGTGCTTTATTTTATACACCTGTGGCCATGGAAGTGACTGGAACACCTGAATTCAATTATTTGGATGGGTGAGCGAATACTTTTGGCAATATAGTGTATATATCTATCCTCTGCCAGAGTCAAGAGACTGTAATACAGGTACCTTAAAGATGTGAGCATTTGCACAGGATGGCAACAAAAACATGTATGATATACATAGAGAGAGAAAAAGAAAAGAATGTACTTTCTTGAGGGTCATCACACATTTTGAGGTGCAGTAAATGGTGAAGAGTGCATGCTATCTTTGTTTTCTTTCCCAAATTGTAGTTCAGTGAAGATCAAGTATGTTCAACAAAGATATTTTCAGTTTCATACAAATTCTTAATTTATGATTGATTTAGTGGTTTAGTGACTGGGCTGATTTAGTAGGCCTACTAGTCCAGAAACATATTTTATACCAGTAAAGAAACATACACTCTGATGCCTAGCTTTTTTTAAATCCATAAAGGAATATTCCAGGTTCGGAACATTTCCTACAAAAATTTATTTCTTTTTTTCCCGCCTTTTCTTTGAGAAAATAAATAAATAAAAAATCTGTTTAACAGTGAGGCACTTACAATGGAAGTGAATAAGGGTCAATCCATAAACACTGAAATACACCCTGTTTCAAAAGTATAGCCACAAAACTTAAACAATATGTGTACTAATGATTTTAGTCTGATAAAATCACTAACTAACCTTTTCTGTGTAAAGTTATATACAATTTTACCACTTCGTTACCATGACGGCATTATTCTGTAAATCCTGAAATCTTGGTAAAACAATGATTTAAACAACTTTACAGCTCAAATAATACACAAATTTTAACAGAAGAATTAATGCAAGTGCTTTTATAAAATTATAAGCTTCACATTTCTGCTTTGAAACCCTGCAAAATGTGGCCCCATTTACCTCCATTGTAAGTGCCGCACTGTAACCTGGATTTTTTTTTTTTTTTTTTGCCCATAGAGCTTTAGTATTGAACTCGGAATATTATTTTAAGGCAAATTTTTACTTAGGTGAACAGGTTTTTTTTTTAATCTTGCCCAAAAATTATCATGAAATGCATGTTTTTGTTCTGAAAGGTTTTTGTTTGATGATATTTATCCTGTTTGTGCATATCCCTGAAATACTTGACCTGTGAGAACTCGAAGAGCATTGATGATTGGTTAAAAATAATTGTGGGTGGGGTTTGGACTTGAAAGTTTTTATTTATATCTTTTTCTCTCTAAACGACACCATGCTCAGTATAGTGGGGTTTGTTTGTCTATTGTGCTTTACTTGTGCTTTACTGATAGTTCTACAGTATATCTGCAGCTGCAGTTTAATAAACCCAGCACAAGGCTAATTCAATTTTGAAATATTTAAACTGATTACTTCAAGGAATTGCCTTATTGATTTATTCAAACTTCTAATACAGTACACAAGGTTTTCCTTGAATCATGTTTTATTTTTTTATATATACAGTAAACAATCAATAAACTAATTATTTCAAATTTGCATAGTATTTCACAGCTACCTTTGCTCTGTTGAACTCTGGTGAACAGACAGTGAACAACAACTGCATTATAGAGTTTTAACTTTTAACATTTAAAACAAGACTTAAACCATCATTGGGAGAACACATGTGCACAACAACTGCAAACACTTTGCAGTTAGGGATTTTCCAGGTATTCCAGTTCTTACATTTCTAAAAGCTAAATTCCAGCACTTTGAGCACTTCAAGGACCTTGTGCAAACCCTGTAAACAGTGTAGAAAAAGTGCAGTAAGTAAAATCAAGCGATGGAGAGATTATGATGTTTGACAGGTCATTTTGCTTATGATCACATGAGCAGAAAAAAAAATAAAACATTTGTTTTCAAAGTATGAAAGCCTGACAGACCTTTCTGGGTGAGTTTTCAAATGTTTAATGAAGTTTGTAGTCGTGCTTTCGTCTTTGTTCATCCCACGTTTTATGTGTACATACAGCATTCCGTTTATTGCTATTATATTAAAGGTTTTTGAATCCAAAAGTTATGATGAAGGGCATTTAGATGATGCCATCATGTCGAAACAAAGATTTCAATTAGTGAACGAATCGTTCTGTTGTGTCGGTTCTTTTGAATCAGCCGTACCTACAACGAGAAGGAACTGATCTGCGGGAATGAGTCTGACAGATTTGCAGGGAGAGAGAGCGGCGCCTCTTCACTCTATCCCGGAAATTGTTCCTGTTCAAGCAGTATGTTTAAAAAAATGCATTTAAACATGCTAATGACTTGTGTTTTTCATGAGTCTTTGATTTTGAGTCCAAGTCAAGACTCAAGTCAATTGTTTACGAGTCTGAGTGGAATCGCAGGTCTTTTTTTTTTTCTGCGACTTAAGTGTGACTCAAGTCCAAGTTGCGACTCGAGTTTCCATCTCTGCTATAAACATGTCAACTATCTACCTTACTCACAAAATTATCTTCAAACTGTTGCTCCTCTATGGCCCTGTCCCAATTGGCACACTTTATGTGGACTTGTGGTCTCATGGCCCTGATTTGAGCAACCCGGGCATTCCACAAGACTGTAAAGTGTCCCATTTGAAATTTTTGAGCACAGAAGGGGACTCACAAGAGTCTCATTTTCACCTTGATGTGTCCATTGGCAGAGCAAGCATTGGTACGAGCGCTCCAGCTGTCTACTACTCAACAGTCTCCGCTGCTGATCCTCTTGACCAATCAAAGTGGGCTGGAGTTTCGTGCCAGAACATGACGGAAGAGGCGATGCCAAGTGCAAATTTAATATTCATTTCAATAACTGTTTTCTCTACTCGATCTCTTGCTACCCTCAACAGAATTGCTGTGTTTTGTTTATGTGCATTTAAGTGGTTGTTGTTAAACAATGCGCACTCTCTCGCTAGACTGTAATGTACGTGTTACCCCGAGACCTCAAGGCTGATAAGAGAAACTACAGTGGAGAGAGATACTTGAATATATGAATGAATGAAGACACATACCTTGTGAAAGCTGAGGCTCACCAACACTGGACAGTAGACGATTGGAAAAAACATTGCCTGGTCTGACTAATCTGGATTTCTGCTCAGGTACACAAATGGTAGGCCCACTGCAGCCTCAGCTTTCTGCTCTTGGCTGACAGAAGTGGAACCCAATGTGGTCTTCTGCTGTTGTAGCCCACCCATCTGACTCAAGGTTCGACATGTTGTGCATTCTGAGATGCTATTCTTCTCACCACAATTGTACAGAGCGGTTATCTGAGTTACCGTAGCCTTTCTGTCAGTTCGAACCAGTCTGGCCATTCTCCGTTGTCCTCTTTCATCAACAAGGTGTTTCTGTCAGCAGAACTGCCGTTCACTGGATGTTTTTGGTTTTTGGCACCATTCTGAGTAAAATCTAGAGACTGTTGCGTGTAAAAATCCCAGGAGATCAGCAGTTACAGAAATACTCAATCCAGCCTGTCTGGCACCAAAAATCATGCCACAGACAAAATCACTGAGATCACATTTTTTACCCCATTCTGATGGTTGATATGAACATAAACTGAAGCTTCTGACCTGTATCTGCATGATTTTATGCACTGCACTGCTGCCACATGATTGGCTGATTAGAAAATTGTATGAGTAAGTAGGTGTACAGGTGTACCTAATAAAGTGGTCGTGAGTACAGTATATGTTCTCTTTTCTATACAATTGACTCTTTAAACCACATGCATGCAACCATCCAGGTATACGAGTCATGTTTATTTGTTCTCTAAATATTTTAAAAGATGGGGGTTTGTTGCTGTTGTTGTTATACAATATGTGCTCTTTGAATTTCAGAGGTTCAGGACTAAATCTTTAATGCTTTATTGTCAAGTGTTGCTTGAAATTATTTAATTAAAACAAATATTCAAGAGTGATTTCAAAGTGTGTTCCTTTACCCCATCAGTGACATGACTGACATCTTGAAGTATGTCCTAAATGCACGCTTTTGTAACTCATGCAATCTTTTGGCCTCACTGACTAGCACCTCATCAGACTTCATTCGCTTAAGTCACCAAAGTCTGGACGTATGGTGCCATTTGGGACTGGGCCTATGACAGTATTTGTTTTTGCTAATGTTTGCTCTAGTGCCCCTAGTGGCAATGCTGAGAATGCAACTCATACAGTTAGCTATTACGTTATGAAACATTTTACCATGCAACGAATAATGAAATCAAGCCTCTGTAGCCTGAAACTAATGTATACACGTATTCACGTAGAGCATAGTGGGCAAAGCTTCAATTGATTTTTCACATGAATGGCTTGGTTGAATGCTTTTCTTTAGGCTTTCAAAGCAGTTCACTGTCCATATGCTTATTTAAGCTTAACCACAATATGCTTTGATAAGATTATCTCCCCCAGCTCAATGGAAAGAAACCCATAAACCTTTGAAAATGGACTCTGTCACAGAAATCGGACCGCTCACTTTGTAATGCAAAACAACTCTCGGTATACACTGTTACCGAATCCTCTGTAATGGAATTCACAGGGGCTTTCACAGAATGCAGATAGCAGTGGTGATTCCATTGTGATTCTTCAGACCATATACATGTATATCGAGCTGTATATCACAGCTGCCTAAGCCTCTGTTGCATGTGTGTGCCTTTCAAATCCAGCCAATATATTACAGCTTGTCTGCATTTTTCATCTGTAGTTTTCTGTCACCTCTGTATTGAATGAGAGCCAGACAGCATTACACACCAACACTGACTGTCTCTATCTACTGCACTTCCTGATGGACAGATTGCATTTCGATTTAGTTTTATTTATTTATTTTGGAATGGGAAGGGATTGTTGGGATACTCTAAACTTGAGACACAGCTGCATCTTGGCAATCCGAGTTCTTTATTCCTGAGCCAACCCCAAGAGAGGACTGAGATCTTCAATATATTCCCTTACCATTGTTCTGAAATCAACTCTGCTCCTTTAGATGGGTTTCATTCGGAAATATTGTGGAGTAAACCTTAACTGCTGGCTCAAAGCACATTAGCACATCTGTCTTGCTAATGGCCCCATCTGCTGAAGTTCATCAAGTCTACCGACACAGACTCAACACATAACAATTTTTAAAAGACGGCACAATCTTTGAAACAGTTATTGAGACTTAGTGTGAATAGGCTTCTACTCTTGTCAAAAATCATAACACATCGAAACAAAAGATGCTTTTGTATGTATCATAAATAAGCCAGATTTGAGTGTATAAAATGTGAAAGTCCTCACAAGGCTTAAGAGGACATGTAATATAGTGCATGAACTGTATGGATTACTTTTGTTATAATATTTCATCATGTTGAGTCCTTCAGTATGGGATTGTGATTCACCTCAAGCGATCTTCTCAATGCTAAATATGGGACATTAGGCATCTTGTATGGGGCTGTTGGCAAACCTAATCTTTTAGGTTAAGGGTTGGATTTTAGGTCAGGTTGAGGGTTTGAAAGGATGCATTGATTTGAAAATGTGCTTTGACTGATTTGAAGTCCCATACAAGAGCTTATCCATAAATATCTTATATTTTGCCAACTGGTTAACCTGTTAGAATTATGACAATTTCAACATGAAACTGGGTTAACTCTAAAGAGTCTGTGCAGTTTAACCAGTGTTGAGACATAATGAGGGAAATATACCTCCACAACTCTATTTCAGAATAATATTTCAGAATCTAGACCCACTTAAACAAACATTGTTCGAAGAGCTGCTGGTGGAGCAGAGGTGATGGGCTTAGAATGATTGCCTTGCCAAAATTGTATTTTAGAACGAAAGCATTTGCCTAACCATCAGGTATTTTTCATTTTGCCTGAGCCCTGAGGTTATGCTAGCTTATTACCGGATAGTGATGCTCTGCATCGGAAAATGAATGACCTGATAAGGCACAAAATGCAAAGTAGCTAGGGAATATTCAAGCCTATTCATTGCTCTGGTTCATATTTGCTTAAAAACAAGCCTGTCCCTCTCTTTTCCTCAGGGGCCTTACTCTCTCTGGTATCCAATAACTGAATGTGCGGTCCCATCAACGATACAATGTGTCATATGAAAGTCGAGCAGCTCGACTAGAAAATTCAGATGAGCTCTACCACATATAAATGCAAAAGGTGCTGTATAAATGTAAGAGAAAAAGCACTGGCAAATTTGGTTTTATCAGCATAACATTAATAATACCAGGACATTCACTGCAAATGGCATGTATTTCACATAATGGCTTTGCATGAGTAGGCTATATGCTTCAGCTTTAAACAATGAACTTACATAAAAGGTTTTCGGTAATCATGTTTTCTAAGATTAATCAGTAGTTCACCCAAAATGTATTTACTCACCCTCATGTTGTTCTTAACTTGCACATGCTTCTTTCTTCCATAGACCACAAGAGGAAATGTGTCGCAGGGATATGCATACTCTTTTCCATATAATTAAAGTGACCAGAGTCTGTTCAGCTCCAAAAATGTCAAATTAGTGCATAAAAGTACCATAGCAGTAGTCTAGTAGGGTTGCAACTAACAATTATTTTGATAATTGATTAATCTTCGATTATTTCTATGATTAATCGATTAATCGGATACTAAATGTAATTTTATTTCCTGTATTTTATTAAAATATGATAACCCCACCTCCCAGAAATGTTAAAGGGCATAAGGATTTGTTTTCATTTACAGTACTGAATTCATGATTTTATACTCACAAAACTTTGAACAAAGCCTGAATCATGAAAAGTTAAGTTTAAATGTATTATTATTATTTCTACTTTCAGGACATATGTAAAACAGTTATTTTCCTTTACTTGTAAAACTTTACAAAAAGTGCTGTTCATTAAAGAGTAAAATGATCAATCGGGGATGGAGTGGGACTAAAAATCAGCCCAACAGAGGGCAATGGTGACAACAGAATAGAAATATTAATAATTCTACCCAGCTGAAAAATACATAATCATGTTAGATACATGTACTTGTACACTGTCACTGATTAAATATATTTAAGTATTTTAATATCATAGGTTTTAAAATAGAATTGTCACTGATTATATGTTTCTAAATGTTCTTTTCAAAAATATGTGCATGCATATCCAGTAAAATAATATTTGTCACAGTATAAATTTACTAGTGAAATCATACATTACATGTGGCATTATCGGGCGGACTTTCAAATACCAGGACCCTTAGCATTATTATACATTATCTTCAGCATTATACAGTTTAATATAATATATATGCAGCCAATAACCTACAAACAAGGAAGTCTTAAATAATGCCTAAACTAAAGACTCTGCTAACGATAAATGTTAACGGACAATGATAATGGCCTACTCGGACAACACATTGTTTCCTAGAGCCGGCAGAAAATACTCAAAACAGACACAAGCAGCGTATCTATCAACCACAAATAATATAATATTGAGCAGCAGCCCTCGGAGTTGCATAGGAGTGACATCACCTCCACTCTTCTAATGACTGGCTAGAGGAGGAGCTGTCGATCAAGAACTAGTGGATCAATAGGGATGAAAAACGCCCCTGATTTACATGAAACTCTACTCACAAGTTTTGGAAAACCAAGCGCAGAACATGGAAACAAAAGCAAAGAAAAATACAGTGTAAGTGTACAAAAAAAAAAAAAAAAAATGAAAATATGAGCAAAATTGTCAGAGCACAAAAAACAGCAAAATAACCAAGGAAAAAATGATTTTGTTTGCAATTCTGATGACTTTGCTTTAATTTTTTTGTTGTTTTTTTGCAGCATATTTTAAATGTGTTTATATATTTTTGATTCATGCTTGTTATTTTTTGATCTGCGCTAATTATTTTGATCTGTGCTTATTATTTTGATATACGCTTATTATTTTTTTATTCACTCTTATTATTTTTGGATCCATGACCGCAATACTTTTGACAGAATTTTGATCCCATATACTTTGCTGACACATCAGTGTGATATTGATGAAAAATACATAATTGATTACATTGAAACTGAAAGCGCGGTATGATGTTGCACAGTTTAATCAAAATGATGGCACTCTCTTTCTCCAATGCAATCGGTTTGATTGATGTGGACGTGTATGCTCGCTTGCTCATTAAAGTTTATCGGAGACTCACTTGTGGTAAAAACAAACAGTGTTGCGAAATATGTGGAAATATGCGCCTGATTTTGAATTCATAACATGTATACATTATAAAACATAGAAAATAGCAGTAAAATGTAAGTTATGCTCTGGAGAAAAACAACTCTATAGCGCATCAAACAACACAATCACTCACCTGATGTCGCAATCACTCCACATTAAACTGTAGGCTCATTATGATCTTCTTTGAAGTGTTTATAAAGTGCTCTCGTATGCTGGACAACTTGGGTTATGTTTTTTTCCACTTCAACTTATCTCCGTTGTTTCTCAAATGAGTTTCTCAATACAACACATTTTTCACTTGGCTGTAAAATGACGTCACTGGCGGAGCTTCTCCGTGCTTGCTGCAAATATCCAGCTAGTCGATAATGAAATTCGTTGTCGATGATTTCCATTATCGATAATTATTGATTAGTTGTTGCAACCCTAAGTCTAGGAATGCGTGTGCTACATTCCAAGTCTTCTGAAGTTATGTGATTGCTTTGTGTTAGAAACAGGCCAAAATGTAATTTATTTTTGGCAAAATTTTACACACCAAAAGCGATCATTTAATTTATTCACTGGAAATCTTCCCCTCCGCTATAGCTCTCAGATCTCATTCATGCAATTTGAATGTGCGCATATTCACATTTAGTGTGTCATGATTGGTCACAAGATGCTCAAGAACCAATTATGTTTGGCATCATTGATGTTCATTACTGTCAAGACATTCCCTGAACTGCTATATTTGAATATAAGCAAACTTAATTGATATTTGAGAGTAGTAGCGGAGGAGAAGATTGTAAGTAAATAATTACTTAAATTTTAGTCCTTTCCTCACACAATGCTATCATATGTCTCCATAAGACTTACAGTAGAATATAGTGCATAAGTTGTATGGTCATTTTGGAGTTCGACAGCCCCTTGTCACATTAATTTTCATCGTATGGAAAAGAGTAGCATCGTTTAGCATAATTAGCATTCTGCTAAACTTCTCCTTAAGAAGAAAAATCACATGTTTGGATGACATGAGGGTTATTAAATGAAAACAGAATTTTCATTTTTGAGTGAACAATTCCTTTAATGGCCTGAAGGATCAGCGTCCTCACAGCGCAGGTGAAAAGAAAGAACAGTAGTCATACAGATGATACTAAGTTGATTCGGTGAAACCCTTCAAATAGAAATCATAGCAAAATAACCTCTACCTCTGCAGATACCCTCAAGATTTTATAATGGACAGAGCAGCAGCAGGGTGAGTCAACATTATTACATGTGTGGGGGTTTATTATTTGCAGTTAGGTCTTAGCATCAGGGAAATCATTTCAGATTTACTCTTCAAAAAGCCCCACGCTCATTAATATGGTATCGACTGCTGCGATCTAAAACACTGACAAAATCCAGGGAGGGGAATACTCACGGATAGGGCAGATTGGGCTTTTTACTGATGTTTTACTGATGTGTAGACTCAGTGGGGAAAGAAGACTTGTCAAAGTTGTCACACCACTTTATAAATATATATATATATATATATATATATATATATATATATATATATATATATATCAATAAATATATGGCTCAGAGCACAACATGCACATTGTAGCAAGGAAAATACTTCTATCAGGAAGACTCACAGACTTGAGTGAAATATAAGATGACATTTATTTGATGAATATATAACAGAAATGTAATGTCTCTCTTCGGTGTAAGCCCCGTCTGGCGGTCCGAAGAAGTTGTACTCGGAACCGTCATATCCTGCCGGAGACAGGAGGCAGGGGCGAGGAGCCTACCCCATACAGGATGGGACTCAACTGGTGGTGGTGTGGTGGTGGAGGTTGCCGTGTTAGCACACTGAAACAGCAATATGATAGATTGTGAGCAGACTTATAAAGCATTGGCTTACATGTTATTGGCTAGGAGTTACCTAGCTAATGGTGCGATGATGTACAGCTGCTAGTCTTCCCGCTAGAACTACGCTGCGCTTACATTTTTCAACTATTTACAATGAGTTCATATCAAGACTTTCTCCTATCCTCTTTAATTATACAGAGACTACAGTACATGAGATTAGATCTACTGTATGTAAATGTGTGAATTAGATGATGAAATGTCCAGTTAATATTTCCCCATTATACCAAAAGAAAAATAACAAAATATACTCTACAGAAATAAAATGAGGCCTGTTTTAGAACCACTTTTATATTGCCACATTACTTTTTAAAATTAAGCACAATTTCCAAACAAAGTTTCATTAACATAATGTTAACAAAATAAATTATCATGTTCCGACACAATTATTAGTAGTAGTAGTAGTAGTAGTAGTAGTATTAATAGGGTAAATTATGTGAAGCTCATTCTTTGTCAAGATCTAATAAATCATTCAAAAATACATAAACAATCCAATTCAAAACAATTACTTGAATACACCTCTTCTATGCTGAACATGTTTTCAATTACTGAGTTCAAAATCATTTTGATATATATATATATATATATTATATAGACACACAGTATATATATTTGTTTCTGGGGCAACAATATCATGTGGTGTATCTGTCCAGAGACAGTAATATATATATCCAATTCAAAACAATTACTTGAATACACCTCTTCTATGCTGAGAATATATATATATATATATATATATATATATATATATATATATATATATATATATATATATATATATACTGTGTATAATAATAATAATAATAATAATAATAATAATGTCTCATTAAAAGCTGAAATTCTTGAAAAATAGATATGTTGACATGAGTAGGGCAAAATAATCTTTTAGAATAATTGTATTATTATTATTATTATTATTATTATTATTTAAATCAGCATTTTGAATTTTTTTTTATTTTTTATTTTTTATTGTTATCTGGTAAAAAACTGCATTTCTTCCAGAATGGTTTGAGATTATGGAATGATATGAATGAAAATATATTTCTATCATTTGGCATAAGCCCCGTCCTATGGTACAGCGCTCCTAGACAATTTTTATAAGATTCAACCTTAAGCAAGCCATTTAAAGGTTGACTTCCCAAGAAGTGTAAACACTGTGGCTATATGTAGCACATTGCTCTGTTTGAACCATCTGATAACTTCTGAGCAATGCTGAGTTTTCAGCTGGAGTACCTGTAATAAGCTGTTTTGCTTATTACAAGTTTTTCCTAGCAATGGAAGACTGGGCAAAAGAGGCAGGAGTGTATAGGACATATTTTTGTAAAAAAAAAAAAAAAATGATGATTCTGTTTGTTTCCACTAGTGGTATAGAAATGACACACTTCACCTTTAAGATACCTGACTGCATTATAAATTATCTTCAAATATTTGATTCTCCTTCCATGTTATTAGTGATGATATCCCAGTTTGTAGTAAATTTGAATGCCAATTGCCGGCTAATTTTCAAGGTAATTTGAATGACTCGTTTTGAATTTCGACTAATCCATTCATTCCCACTGCACAAGGAAAGCATTTAAGCTGGTTACATTGGAGTGTGCATAACCATTCTTGCTATTACAACTAAGTGACATCATTGAAAGTCAATTATTATAACCTCCTCTACAGTCCCGTTAATTAGACCATGTAGTTATTCATTTTAAATGACTTGACCACTATTTTACAAGCCGGAGTGTGAAGCCCAGTAATTAAATGGCTATAATGGCACGGGTGAATATATATGCAATTGGTAGACTTTAAGAATTCTGGTTTCCCCTTTAGAAAGCCCAATAATTAAAGTCTGATATGGTTGAAGATAATTAATTGATTAATTAATTGAATTAGTGATGTGAAAACTAGAAGCAACCAAGCAGATCATATTTCACACTAAATTAGAGTTTAATGATAATACACCCTGTTCATCATGAGGCAATGGGACACAAGACCCTTCTTCATTTCTCATCATCTGTGGCAACATTTTCTTGATGTACTTTGTTTCTTGAAATGCAAAATACCACAAATATATTAGGGTGTTCCTTCATCTATATAAGCATTTCTGAATGAATGGCTGACTGAATGTATGAATGAATATCCAAAAAAGTGTATATTCCAAAAATGAGTCAACTGTGTATAAACCTCAACATCAAAAACAAAGAATATAGTAACACTTTATTTTGATGGTCCCCCTACAGATATTCAACTGACTATAAGTGACTTATCAACTGACTTACTATAGCTAGTAAACAGTGTTTCAACAAACATTCAGTAGACTTTCAGTAGCCTGTATATAGATCTCTATTAATACAGTACATTATTTTTATTATTATTATTATTATTATTATTATTATTATCCCCTTTTCTCCCCAAATTGGCATGCCCAATTCCCACAACTTACTAGGTCTTCATGGTGGTGCGGTTACTCACCTCAATCCGGGTGGTGGAGGACAAGTCTCAGTTGCCTCCACTTCTGAGATGGTCAATCAGCACAGCTTACCACGCACCCCACTGAGAGTGAGAACCACTTAATCATGACCACGAGGATTCGAACTCGCGACTCCAGGGGTGGTAGTACTTACATTATTGTTGAGAACATCAGTTCATTAAAATTGTTGGACAAAACAATGACTTCTGTACATTTATATTTCTTTTAAATACAGTCTATATGCTGGTTGCAATGTGGTGCTGCTATTCGTCATGGTTACTTGCGTAACCTCAGTTCCCTGATGGAGGGAACGAGACGTTGTGTCGATGTAGTGACACTAGGGGTCACTCTTGGGAGCCCGAGACACCTCTGGGCTTTGATAAAAGGCCAATGAAAATTGGCGAGTGGTATTTAAATGCCACTCCCCCGGACATAGGGGTATAAAAGGAGCTGGCGTGCAACCACTCATTCAGGTTTTATGCTGAGGAGCCGAGACAAGGTCCATCCATTTCAGCGGGTAGTTCAGCGTTGTGGCAGGAGGGACACAACGTCTCGTTCCCTCCATCAGGGAATGGAGGTTACACAAGTAACCATGACGTTCCCTATCTGTCACTCACTCGACGTTGTGTCGATGTAGTGACACTAGGGGTCCCTATACAAAACGGCACAACTGGCTGAACTGTGTTACATGAACTGGCGGTGTGTGACGGGCAGACAACTGTGTGCCTCGTAGCCAGCGCACCAGGCCGACACGTAACCTCCCCCAACATAGTTATGAGTGTCAAACGGCCCTTTGGGGACAAATCGACTACCCAAAAGATAGAGTCAGGCTAGCCCAGTCGAGGCCTCTTTTCCCCTTCTTTTTTTTCCACTCCCTAAAAAAAAGGGGGAATATCCGACTGGGCCGACCAGGTCTAGTCGGGGGGTGTCCCTCCCAAGGGGAGGACACTGCAGAGACCACACCTCGCCCAGAGAGAGGGGGGATATTTAAGTGGAAATACGTCACATGGTCTTGCAGAACTATGTTGGAAGTATGTCATGAGGGGAAGTGTCATGGTAGATCCTACCCAATGGGGGAGGGGTTACTACAAGCATGGAGACTGTGGCAGAGGGGCCTCTGCCCAAGGAAGACGCAGTTTGCTAACAGGGAAACGAATTAGCGAAAGATATACATCGCATGGGTTTACCTACAGGGAACCGCCACATGCAGAGCACCTACCCCAGAAAAGGGCTTTTAGTTAGCACGTGTACTGGTTGGAGTCTCACCGAAAACTCGACTGCCACAGGGCTCGGAGAAAGTCAACCAGGGAAAATAGTTTGTGAACACTACTGGGAGTTAATGGCGCATGTCTTCAGCTCAGGGGAGGTGAAAGGCGCTATGTGCAAGCGATAAACCCAGCCGGCTATCCCGGGCTTATCCGCTTGTATTGCGTGCCACTACCTGGGATGAAACCAGTTCCACCCGGAGGTTGTAGAACCTCGCAAGGGTGTTGCCCAGCCCGCTGCTCTGCAAATGTCTGTTAGAGAGGCACCCCTGGCCAGGGCCCAGGAGGCCGCTACACCCCTGGTAGAATGGGCTCGTAGCCCTACCGGGGGCGGCACGTCCTGGGCGTGATATGCCATAGCTATGGCGTCAATGAGCCAGTGGGCAATCCTCTGCTTGGAGACAGCGCTTCCTTTCCGGAAGCAGACAAAGAGCTGCTCAGAGATCCTAAAGCTCAGCGTGCGATCCAAATAGAAGCGTAAAGCGCGCACCGGACACAGCAACGACAGGACTGGGTCTGCCTCCTCCTGGGGCAGCGCTCGCAGGTTCACCAGCTGGTTCCTAAAAAGGGGTCGTGGGAGCCTTGGGCACATAGCCCGGTCGAGGTCTCAAGATCACTTGAGAGTAGCCCGGACCGAACTCCAGGCACGTTTCGCTGACAGAGAACGCTTGCAGGTCTCCTACCCTCTTGATGGAAGTGAGCGCAGTCAGGAGGGCAGTCTTCAAGGAGAGTCTTCAAGGAGAATGCATTAAGCACAGCTGACTGCAAATGCTCAAAGGGGGCTCTCTGTAGACCCTGAAGAACTACAGAGAGGTCCCATGAGGGAACGAGGCACAGTCTGGAGGGGTTCACCTCCTGGCACCTCTCAGGAACCTGATGATCAGGTCATGCTTCCCTAAGGACTTACCGTCCACTGTGTCGTGGTGTGCTGCTATAGCGGCTACGTACACCTTCAAAGTGGAAGGGGACAGCCGCCCTTCCAACCTCTCCTGCAGGAAGGAAAGCACCGATCCAACTGCGCATCTCTGGGGGTCTTCCCGTCAGGAAGAACACCACTTAGCGAACAGACGCCACTTAAAGGCATACAGGCGCCTCGTAGAGGGGGCCCTAGCCTGAGTGATCATGTCTACCACCGCGTCCCGTCCAGGGGCCAGATATGGAGATTCCAGAGGTCTGGTCGCGGGTGCCAGATGGTGCCCCTTCCCTGAGAAAGAAGGGGGGGGCTGTTGCGAGGAGCGTGAGGTCCAAGAACCATGTCTGGGTGGGCCAGTAGGATGCTACTAGGATGACCTAGGCTCACTGGGGGAAACGCATATTTGCGCAGTCCAGGGGGCCAGCTGTCTGCCAGTGCTTCTATACCGAGAGGTCAGGGCGTACCAGAGCGGGCAGTGGGAGGATTCTTGGGAGGCAAACAGGTCTACCTGTGCCTGTCCGAATCGACTCCAGATCAGCTGGACTAGCTGAGGGTGGAGTCTCCACTCTCCCCTGAGGGTAACCTGCCGTGACAGCACGTCCACTGCAGTGTTGATGTTGCCTGGGATGTGAGTGGCTCGCAGCGACTTAAGGTGCTGCTGACTCCAAAGGAGGAGATGGCGGGCGAGTTGTGACATACAACGAGAGCTTGCTCTTTTCCCAGTTGACCCGAAGCCCTAATCGGCTAAGGTGCGGGAGCACCAAGTCCCTGTGTGCACAACATGTCACGAGAGTGAGCTAGGATTAGCCAATCATTGAGATAGTTGAGAATGCGAATGCCCACCTCCCTTAATGGGGCAAGAGCTGCCTCTGTGACTTTCGTGAAGAAGCGAGGGGACAAGAACAGACTGAAAGGGAGTACCTTGTACTGATATGCCCGACCCTCGAATGCAAATCGCAGGAAGGGTGTGTGTCGAGGTAGAATCGAGACGTGGAAGTCTGCGTCCTTCAGGTCTACCACCGTGGCGATCTCTGCACGCAAGGTAGCAGCGTTTTCGTCCTTCACCAAGGTGAAGTGGATACCGCTGAACCTGGGTGGGTGCCTGGCGAACTGAATCGCGTAGCTGAGTCGGATGGTCCGGATCAGCCATCGCGACAGATTGGAAAGCGCAAGCCACGCATCCAAGCTCCTCGCGGCGGGGCGGAGCTCGAGGTGCCACAGCATGTTGTGGCCATGCTGAGTCTAGGGACATCGAAGCACTTACCAGGCTCCTTGTGACCACCCCCGGAACAGCCTGGGATGGGGGAGGAAGAGGCCTGTCCTCATGACCCGCGGAGACTGTCACATCGGTGGCGGATCTGTGCCACAGCTGGGCACGCAGGGGCGGGGAGACCGCCGCTGGAGCGCCAGACCTGCAAAAATGGAATGGTGGATGATGGTCATGATGACGGCCATGCACACCGGGTATGTGACCCAGGGAATGAGGAAACCGCTCTTTTGCTGAACTTTTGAGTACCGCAGCCACTTGGGCATGTGGTGAAATCAAATGAAAAGGCAACAAAAGATTCTCCTCCTGGCCCTCCACCGGAGAATGGAGTGGTCTTCTTACCAGCTCCAAGGCAGTGGGTTTTCTCGACCCTGGGTCATATGTCTCAGGGGCACTTTGAAGGCTTTCATGGGTTCTTGGCGCCCGGCCGTGAGACGGGTGCCGTCTGCTTCCTGCGGTGGGCTCCACACCGGGGCCAGGCTGAAGGGGTGGGCTGTGGCGGAGCCAGTGCTTTCACCACAGGGGGACGCCCTTGGCAACGAGCAGGCGGGGTGCAGGATCTTGAGCCGTGCCGGGGCAGGATATGCCAGATAGCCTCCATCTGCTGCTTCACATTCGAGAACTGCTGGGCAAAGTCCTCGATGGTGTCGCGAATACGCCAACCTGGGAGACAGGGGCAGCAAGGAACCGTGTCTTGTCGGCCTCACCCATCTCGACCAGGTGGAGCCAAAGGTGGTGCTCCTGGACCACTAATGTGGACATCGCCCACCCGAGAGACCGCGCCGTGACCTTCATCGCCCGGAGAGCGAAGTCGGTCACCGAGTACAGTTCCTGCATCAGATCTGGGGAGGCACTACCCTTGTGCAGTTTTTCAGTGCCTTGGCTTGGGTGGACCTGCAGGAGAGCCATGGCATGCAGGGCAGAGGCGGCTTGTCCAGCAGCACTGTAGGCCTTAGCCATCAGGGATGACGTGAGCCTACAGGGCTTGGATGGGAGCTTAGGGCATCCACACCAGGTGGCGGCGCTCTGCGGGCATAAGTGCACCGCAAGCGCCTTATCCACTGGGGGAATTGCCGAATAGCCCCTGGCCGCCCCACCACCGAGGGTAGTGAGAGCGGGGGAACTGCGGAGTCGGGGCCGGACAGTAAAAGGTGCCTCCCACGACTTCGTCAGCTCCTCATGCACCTCCGGGAAGAATGGCACTGGAGCGGGGTGCGGCTGTTTTGAGCGGCACCGCGAGTCCAGAAACCAATCATTAAGCCACGAGGGTTCAGGGGAGAGCAGAGGGTTCCACTCTAGCCCGACGCTCGTGGCCGCCCGGGAAAGCATGTCCGCCATTTCGGCATCGGCCTGTGACTGGGCGACCATCCCCGAAGAGGGAAGCCCAGCTGAGGCTTCTGCGTCCGACTGGACAAGCCCGCTCTCCGATGCTGCGCTCATCTTCGCGGGCCCCGAACAAGAAGCCAGACTCGCCGTGCGACGAGCCGGCGAACTCATCCGGAAGCCCGATTGGGGCAGACGAGCGTGCTGGGGAATGGGAGGTCCGCGGGGGTATACCCGGCGGAGGCGATCCCATTGAGGTCCCCAAATCGCCCTCAGTGCTAGCCGCGCTGACCTCATACCCGTAGGTAGGAGGACCGAGGCGGGGAGCCGCTGGGGTGGCTTGCTTTCTTACGACCACAACGTTGCCATGGTCATGTTCTCGCAGTGAGAACATGAGCCATTCATAAAGCTGCCTCTGTGTGGGTCGCGCCCAGACATGAAAGACAGCGATCATGACCATCCGAAGTTGAGAGAAAACGACTGCAACCAGGAATAACACAAGATCGGAAAGGCATCTTTAGAAAGACGTTCCGTGTGTGCGCTCTTTTAGAGAAATATACTCTTTTAGAGGGGAAAAACGCTCTTTCAGAAAATATACTCTCTAGTTTTTCTGCCGAAGCGCCCAGGGGCGTTCTCTGCAGTGCACCAGTGCAGAGGAGGGAGAAGCCGCTGAAATGCACCGTCAGATCCAGCAGAGGTGAATGAACAGTGCTATTCAGCTCAATGAGCATGACCGTTCGGCTCCGAAGAGAAAATCTGAATGAGTGGTTGCATACCAGCTCCTTTTATACCCGTATATCCGGGGGAGTGGCATGCAAATACAACTTGCCAATTTTCATTGGCCTTTTATCAAAGACCAGAGGTGTCTCGGGCTCCCAAGAGTGACCCCTAGTGTCACTACATCGACACCAACGTCGAGTGAGTGACAGATAGGGAAAGCAAGTGTTAAAATGTGTCATCTTTCAAATCATGTGTTTCGATGTCATAAGATAGCATTGTGCAACAGAATGAAAAATAAGTCTTTATGAACTGGTATCTGGTACACATGATATGTGTGAATGTTAATACAACTCGTTGTTACATCGCCACTAGGGTTTATTTCACCAGAAAACTGCCGCAATACATATACAATGGGCTAAGTAAAAATAATTTAGCAAAACTGTAGTTATAATAACGTGATTCTTTGAGACCAGGTTGAGTTTGGTGCAGGACTTATTGTCCAACCAATGGCAGAGTGCTGAGACCTGTTTGAAAATAGTCATTAATAGTTGCATGTCTACATGAGCACATGTGACTGATAAGAGCTACAAGAAACATTAAAAAGTGATCCTAAAGTGCCCCACTCTCATAATATTCTTGTTTGTCATTTTTATAATGTTCATAATGATGCAGTTTTCATGGTCTTGCCTTGAGAACACAACAACATCTCTGGAAAAACAAGTCCTCCTACTGTACACTGTCTGAACAGCATATTTCAAACTGACACAATATTTATTTTTTCTTTCAATCAAAGGGGATCCATAACTGGCTTTTACAAGCCTGCATTGATGTGAGCACATCAGATTAACAGTGTTGTTGTTTTTTTTTTTTTTATAAACGGGACTGTAAATCACTCTCCCGCCCGGTTTGGTGGCTCCGCAAGGTTATCTAACTTCAGGCCACTAATCTGAGCGGCACCTATAACGGGTTTGACAGTGAGCTGAGAACTGTAGGAAATCAGAGTGCGCAATTGAGCAGAGCCCATAACCTATTTCAGGAAAAACCTTCCTGCTTTTATCTGGGTGGCATTGGTTGCATCAGAGAATGAAATTTCCAGCATCCACACCTAGTAAATCAAACACTCACACGTCAATGTTTTTCCCTCGGAATGAAGATATAGTAAAATTGATTAGATCTGATAAGGGCTTTATACAGGTGTGGGTGAGAGAGAGTGTTATGTTATGGATGGAATGCATTGAAGTCTTGTGTTGTGTTGGATTTATGGGTTTTGGTCCCTTTGAGGGACAATTTCACTAAAATGGCTGTTCTCATACCTCAGATCACAAGCCAGAAACATTAAAAACATTAAAGACCACATGTCTTGCCCTACAGTGAGATAAAACAACCTATTTCCTTGGTGAAAGAATAAAATGTGGTTCTCATGTAGGCAATGTAAGTTCAAGTCTAGCTGATGTCATGATAGAGATTTAGGAGCTAATGTGGATGAAAAGATTTTCAAAGTCTGTTCCTCACACAAAGCTACTGTATGGCTTCACTAGATTTGCAATACAGCACAAGTCATTTGAATGTCTTATTTTTGTAGTTTTTGGAGCTTGGCAGTGTGAATTACCATTCTTTTTCATTGTATGGAAAAGATAGAATACTCTGCTTGGATATTCTGCAAAGCATCTCCTTTTGTTACACAGAAGATAGAAAGTCTTACAAGTTTGTAACAACAGGATGATCATAATTTTTTGGGTGAATGTTTGAACATTTTTATTTTGGGGTTAACTATTACTTTGATAACTGCCAATCGTTCATCACATAGAATACACACTTTTGCTTTCCCCAGAAGGCATATTATTTTCCAAAACAGTCATTAGGAAATCTGAATGGGACAACTAGCTTGATACATACAGTACTGCCATTAGTTCATCATCCGAGTTGTGAAGTTTTTCTTCATGTTTTTCCCATCTCTCTCTCTCGTGTCTTTCCTTCCTTACCAGCTGATATGGCAGCATTTGTCAGAAAAATGGCATGCCTCCAATCAAACGTCCTTCCCCATGACATCTAACAGTCATTTGGAAGTTTTTATAGTGCTGGTGTGAGGTGGGATCATGTCAGTGCTCAAGCTGTGAGTGATCTGGGACTCACTGCTTGGAGGTTTTACCCTCAGTGTCATGGACAGAGCTGTCAGCATAAGTGACCCTGATTGATGTCTGGACAGCTTTGAGGACTGCTGCAGAAAATGCCAAGGTTTGCAGTGTGCACCAGGACTAGCATGAGTCATCTTGTTTTTGCTTAGATATTCAAATACCAGATGATTTACTGAATGGTAGAAACTAGCTCTGCTACAGGAAACATGGATCATGATCTGAATACAAAGCCATGTGTATATTTAATAGAACTTAAAGTCAAATGCATGCTTCTTTTATGTTGAAGAGCATTCAATGTTACATACTCCTATCCCAGTTTTTAATATGCAGAGACAACAATAAATAAGCCATTCATGTGTTGATTCCCCCGAAAGTGTTAACACTAGAGATTTAAAACTTTGCTTTGCCCCCAAAAATTCTTTTTTATTTTTTTTTATTTTTTTTATTTTTTTAGTGCATTGATGTGTTGTTGTGTTCTGGGTGGTTGCTAGGACGTGGCTAGTTGGTTGCTAGGGTGTTCTGAGGTGTTGCTAGGTGGTTGTTTACTGACCCAAGTCAAAATAGCTTTTATATGTCAAAAAGGATCTATGATATTCTGGTCTATTAACTCATCCATGGTCCCTCCCACAGTGCAAGTCTAGGGATTTATTTTGCCTGTTTTATTGTCCACCAGGTGAAAAGTAATTGCACATCCCTAACCGGATGGTTACACAGTATATATAACTGGATAGTACAGTATATATACTGTATAAACGAAATATATACTGGCATGTGTTACGAGCAGGGTTGGGGAGTAACAGAATACATGTAACGGGATTACATATTTAAAATACAAAATATAAGTAACTGTATTCCACTACATTTACAATTTAAATCATTGGTAATTAGAATACAGTTACATTTAAAAAGTATTTTGATTACTGAAGAGATTACATTTCATTTTATTGTTATTTGTTTCATTTAATATTTAGTCCTTTCAAATGGAAAACATTTATACATATAAATGATGCGATCCAAAGTGCATTTGAACAGCGGTGAAACACTTTCTTATGATGTGTTACATTCATACGAGCAGACAGAGAAGTAAGTTTGAAGTAAGTTTGGAGCAGAAGAAATATAAATAAACCTTGTGTAAATTGTCAGCTTTACACTAAGATAAAATGCTATTTCTAGCCATTTTACATGCACGTTACCAGGCACGATCATATTTTATTATCAAGAAAATTCACGTTGGATCATAATTTCTTTTTTTCTAGTAAGATCTTTGATATTAAGGCAAAAATCATATTTTTTATGATAATATTTATATTGTTTTCCTGTAAAAATATCTAAAAATCCTTAAAACAAGATCAATTAGATTGACCTTGTTTTAGAAACAACACTGCATAAGATATTTAGGTTTTTCAGAGAATGTACTTTTAAACATGTGTATTTTGTCTTACTGTACTGGCAGAATTTTTATATTCAAAACAAGTGAAAAAATCTACCAGTGCTGAAGAAGTAATCCAAAGTATTTAGAATACGTTACTGACCTTGAGTAATCTAACGAAATACGTTACAAATTACATTTTACAGCATATATTCTGTAATCTGTAGTGGAATACATTTCAAAAGTAACCCTCCCAACTCTGGTTACGAGAGACATAACATTTAATATCTCCTTATGTGTGTTTGTGACAGATTAGCATTACATGATTCTATTGAGATGTGCACAACTAGTAGCTTTCATTGATGTGTCACTAGTGGATCACATCACATGTAATGTATACAGTTTCCAATCATCAGCACAGTAGTTCTCAGAAGTACATTATTTAATATGACAAAGTCATATAAACACTGTTTCGTCTCGGTAACAAGACAGCTAGCATCAAAATAACCGCTTTCAAAAGTCTCCTTGTAAAGTGATGGTAAAAATCTCACACTGAGGTGTGTGCAAGTGGAAACAAACATGAACAGGCATTGCTTTAAAGTTAAATGACATGTTATTTACAAGCTCAATATCAGTGGATCTTAATTGGTAGGTCACAACCCGATAATGGGCAGTGCATCTGTTCTGTACCGCTTCTAGAAATGTAAGTGCAGCGTAGTTCTAGCGAGAAGACTAGCAGCTGTACATCATCGCACCATTAGCTAGGTAACTCCTAGCCAATCACATGTATGTCACTGTTTCATAAGTCTGCTCACAATCTATCACATTGCTGTTTCTGTGTGCTAACACGGCAACCTCCACCACCCCATCACCACCAGTTGAGTCCCGTCCTGCACTGGGTTAGGCTCCTCGCCCCTGCCTCCTATCTCCGGCAGGATATGACGGTTCCGAGTACAAATTCTTCGGACCGCCAGACGGGGCTTACGCCAAAGAGAGACATTACATTTCTGTTTTATATTCATCAAATAAATGTCATCTTAAATTTCAGTCAAGTCTGCGAGTCTTCCTGATAGACATATTTTTTTTACAGTGTTGGGTCACCACTTGATGTCCAATGTTAAATCTGAGCTCTACTGTATTTGACAGGTTTATTCATGCTTCCTTGCATGAATCCATTTTTTCATACTTACAATGCTTCCTGGTCAGCTTTATAATACACCTCCCTTTCACAACAGCACATGCCAACCTAGTCTCATAGTCATAGAATGAATGTTACCATAAATACATTTTTGCAAACTGACTTTTAAGTGCCACATTCTATGTTTCACAGCAGTTTCCTGATGAAATTAACACTAAAGGTGCTACAAGAATTTTGCGTTTTATTCACTTTCACACAAATCACGATTACATCATTATATATCTAACTTTTACAAACACACTGCTATGTTATGATATCAAAACACTTTAACTATTACGCATCATTTGAAAAACAATACATTTTAATGCTTGTATTACAGACCCAACTACATTTACACACTTATTCCAAAGTGATTTGCTTGTGCGGTAGCTCACTTGATAGAGTGCTGAAATTAGAACTTAGAAGACAGTGGTTTGAGACCAGCCAATCATGGAAGCTGACACGTGACACCAAAGTGTCACTGAAGCAATGCAAAATGGTGTGGATGCTTCAGAAAATGTACTTTTCATTTTGCATTTGCTATTAAGACACTGTCGGTTAGGTTTAGGTGTTGTTTTAGAACAAGGATGTCTGTTTTGTTCACCTCACATTTGCTTTTAGGACACTACTGGTTAGGTTTAGGTTGAAGTTTTAGGTTAGGGAGGTACATTTTACTCATTAAAGCCTCCAATATTCTCCTTAAAAACCTTGTCTGACTACAACACCATTTTCACTCGCTTTTTTATTTTTTATTTTTATTTTTTATTTTTTTTTATAACATTCACTTTGTCACAGCCTTTGATTTCTTTTTATTTCTTTTTATTTTTTTTTATAACATTCACTTTGTCACAGCCTTTGATTTCTTTGTTTCCATTTTTCCTCCATTGTCCTTACCAGAGTAAAAATAGAATTTGCTTTTCTTTTTTATCTCCAGAAATTTGTCTGAAATGATTGCTGTTTTGGCATTATATATCCAGACAAGGATACAGTGACCTCAGTCACACTGGTACACCCTTTCCTGGTCTGGTTCAAGCACACCAGAAAGGGCAGCCAGTTAGAATCACTCAAAACCCCTGTCCTGTCTGGACATTAGAGCAGGGGGGTCATGGAGGAGATTAATTTGTTTAGTACAGGTCACTTTCAGCTGGTGGTCTTTGCCTTGACCTGCTCTAAAAGACACATCTAAGTGCCTGAGAGAGAGAAAAAGCAGGAAAGTGATTTTTTATATTTATTTATTTACCTAGAGGAAAATTGTATTACTCTGAGGTAGCCCTTTCATAGCTCAGAAGACGTAATGGTTTGGTTCACCACCCGCCAAAATGAAAATGAACCGTAATGTTGTTCAAAACCCATACGACTTTCTTTCTTCCATGGAACACAAAAGAGTATGTTAGGCAGAACGATAGCCTCAGTCACTATTCATTTTCAATACATCTTTTTCAATACAATGAAGGTGAATTGTGACTGAGGCTGTCATTCTAACTATTATCTTCTTTTGTGTAATATAGAAGAAAGAAAGTCCCAGGCAGGTGAGTAAATGATGAAATAATCTTCATTTGGTGGGCTAACGTCTGTCTCTTTAAGTGATTCAGTCCCAGTTTTCAAGAGCAATATCTCACTCAAGTTGTTTAATATCTCATCTTAATGTATAGTACACTGTGTTTGTGTGTATGTGTGCACGGAGCTCACCAGTCTGTGTTCAGTTTGTGTCTAAATAAGGGCTTTGTGGCTTTATCGGGCCCCCAATCTAGACAGAAATAATGTATGGAAATGCAAACTCTTCCTAGGGTGAAATGTTACAGCAAATCACCTCAAAGAGATTTGTTTAATCTCCCCATTTCTATGCCTGGCCAATCAGATAAGCAACTCCTGCAGGGCTCTTGATACAAGTTTATTTCTGTTCATGTGAATCCGTGCTTGTCTCCTCTCATCTCCGAGGACAACATCTCACCATGGGGAGAGGGGAGACGGACAAGAATTTACCTAACTGGACAGAAGATGCAAGCTACAGCAAAAGCAGTCCTCTCGCATGTGCATGATGACATGTTTCTCAAAGGAAGAGTTGCATTTTGTCATCCCTCATGTTAAATGTTGGGTGTAATCTCATTACAAAGTAATCAGACACTGTAATCTAATTACTTTTAGTAAAAAAGTAGTGTAACATTTCTTTTTAAACTCTTGTAATTAGATAAAAGTGACTGACTTTCAATTAATCTAATTAATTGACAATGGTCAAGGAGGAAATATAGACAAGTAATCTGATTACAGTTTTTAGAGAAGTGATTCGTTTGGTGTCCTCATCAAAATTCCCCCCATTGGCCCTAATCTATCAATTTTCCTACATGGGACAAAAAATATATTCAATTCAATATTCAATTAAATTATCAATCATGGCCTCCTAATAATCCCCATTTATAAATTGGCTTTATCACTCTACTATCTCCTCTCCACCAATGGCTGGTTTGTGGTGAACGTACTGGTGCACTTTGGCTGCCATCACATCATCCAGGTGGATGGAGAACCCCCTGTTCCAAATGTAAAAGCGATTTGAGTGTAGTGTTAGAAAATGTACTATATAAATGTAAATTAATTCTTTCATTCATAAATCAACTAACCCAACACTGCTCATGTTATTATAAACTTGTATGACTTTCCCTATCTGTCACTCACTCGACGTTGTGTCGATGTAGTGACACTAGGAGTCACTCTTGGGAGCCCAAGAAACCTCTGGTCTTTGATAAAAGGTCAATGAAAATTGGCGAGTGGTATTTGAATGCCACTCCCCCGAACATACGGGTATAAAAGGAGCTGGTATGCAACCACTCATTCAGATTTTCTCTTCAGAGCCGAAGATCATGCTCACTGAGCTGAATTCCCATGACTGTTCATTCACACTGTTCAGCAGCTTCTCCCTCCTCTGCACTGGTTCACTGCAGAGAATGCCCCTGGGCACTTCGGCAGAAATAAAAGAGTATATTTCTCTAAAAGAGCGGCACACACGGAATGTCTTTTTAAAGATGTATCTTTTTAAAGATGCCTCGTTATCTCTCACCTTCTGACAGTCACAATCACTGTCTTTCGTGTCTGGGCACTGCTCACGCGGAGACAGCGTTTGTGTTCAGGCTGACGCAGAGATGACGAAATGCTTTCCCGGGCAACCGCGAGCGTCAGGCTAGAGTGGAACCCTCCGCTCTCCCCTGAACCCTTGCGGCTCAATGATTGGTTCCTGGGCTGAACCAGCTCACGCTAATGATCTGCTCTGCTGAGGAGGAAAAGAGCAACAACTATGTGCTAAAAAAAAACATCATCACCTTTACAAAATTGTTTCATGATTTTACATGAGTAAAAGTAACTGTTATATTTTGACAAAATGTTATAGTTTCATATGAAATAATCTATAGGTAGAATCTATTAGACCTGATATTATATTAACAGTGGCAGTTGTAGTTAAAGTTTCAAAATGTTCTTCGGCTAGTATTTATTTTTTATTTTTTTTATTTTCATCAATACTATAATTTATTATTATTATTACTATTATTTAAGGCTAGCTACATTGACCTAACCATGAAGGATGTTTGAAATTAGGAAACAAAAGGGATAATAATGGGTTCATAGCCTATAAATAAATATGCTCTTAAATTGTTAAAAGGTGGGAGAGAAAACTTCCTGTAGCTTTTGTTGTTGACATCAACAACAAAAATAATTTCATTTGATGCATGCCCTTATACTTGAAATCCATGAACAAACAATGCAAATTAAAAGGAAATGTGACCCAGGATACATTAAAACAGGTTACATTTTTACTATGGTGGGTCGCCACTTGATTTCATATTAAAATTTAGGTCCTGAAGCAAAACCAGTTAAGAACCACTATTCTAAGGTCTGAAATCAATGACAACGGACATAAATAGTTCTTGCTTGTCTGAGCGTTGTCATCAAACCTGGCACAACGAATACTGACATGGCATATCTGAGTGAGTAGAACCGTGAATTAGATTTGTTTTCTTTTTGGAGCTCGACAGCATCAGTCCCCATTCACATTCATTGTATGGGTAAGAGCAGTTTGGATGTTTTGCTGGACTTCAACTTTGGTGTTCCATGGAAGAAAGAAAGTCATACAATTGAAATAACTTGAGTATGAGTAAAAGATGCCATAATTTCCATTTTTAACTATTTCTTTAAAGGGCCTAAAATATTATGTTTGACTTTTGAGGTTTTAATATAGTGTTTGTATATTAGTTTATAGTCTGCAGGTATTTATTTGAGATTATAGCATGGGAAAGTATGCCATTTTTAAAAGCGTATTTCAGAAGGTCTTAGTGAAGGAATATTTAGAGATGGAGAGGTAAAGCAAGTTTAAACAAAAACTTTTCTCATTGTTAATCTATGCATGAACCATACAAGCCATACAAAATGCATATCAAAGAAAAAATATGAAAACATGTCATCAAGGTCTAAACCTAGTGAAAAACTAATGATGCAGCATTTGTCTGTATTCACACAATTCAATGAAACACTTAAATATGCAACTCTTTGATCAATACAGGGTTACAATAAAATATAATGCATGACAGTTCAAATAACATTCTGGATATGTTCCAGCTAAGCCCCGTCAATGTCTTACTTTATACTTCCAACAAGTCTTTCTTATTCAAGAGCCCATACAAACTGGAGCTCCATGGATTGGTCTTCTGAAAGATTTATTATCAAGATATGATGTCTAGTGATTTAGCTTTCATTGATCCTTCAGTGAACTCCTTAATGAAGAAAATGTGTTGATGGTAATTCTTTTGGCTTTTGCAACATAACGTAAGGTCACAATTTAAACTATTTACCCCATTTTTCATTCAATGTACTATAAAAATATACTGTAACTTTCAGAACTCAAAATCTTCCTCTTCAGTCCAAAAAGATGATGTTACTTAACTACACTGCATGCATATCTCGTTCTGAATTTCAGACATCAGATCACCAAAAACATTAACATATTGTATGGTCATCCACATTAAAGCCCAAAGTATACTTCAGTCAGATGCGATATATATGAATTTAGGCATATGTGTATAGGACACGTGATGCAAACTTAGTCATCAGCAGAGTGCTCGAGCGCTGCACGCGTGCTGCCTGATTTTTCAATTTACAGGTACTCTGAACATGCAGAATGTGCATGCACCTGGAATTATTTGCAGTTATTAGTGAGTCCACAAGATGGCAACAATCACAACTGAGCAGTTGCTTTCACGAAGAAGCGCTAGAAGAAGATGCAATTGCAGCTAAAGAACAGGAGATCAAGGTGGAAACAGCAACTGTCGATGTGCATGTCAAGAGCGTGTGTGTGAGAAGGTCAGGAGATACCTGCATCTATTACTTAAGTTTGAAGGAATATTAAAGGGGCATTCAGTAGTTCTCTAGCTATTGTTAGCATTGCTCTTCTTCGTGTACTTTAAGTACCAATGTGACGGTGGTGTTAGACACTATACTGCCATCTTTTGACATGGATCAGCATGCCCCCGCCAGCTCTGGAATATCATTTGCATCTGGAAAATATCTGAGTTTGAGGTAATTTCTAAAGTTATTTATTACCCCTATAATATAATTGCTTTGCCTAAAAACGTACGTCAGAAATCAAGTGAACATGCTTATACTGTTAAGGATAGATTATTATTGTCCCTCATACAGAATGTCATGGTAAAGGAAAGATTAGAATTGTTTTTGATGATCAAGTTTAGCATGTCCATGAATACTGTATTTGAAGAACTCGTTTTATTTCCAAGCAACCAACGTCATGGTTTACACAAAATCCACAACAATCGCTGTACCAAGCTACTTTGCACTAAACTAATGAAGATGTAGATGCCTTACCATTACCAATGTTTTCTCTAGTTTTTTGCCTTTGCCGGTCTTTCTGTCTTCATGCATGAAGCAAGTTGCTTCATACCTTTTTTGCTTCTTCGGCAGTACAGCTACTGGATCTCCTGTTGTCTCCGCTGCTAAAGCACGATAAATAATAATGTTCCATTATGTTCTGTCACCATGACAAATTCCTTTACTTGGCAGTAAAGCTCATTCTGATTCTTTTTGCGTCACCAAACAACAATGTTCTAAGCAAAGCCAAGCGTGTCTATCTACACAGGCAGCAGCCAATGAGCAATACGCTCAACTCACCAACTCACCATGTGCCCCACTGAGAACGAACCACATTATAGCGACCACGAGGAGGTTACCCCATGTGACTCTACCCTCCCTAGCAATGAGCTTAGTGAAACACAGCGGGTCATGTGATTTCAACATGGCGAAACACATTGAAGAGGGTGACCCACATCATGTAGAATAAAATACTTTTTATAGAAAACTATGAGTACAGTCTTCATCTCATATGAGTGTACACCATTCGGATCAATCTTCACAAAAACACAATTCATTTGTTTATGTGTAAAACTTTTTAAATTGGCTCCAAACTACTGAATGCACCTTTAAGACATATTAATGTGTTTAAACTCCAATAAATATATTTCATAGCAGTCATAAGGCACTTGCACCTACAGCCTGTGTATGTGTGCACAGTAAAATGAAGTAAACTTTGAAGGGCTGTTCGTTCGAGTGTACGCAGATGCTAAACGTTTGTGTCAAAACCAAACTATACTTTACACTATACACCTATTCGACACATGTTAAGTATTCAAAAACGTGGGCAATTTAACATGCACTTAAAGGCACAGCAGTAAAAATGGCTTGTTTAAATGTAAGGGCCAGAGAGAGGATGGAGAATGGTTCATGAAAAATTTTAATCTGCTTGTTATGTGGGCAAAAAAAATGACTAGCATTATAACTGTACCTTTAGGAAAAGAAAAAGATATGACCCCTTTAATGTAAATGACTTATGGTGCCTTGATCCTGCCATATAATAAACAATAATTCTGACTGTATTTCATATTTAATGTGATATGTATATATTTAAAGTGATATAAAATCACAATTGTGAGATATAATATCACGATTGTGTAATATAAACAATTACAAGAAATAAAGTGCCAACTGTGAGTTTAAATCTCGCAACTGCTAATTTATTTTCCACAATTCCGTCTTTATTTCTAGTAATTAATAGATATAAACAAAGTCAAAATTGTGAGAATTAAAGTCAAAATTGCAAGGTTTTATAGACTTTATATCTCGCAATTGCGACTTTCAATCTTGCAATTGCAAAGACTTCGTTTCTCGCAATTGTGAATTATAAAGTCAAAAAAAAAAAAAAAAAAGAATTCTACTTGTTCTGGAAGTTTAAATTAATTAGACCTGTTTAATAGTGCTTATTTGGTCTACTTCCTCTCTTTGATAATTCTAAATTCTTCTCAGCATGAAAATATGCAAATACATTGGCATAAAGATGGCTGCCAAATTGCCATCCCTAAAGACAATATGCATATCCCATATAAGGGAGCTTATTTTTTTTTTTTTGCTTATATAATGCTGATCTAACAGACACTTCTTGATGTCAGCTGTGTATCAGATCTCTCTGCTTCCTTTTCAGCTCTACAGTGGTGTGACAACAGCACCATCCATCTGTACAGTAAGAGAATGTTCTGCTTCATTCCTGAGCCTGAATTCTGTGTGTCACTCCATTGTTTGAGTCTTGTTAACTATACACATTGTTGTCATGGTATAATGCATGCTCAACAAAGTTTCTCTGTATACTTGAAAAGAGCTGCCACATTCCTCTGAGTCATCACACTGGTCTAAGGGCTGTGTTTTGTGTTTTATTCACAATTCTCCTCTGTTTCACATTGATTTCACTTTACCGGGGAAAAGATGAATGTGTCATGACACAGAACACCATTCTAACACTTGCCAACAATCACAAACAGGTGTTTGACTCTTAGAATGCTTGGAGTTGTTTCTTTGTTGGTGAGTGTGGAGTTGAAAAATACAGGATCAAAGAGAACAGTAGAAGAAATCTCTCTCTCTCTCTCTCTCTCTCTCTCTCTCTCTCTCTCTCTCTCTCTATATATATATCCTATTTTAAGAACGCAAGCGCTAAGCACAGTGCCATGCGCAAAGTCAATGGGCATGGCCATAAAGTTCAGTATTTTCTTGCAAGCATGCACTGAGTCTAGGCACAAGTGAGTTTGTCGAAAACTGGGTCAAGTGCAATTTAACTCTGAGATTTTTCTCTGGTAATTGCACCATCTATGACCATTATATAGTCTATTCCCTGTCAAGCACCAGTGGTATGAAAAAAGACAGCACATTCATAAGAAGTTGGTAGTGCAAATGTACTGTATGCAATGAATTAGAAGAAAATAAGGTAAAGCTTTAGAATACTGTTTCATACTTAATAGATAACTATGCAAGAATTAATGCAGGACAAATGAGTAGTACTACATTAACACTTCAGTTACTACTATTAACTAATATAGAAACACAATTGACTAATCAGTAAGTAATAGCGAGATGACTGTGGTTGTTCACTGTTAGCTAATCAATATTTACTGAATTTTATTTGCCTCACTGAGAACTACTAACTAACTACAGTTGTGCTCAAAAGTTTGCATACCCTTGGAGAATTGGAAATTGTTTTAATCACATATGTATAGGCTGCAGATTTGTGGTCACAATGAACTGCTCTATGGAAAGAAAGCGAACTGAACTCAAAGCACCTCCTAAGCTGAGATGTCTGAGATCATTTGCAGGACTCATAGATGATACTGTTCTTGCAAAAAAAAAAAAAAAAAAAAAAAATTAAATCAGAAGACAGAAACAAAGATTGAGAACCTTTTACATGCGCCTGTTCCACGAGTCTGCAGGCCTCCGTATCAGCACGTCATATATGTGCATAGACGACTTTCTGTCATCTGTTCTTAATAATATAATAAAGTGTTTCTTCAAGCACGTGTCTGTGTGTCTACGGGCAAATTATTTATAATATTCATTTGATAATAATAATAGACTAATAAATAATAATAATTATTTAATACATGGGAAAACGAGCCAAATATTATCTTGACATCGTCAAAGGCATCAGCTATTGGCGATCACTCTGACCATCGTCGATCCCCGAGATCATCGTCTGTTGTCACAACTCTAATGTGCATTTCTCTCTATAAATTAACAAAATGTTCAGACAGTCTCCTTGCTGTTTTTTCTGACACATTCAGAATCATTACTGCTTTTGCCGGTGTCACTGCGGCTCGCTTCATGCGTGTGCTTGTAAAACTTATGTTTTAAAGGCTCATTACTATGGTTTAGTATTTCTCTGTAATGTAGAACAGTGTTAGCAATGCTACTTATAACATTCTTTCTCAGCACTGGAACTCAAACCATTTTCTGATGCCCCCCCAAAATATATATATTTAAATAATTAAATTAATAGCATAAACGTGCGACTAGTCGACTAATGGCTTAAATTAACGACTACTAGTCGACTAGGAAAATCTTTGGTCGGGGGCAGCCCTAGAGATCTTACTGCATCCTTCCTTGTGAGTTAATGGTTATCTTGAACAGTATTATTCAGTGAAAATCATGGTAACTAACTATTAATTAATGAGATCTTTTTGTGACCTTCCTTATGAGCAAATGGTTATCTTGAAGAGTATTCTAAAGTGAAAATCATGGTAACTCAGTATTAGTTAATGAGATCTTACTGCCTCCTTCCTTATAAGTTATTGGTTATCTTGCACAGTATTATAAAGTGAAAATAATGGTAACTAACTATTAATTAATGAGATCTCATTGCATCCTTTCTTATGAGTTAATGGTTATCTTGAACAGTATTATAAAGTGAAAATCATTGTAACTAATTATTAATTAATGAGATCTTATTGTGTCCTTCCTTATGAGTTAATGGTTATCCTGAACAGTATTATAAAGTGAAAACACATTATAAACCATTAATAGTAACTGAGGTGTTACTGGTCAGTTAATAGTGAATACTCAAGTATTTGGTTCCACATTTTATTAATGTATTCAGATACACACACAAATTAATTACATAAACATTCACACAGATTCAAAACATATTCTTGTGACATTAAATTAATTGATCATATACTGCATAATAAACACTTTACTGATGTACAATATCTTTTATCAAACCTAGAGCAGAATATAATGCTTTTTCTAAAGGCTTGTGCTCATAGCTGCAGTCATATATATCATTTTTAAACATAAATATGTTTTTCACAGGACAGCTGTATTTAAGACATTTTAATATGAATTGCATTTTTCTGGATTTCAATAACTTAATAAATGAAATCAAAATTACACGTCCATCAAGTCTCTAATCCAATCATGCTTCATGATATTCGATGTTGGAACTCGAAAGTACTTCTGAAAAACTACTGAGTGGACTAACTGTTCATGGTGGAAGTACACAGACAGGTGGAATCAGCCTCGGAGCAGTGCAGTTTTCCACAGCAAGTCTTTTGGAGATCAGCGCACTTGTTTGCCAACATTTGATATTTATATTTATCTTAATGGCTGTTCTATTTTACATTGTAATTATGCTTTTAAAATCGATTGTGGAAATTATATTTATGCCAATCACTGTTTCTTTATTTATTGCAATTTATGAAAGGCCACCGGCACTTGTTCACGACTGCAACTGTGAGCACAAGGCTTTAGTAAAAGCATTATATCCTGCTCTAAGTTTGATAAAAGATACTGTACATCAATAAAATGTTTATTATGCAGTATATGGTCAATGAACTTAATGTCACTAGAATATGTTTTAAATCTGTGTGAATGTTTATGTAACTGATTTGTGTGTTTATCTGAATACATTAATAAAATGTTGTAACAGATACTTGAGTATTCACAATTTTTTTTTTCCCCTTTTTCTCCCAATTTGGAAAGCCCAATTCCCAATATGCTTTTAAGTCCTCGTGGTCTTGTAGTGATTCGCCTCAGTCCGGTTTGCAGAGGATGAATCCCAGTTGCCTCCGCGTCTGAGACCGTCAACCTGCACATCTTTCACGTGGCTTGTTGAGTGTATTGCCACAGAGATATAGTGCATGTGGAGGCTTCACGCCATCCACCGCAGCAACTATGCTCAACTCACCATGCACCCCACCGAGAACGAACCACATTATAGTGACCACGAGGAGGTTACCCCATGTGACTCTACCCTCCCTAGCAACTGGGCCAATTTGGTTGCTTAGGGGACCTGGCTGGAGTCTCATTAATTAATAGTTAGCTATCATGATTTCTTATTTAGAATACTGTTCAAGATAGCCATTAACTCATAAGGAAGGATACAATCAGATCTCATTAATTACTAGTTAGTTACCATGATTTTCGCTTTATAATACTGCTCAAGATAACCATTAACTCATAAGTAAGGATGCAATCTGATCTTATTAAATAATAGTTAGTAACTATGATTTTCACTATATAATACTGTTCAAGAAAACCATTAACTCATAAGGAAGGGCACAATAATATATCATTAATTAATAGTTAGTAGTTAGTTACCATGATTTTCACTTTATAATACTGTTCAAGATATCCATTAACTCATAAGGAAGGTTTGTATGATTGTTTTTCACACACAAAAAAAAATTCTAAATTCAAATTACATTTCAATCAAAATGAAAATATAATCAAAATAAAGAAGTGGTCAAAAAATCATATCAAATCTAAGCATTTTACCCTCTCCAACTTCTTCCACTAGCACCTTTTGTAGTAACTTAAAAATCATTCTATGACAACAGGTCGAATAATAGCAATACAAATTATATCATGAATACAATTGTAAATATAAACATAATAATAATAATTTTAAAATAAACCATGACCTATAGATAGTTTAACACAAATCTCATAATTTTTATTTTTATTTATTTTATTTTTTTTTCATAAAATGGCTATAACTGTGATTCTCATTATTTGATGTCCCTCTAAATTTTCAGAGTTTGGACATGAACTTTATTACCACCTGCTGGTGGAATATATAAACTGCAAATGCAGGAATTGAGTTTAGGCTTTGTACTAAGATGTTTCAGAACCACGCTTTGTGCCACTCCATTACCATACAATACACCCACAGTTTGCGTGCATACACCCACAGATAGCTCAAGTACTCCCATCCACACCCACTTGTGCTTTGTGCGTGCACGAAAATTGTGCTTCGAATTAGCGCTCTCATGAAAATTGGATAAGATGCAGCGCATGGTCGTTCCGCATAGTGCTGCGCTTTGCACACTTATGAAAACAGAGCCCATTACCTTGCACAGTTTTTTCATAGCTTTTGAGGATGAGAGCATATCATGCAACCTGTCAATGTTGGCATCTCTCTAATTTGTCTAGCTTCTACCAGGTGACAGAGAAACTGATGCCAAAATAATCTAGAGTTTGATTGGTTTTTGATGTCAACAACAAAATATATGGGAAGGGATATGGAAAGTTGATAAGCCTATTTATTTTGCTATCATATCTACGCAAAATCATATAGTTGCATTTAGCATTGTTAAATTCCCCCTGTCTGTCACACATCAGAATGTATCTGCAGTCCATTTGGGGTCCCAACCCACCATATGAGAAGCACTACACTAGGCCACAACTCCATCACAATTCCCCAAATGTATAAAACTGTAAACATTGCCGTATGTTTATGTAGATATGAGATACTACATAAAGAAAACTATTTAATTTAAAAATTTAATTCCATCAACAATTCCTAAAAACAGCAGCATTTTAACCACTCTGCTACACCTCTTCAGGAGACAATGGTCCAGTTGTCAGATATGAAGTTGTTGGACAAAGCAACATGTTTCAAGCTGCAGACTGCATTGCTAAATTCCTCATTATTTAAGCAGGTGGATGACCTCCAGGGAAAATTCAAGAGCTGCTCAGCATTAACAAGTTCCTCTCCACAAGCATTATGGTATCAGAGGCCAGTGACTCAGGATGGTGTCTGTGTTGTTGATGACAAGGAACTTGAAGGACTGAGTGTTTATCTGAAAGAGCGAATGGAAGCTGCTACTGAAATACCTCAGTCTCACTGCTGCACTAGATCCACACACTCATTACAGCTCTCTTATGGCTGGCAGCAGTCCACTAACAGCTCTAAAGCAGAATGACCTTCTTCATAAACATGCACATCCAGTATTCTATTCTCATTGTTCGGGGAGCTACTTTGAAACTAGCATTCCAAGCAACAAGCTACTCATAATTCATGGTTAAAGGGTCTACAGTAAAGCTACTCTTTTTAAAAAAAGCTATCAACAAACAGTAGCTAACTACATCGAAGTTGCTTAAAGGAAATGTTCACCCAAAAAAGATAAATCTCGTATTATTTACACACCCTTACTGGTGCTCCAAACGTGTATACACTCTATGTATGTATTAGTAATACATATAAAGGCAGCATAAAAACAATCCATACGATTTGAGTGGATTAATCTATATCTTCTGAGCTGATATGATCGGCAAACACCTCTGAGTGAGAAAAAAACACCTCACATCCTTCACTTAGAGCCCGATCAATATGGGATTTTTGAGACCGATACCGATTTAGAGGGGGGAAATTCATTGATTTTATAGCCTCGATCCATCCATCGATAAGGAGGCCGATATAGCTCATTTTTGAGCTGGAGTGAAAACAGACCTTTTCTATGTGTATTGTGCACCGATTTTGCACCGATATGACTATGCAAAGGTACTCAGAAGGCTGCTTTCTTAAACAAATATTTTTATCAAAGAATATTTGACATTATTATTATACATTGTCAACAAATTCTAGAAATGAACACTGAGAAAATAAAGAATAAATAAAAATACAATAAATAGCTAAATAAACATCAGTACTGTATGTTCAGTATTAGTCAGTTACTGACCATTTAAATAAAGAATAAATTAAAATGATAGCTAAATCAAAATCAGCACTGTATGTTTAGGATCAGTCATTTGCTGACCATTTAAATAAAAAATAAATAAAATACTATAAATAGCTAAATAAACAACAGTACTGTATGTTCAGTATCAGTCAGTTGCTGACCATTTAAATAAAGAATGAATTAAAATTATAGCTAAATAAAATTCAGTACTGTATTTTTAGTATCAGTCAGCTGCTGACCATTTAAATAAAGATTAAATAAAAATACAATAAATAACTAAATAATAATCAGTTCTGTATGTTTAGTATCAGTCAATGGCTGACCATTTAAATCAAGAATAATTAAAATTATAGCTAAATAAATGACAGTACTGTATGTTCATTATCAGTCAGTTGCTGAATATTTAAATAAAGAATAAATACAAATAAAATAAATAGCTAAATAAACATCAGTAGGACTGTTTAGTATCAGTCAAATGCTGACTATTTTAATACTGCCAGTCAATTAGGGGCAGGTTGTAAAACAAGAAGCATTTACACCTGCCGAGACAAGAGAAAAACAGCGGCAGTGGTGTTACACCGTATTCTGCTGTACAAGTTCAGGGAAACTTTCAACGGTTGAAAACCAGACTTTTAAATATTGCATTTTGTAAATGCAAAGACAGTTTGAAGAGGGTTCCAAACTGCGAATCCTGAACAAAACAGTTTGGTGAATACATTGTTTAGACCCATTGTTTAGATTTATTAGTTTAATGCTTGATAATAAATTTAACAGTATGTCACTTCATGTCCCTTGGATAAAATTTTCTCAATGTAAATTTGATTTCGACCAATTCATCTTTAGTTTATCGCATCACATATCACTGTCACATCCAAGTTTATCACATATCACATTTTTTCTCATAACCCATAATCACATTGCTGTTTTAGTGTGCTAACACGGCAACCTCCACCACCACCACCGGTTGAGTCCCGTCCTGCCCCTGTCTCCTATTTCTGGCAGGATATGACGGTTCCGAGTACAACTTCTTCGGACCGCCAGATGGGGCTTACGCCAAAGAGAGACATTACATTTTCTGTTTTATATTCATCAAATGAATGTCATCGTAAATTTCAATCAAGTCTGCGAGAGAGGGAGAGAAAGAAAGAAAGGAAGAAAGAAAGAAAGAAATCAAAAGAGGTGAGCCCATCGTGCTTGATTAAGCCTGTCACCACAGACAGTGATTGCAATTAGCCCTGGCTAGGTTTATCCCACCAAAGGATGGAGTAATGGAGAGATGAGGGAATAGAGGGATAGGAGGAAGGATTGGGAGGCAGGAACCTGGCATGCAAACGAATGTGACATCTGCTGATTGCAGCGGGGAGGCCAGTGGCTGGAGTAGAGGAAGAGAGGATGGATGGGTGGACAGAGAGGGAGCAATAGAAGGGGAGCGAATGTTGATGAAGTTTGCTGTAGTGTTAAAAATGTCCCAACACAAGCAAACACACCTGGGGGCGAATTCAATAACCGTTGCACAGCTTTAGTGCATGTTATTCCAGTGCACAACCCTGCACCTAATAGTGCCTACACACTACAGTTTTATATATTTAAATGGTAATTTTTACTATTTTCAATGCAAATGCGCCTCATTTCATTGCAAATTTTAGAATGTGCCTTATTCACAAAGCCAACGCTATTAGCTTGGCAAAATCAGCGTTGTGCTATTACTGCCTCTAGAAGCAAGTAAACAGATGTAGCTTCAAAAAAGAGATAGTTGTCTGCATTTTTAGTGATAACCTGCCACATATTAAGATGCATTGTGCATTCAAGTGCACTTTCTGCATATTGCAGAGCCGACACAGGTGCCTGGATCACAGCGGTGGAGCGATGCTGTCAACCTGGGCCCGTATTCACAAAAAATCTTTAGGTGAAGTGTAGCTCCTAACGTGGAAATTTAGGAGCAGCTCTTAAAAATTAGGGGTGTGTCACTCCTAAATTTAGGACTCCTAAAATTATAATTTAAGAGTAATTCATGAAGCATTTTAACACTTCTAAATCCCTAAGAGTGACTCACAAATGATCCGAAGCATGCCTGCTGTCATCAATCCACATTAAAAACAATGTTTTAGGATATTATTATGTCATCAACCTTTTAAAAATGTATCGCCTGAATCACAATTGAGTTGATGTATTTTAATAATATAACATTATAATATTATAAACATTATAATATTGACATTGACCTTTAAAAATGGTATTGTCTGAATCTCATTGTTTTCATTATTGCAAAGTTAGTCAGAGATGCAGTTAACTCTCCCACAAACCGACACAACCCAATTACACCGGAGATACATTTTAACAACTTTGCACTCTCTGGCCACAGGCAAAGTGAAACTGTGTAGCGTGGATGAATTGGGAGTTTCTGTCATCTGTCAGCTGAATCATCAAACTATATATGCACTCTCCAGACTGCACATCGTCTGACAATTCATAGTGTGTGTTTTCTTGTTGATAAACGCTCACTTCAGAGAAAAAAAGGCGGCATTCACAACCTTTGCAGGTCTACACGGTGTAGTCGATACAGTAGATGGGATGCACGCTTGATTCATTGCACCAACAAAGGATGAAGAAATATTCATCAACCAAAACATATCTATCTATCTATCTATACTATATATATATATATATATATATATATATATATATTTGTTTCCTATCTGTCACTCACTCGACGTTGGTGTCGATGTAGTGACACTAGGGGTCACTCTTGGGAGCCCCAGACACCTCTGGTCTTTGATAAAAGGCCAATGGAAATTGGCGAGTGGTATTTGCATGCCACTACCCTGAACATATGGGTATAAAAGGAGCTGGTATGCAACCACTCATTCAGATTTTCTCTTCGGAGCCGAACGGTCAAACTCACTGAGCAGAATACTACTGTTCATTCACCTTTGCTGGATCTGACGGCACATTTCAGCGGCTTCTCCCTCCTCTGCACTGGTGCACTGCAGAGAATGCCCCTGGGCGCTTCGGCAGAAAAACTAGAGAGTATATTTTCTGAAAGAGCATTTTTCCCCTCTAAAAGAGTATATATTTCTCTAAAAGAGCGCACACACGGAACGTCTTTTTAAAGACGCGTCTTTTTAAAGATGCTTTTCCGATTGTGTGTTATTCCTGGTTGTGCTCGTTATCTCTCGCCTTCTAACGGTCACGATCACTGTCTTTCGTGTCTGGGCAATGCTCACGCGGAGACAGCATTCGTGGATGGTCATGTTCTCATTGCGAGAATATGTCCATGGCAACGTTGCGGTCGCGGCTCGCCTTCGTAAGAAAGCGAGCCACCCCAGAGTCTCCCGCCTCGGTCCTTTTACCCACTGGTTTGAGGCCAGAGTGGCTAGCACTGGGGGCGATTTGGGGACCCCAATGGGACCGCCTCTGCCGGGTATCCCCCCGCGGACCTCCCATTCCACAGCACGCTCGTCCAATCGGAAGCCTCAGCTGGGCTCCTCCCTTCGGGGTCGATCGCCCAGTCACAGGCTGACGCGGAGATGACGACATGCTTTCCCGGGCAGCCGCGAGCGTCAATTAGAGTGGATTTCACCGCTCTTCCCTGAACCCTCGCGGCTCAGTGATTGGTTCCTGGGCTCGCGGCGCCGCTCAAAGCCACGCCCCGCCCCATTCCTTTCTTCCCGGAAGTGCATGAAGAGCTGACAAGGTCACGGGAGGCACTTTTTACTGCCCGGTCCCGATCTTTTCAGCTTCCCCGCTCTCACTACCCTCGATGGTGGGGCGGCCAAGGGTTATTCGGCAATCCCCCGGTGGATAAAGGCGCTCGCGGTGCACCTATGCCCGCAGAGGGCCGCCACCTGGCGCGGGTGCCCAAAGCCCCCGTCCAAGGCCTGTAGGTTTACGTCATCTCTGACGGCCAAGGCCTACGGTGACGCTGGACAAGCCGCCTCCGCCCTGCACGCCATGGCTCTCCTGCAAGTCCGCCAAGGCGCTAAAGAAATTGCACGAGGGTAGTTCCGCCCCGAGATTGATCACGGCGCAGTCTCTCGGGCGGACGATGGCCACACTAGTGGTCCAGGAGCGCCACCTTTGGCTCAACCTGGTCGAGATGGGTGAGGCCGACAAGACACGATTCCTTGCTGCCCCCATTTCCCAGGCGGGCCTATTCGGCGACACCGTCGAGGACATTGCCCAGCAGTTCTCGATGGTAGAGCAGTAGATGGATGCTAGCCGGCATATCCTGCCCCGGCGCGGCTCAAGATCCCGCACCCCATCTACTCATCGCCAAGGGTGTCACCCTGCGGTGACTGCACCGGCTCCGCCGCAGCCCGCCCCTTCAGCCTGGCCCCAGCGTGGAGCCCACCGCAGGAAGCAGACGCCACCCGTCTCGCAGCCGCCCAGAACCCGTGAAAGGCTTCAAAGCGCCCTTGAGACGGGTGACCCAGGGACAACGAAACCCGCTGCTCTGGAGCTGGTAAGCAGATCTTCATCTTTTTGTTACCTTTTGCATTTAATTGCGCTGCATGCCCAAGTGGCTGCAGTACTCAAGAGCTCAGCAAGAGTGGTTTCCTTTGGTCACGTATCCGGTGTGTACGGCTGGCATCACGACCACCGTCCACCACTCCATTTGGCAGGTTGGCGCTCCAGCAGCAGTCTCCCGCCCTGAGCGCCCAGCTGTGGCACAAATCCGCCCCCGATGTGACAGTCTCCACGGGTCACGAGGACAGGCCACTTCCTCCCCCGTCCCAGGCTGTTCCGGGGGTGGTCACAAGGAGTCAGGTATGTGCTTCGATGTCCTTGGACTAAGCACGGCCACAATGTGGTGTGGCACCTCGAGCTCTGCCCCGCCGCGAGGCCCCACCTGCCGGTACATCCGATGACGTTGTCCCTTTGGTCCCCCTTGCACGGAACTTGGACGCATGGCTTGCGCCTTCCAGTCCGTCACGAGGGCTGGTCCGGACCGTCCGACTCGGCTGCGCGATTCACTTTGCCGGGCATCCGCCCAGGTTCAGCGGTGTCCACTTCACCTTGGTGAAAGACGAAAACACTGCTACCTTGCGCGGAGATCGCTACCCTCCTACGGAAGGACGCGATAGAACCTGTCCCTCCAGCCGAGATGAAGAAAGGGTTTTTCAGCCCCTACTTCATTGTACCGAAAAAAGGCGGTGGGTTGCGGCCAATCTTGGACCTGCGAGTACTGAACCGGGCTTTACACAGACTCCCGTTCAAGACGCATTCTAGCGAGCGTCCGGCATCAAGATTGGTTCACGGCGGTAGACCCGAAGGATGCGTACTTTCACGTCTCGATCCTTCCTCGACACAGACCCTTCCTGCGGTTCGCGTTCAAGGGTCAGGCGTATCAGTACAAGTCCTCCCTTTCGGCCTGTCCCTGTCTCCTCGCGTCTTTACTAAGATCGCAGAGGCTGCCCTTGCCCCGTTAAGGGAGGTGGGCATTCGCATTCTCAACTATCTCGATGACTGGCTAATCTTAGCACACTCTCGAGACGTGTTATGTGCACACAGGGACCTGGTGCTCTCACACCTCAGCCGACTAGGGCTTCGGGTCAACAGGGAAAAGAGCAAGCTCCTCCCGGTTCAGAGCATCTCTTTTCTCGGTTTGGAGTTGGACTCAGTCTCCTTGACGGCGCACCTTACGAACGAGCATGCCCAGTCGGTGCTGGCCTGTTTAAAGGCTTTCAAACAGAAAACAGCGGTTCCACTGAAACTTTTTCAGAGGCTCCTGGGGCATATGGCATCCTCGGCGGTGGCCACCCTGCTCGGGATGATGCATATGAGGCCGCTTCAGCACTGGCTCCAGACTCGAGTCCCGAGATGGGCATGGTGCCACGGGACACACCGCGTTGCCATTACGTCGGTCTGTCACCGTCTTTTCAGCCCTTGGACCAACCTCTCGTTTCTACGAGCAGGTGTTCCCCTTGAACTGGTCTCCAGGCACGTCGTGGTCATGACAGATGCCTCCTAAACGGGCTGGGGCACTGTTGGCAACGGGCACACAGCGGCCGGCCTCTGGACGGGTCCGCGGCTGCGTTGGCACATCAACTGCCTCGAGTTACTGGTAATTCTGCTCGCCCTACGGAGTTTCCGGCCGTTGATCCAGGGCAAGCACGTGCTAGTTCGGACAGACAGCACGGCAGTGGTAGCATATGTCAACCGCCAAGGCGGTCTGCGCTCCCGCTGTATGTCACAACTCGCCCGCCATCTCCTCCAACGGAGTCAGCAGCACCTCAAGTCGCTGCGAGCCACTCACATCCCGGGCAACCTCAACACTTCGGCGGACGCGCCTTCACAACAGGTTACACTCAAGGGAGAGTGGAGACTCCACCTTCAGGTGTTCCAGCTGATTTGGAGTCGATTCGACAGGCACAGGTGCACCTGTTCGCCTCCCAAGAATCCTCCCCACTGCCCGCTCTGGTACGCCCTGATCGAGGCCTTCCTCGGCATAGACGCGCTGGCACACAGCTGGTCCCCTGGCATTCGCAAATATGCGTTTTCCCCCAGTGAGCCTGCTTGCACAGACCCTGTGCAAGGTCAGGGAGGACAAGGAGAAGGTCATCCTGGTAAGCACCCTACTGGCCCGCCCAGACGTGGTGCTCGGACCTCACGCTCCTCGCGACAGCTCCCCCCGGGCAAATTCCCCTGAGGTAAGGCCTTCTTTCTCAGGGAAGGGGCACCATCCGGCACCCGCGCCCAGACCTCTGGAATCTCCATGTCTGGCCCCTGGACGGGACGTGGAAGATCTAAGCTGTCTCCCACCTTCGATGGTAGACACATTCACTCAGGCTAGGGCTCCCTCTACGAGGCGCCTGTATGCCTTTAAGTGGCGTCTGTTCACTAAGTGGTGTTCTTCCCGTCGGGAAGACCCCCAGAGATGCGCAGTCAGATCAGTGCTTTCCTTCCTGCAAGAGAGGTTGGAAGGGAGGCTGTCCCCTTCCACCTTGAAGGTGTACATTGCTGCCATAGCAGCACACCACGACGCAGTCGACGGTAAGTTCTTAGGGAAGCATGATCTGATGATCTGAGGCTGAATCCCTCCACACCGCGCCTCGTTCCCTCATGGGATCTCTCCGTAGTTCTTCAGAGTCTAAAGAGAGCCCCCTTGGAGCCTTTGCAGTCAGCTGAACTTAAGGCACTCTCCTTGAAGACTGCCCTCCTGACTGCGCTCACTTCCATCAAGAGGGTAGGTGACCTGCAAGCGTTCTCTGTCAGCGAAACGTGCCTGGAGTTCGGACCGGGCTATTCTCACGTGATCCTGAGACCCCGACCGGGCTATGTGCCCAAGGTTCCCACCACTCCTTTTAGGGACCAGGTGGTGAACCTGCAAGTGCTGCCCCAGTAGGAGGAAGACCCAGCCCTGTCGTTGCTGTGTCCGGTGCATGCTTTACGCATCTGTTTGGATCGCATGCAGAGCTTTAGAATCTCTGAGCAGCTCTTTGTCTGCTTTGGTGCACAGCGGAAAGGAAGCGCTGTCTCCAAGCAGAGGATCACCCACTGGCTCATTGATGCCATAACTATGGCATATCTCGCCCAAAACATGCCGCCCCCGGTAGGGCTACGAGCCCATTCTACCTGTGGTGTAGCGGCTTGTTGGGCCCTGGCCAGAGGTGCCTCTCTAACAGACATTTGCAGAGCAGTGGGCTGGGCAACACCCAACACCTTTGCAAGGTTCTACAACCTCTGGGTGGAACCGGTTTCGTCCCAGGTAGTGGCACGCAACACAAGCGGATAAACCCGGGATAGCCGGCCGGGTGTATCGCTTGCACATAGCGCCTTCCACCTCCTTTTGAGCTGTGAAGACGTGTGCTGTTAATTCCCAGTAGTGTTCACAAAACTTGTTCCTGGTTGACTTCCTCCGAGCCCTGTGGCAGTCGAGTTTTCGGAGAGACTCACTGTCGGCCCAGTACACGTGCTAATAGAGCCCGGTTCTGGGGTAGGTGCTGCGCATGTGGCGGTTCCCTGTAAGGCTGTGATGGTGCACGACCGGCGTTGAATCAGCTGATCAGTGGGAGAGCGAGATAATGGACAGCCGGAGATGCCATTTCGGGTGAGAGAGAAACACATGCAGCCACGTTGCATATGTGTCTGTGTTTGTTTACGTATGTTTTAAGTTGAGTTTCTGATTAAACTTTACGTTGACTGTTCAGCCAGTTCCCCCCTCCTCCTTGCCCAACTTTTAACTGTTACAGAGACTATGCGTTAGGTTTAAGGTTTAGGATTGGGAGGTAGGTTTAACTTAATAGAGCATTAATCTTTAAAAGCTCATCTTTTTGGAAGGAAATTAGCACCACATAGTGGACATTTCATCTCGGAACTGTTGCTATATGTGTTAAGAGTGTAATATAATTTTTCAAAAATGTCGCCACAGTCACGTAATTTTCAGTAGATCAAGCTGAATGCTGTACAGTACCAGCAAAGTATAACAGACTGCGATAGTCTGCTGCATCCTCCACAACCTAGCACTCTGAACGATGGAAATTGTGCAATGCAAATTGCGTTCAGCACAAGCTTTCTGGGTGTGTCTGTGCCTTTATATGATTTGCATAATTCCTTTTAGCGAACCGGGTGGTAAAACAATGCAGACAGTGCGAGCATAAACAACACTATCAACATGCACAGTTCATTCTGTTTTTATTGTCAAGGTGGTCCTACAGTTCAGACAGAACTGCCTGTTTGACCACCATGGCTGAATGAGTGTGTTTATATTTCACATCTATCCACAACTATCTGTTAGAGCGCTCGCCTCCACACATACAAGCATACACACACACACACCCCCTGTACTTTTCCATCTTTGGCAACATTCCCAGATGGAGAATAAATGGATGGTGCAGAAAGACCCATAATTTACAAAGCAGCTGCTTCCTTTTAGAGTAAAACCCTTTCCATACTTTACAGGCAAGACACAGCAATGAGGGTCTTTGTGTGAGGAAAACTGATGTGCTGTATAAGATGATATCCAGAAACAATTTATCACAAGCTAGATAAGAGGGACTTTTAAGGGCATCGTTGAAATGAAAGAGAGTTATTTCCTTTGTACCTCTGTGTTCTTCAGAGATGTAGCTCAATCATTTAAAAGATTGGAAAATTAGTAACTTGGCTTTTGCAGATAGCTAAGTTTCAGTGAATTAAAAGTGCTTGTGTAATTTTTTTAATTTATTTTTCATTTCTGGAACTAGCCCATTAATTAATACGTGAGGTGATAAAATCTGACACATTACATTGAATTCAAGTTTAATTCAGCAGAGATTCACATGGTAACCTTTATGAAACTCCTGGTCAGCAAAAACAGAACATGAAGCAATTCACACAAGTGTGCATGGCAGGTCATTTTTCTCAGGTCGAGAGATCTGTGTATCTCAGATGGCAGTGACTGACATTGTCGAGAGTGTTATGAGGTAAGCGTACAGATGTATGCTGTGTAAAATAGTAGTTAATGCACATAAACCTATGACACTGAAACATGAAACTTTTATTACAACAAACAAAGTAGCTGAAATATAAAAAGAAAAAAACTATGATATGTGTGTGTGTATGTATACTGTATATATATATATATATATATATATATATATATATATATATATATATATATATATATATATATATATATATATATCTATACACACACACACTACCGGTCAAAAGTTTTGAAACACTTGACTGAAATGTTTCTCATGATCTTAAAAATCTTTTGATCTGAAGGCGTATGTTTAAATGTTTGAAATTAGTTTTGTAGACAAAAATATAATTGTGCCACCATATTAATTTATTTCATTATAAAACTAAACGTTAATAAAACATAAAATAGTAAAGAAAAGCAGCCAATAAGTGCCCAACATAGATGGGAACTTCTTCAATACTGTTTAAAATGCATCCCAGGGTGATACCTCAAGAAGTTGGTTGAGAAAATGTCAAGAGTACATGTCTGCAAATTCTAGGCAAACTTTGAACTTTGAAGATGCTAAAATATAACACAGTTTTGATTTATTTTGGATTTTGTTTAGTCACAACATAATTCTCATAGTTCCATTTATGTTATTCCATAGTTTTGATGACTTTACTATTATTCTAAAATGTGAAAAATAAAAATTATAATAAAGAATGAGTAAGTGTTTCAAAGCTTTTGACCAGTAGTGTGTGTGTGTATATATATAAAGGTTAAGATGTAGTTAGCACAATGCTTTATAAGCTTTTAACATTTAAAGGTATCAGGGAGAGAAAAAGAGAGGAATATAAATCAAATATAAAATTCCAGTGTTGTATTTTAATTTGTGCTGTTTCTTAATAACTTATTCGTGATTTACAAATGAATTTTTTTTTGTTTTTGTTCATATTAACTCTAGTGTACACCCACATTAATATTATGAGTATGACATTACTCCCATGCACTTTTGTACAGTTTTTTAAAGTCATTAAGAAGCTGTTTATATTACATGATAAACTGTCTTGAGTGGCAATTTAACATTTAAAAGTTTATTAAAAACCTAAGCAAAACATTCCATAAATGTTGCAGTGTGGTCCGATTGTTTTGTTTGTTTGTTTGTTTGTTTGTTTGCTTTTTTATTTTATTTTATTTTTTGTAATTCAAATAATATTGATTGTCAGTATGGCATAAATATTGTCACAAAAATGCAAAAAGCATTCAAATTACAGCTTAAAGAAACAGACCAAAAAGATAAATTAAAAAAAATAAAAAATAATAAAGAACATTGTTCAGTGTAAATAATCTGCATAAATGCTGTGCTAAAACCAAAGTTGCTTGCAGACATATGCCTCACAAATGTTTTTTTTTTTTTTTTTTTTTTTTTTAGTCTAGATTATACAATAAGCATACTATTTTCTTATCTCAAGAGTTAACTCTAAACAAGCATCCCTTTTTGCCCTGAGACAAGAATTTTGGAATGTGTTTTCCAAAAAGTCACTAAAAGATAAATGCTATACTGCTTTGGTAAATTACTCTGGCATAATTGGCGCCATTTACTTTTCCTAGTAGGGCAAATATGGGATCCTTCGAGGCCCAATACATGTAGCCAGGCATTTTTTCTGATAAGGGGAATTGCCATTTTTCACAAACAATATTTTCATTTTTCCTGGGCCGTAGACAGTTGGCATTAGATTAAACGCTAACCAGGGGTAAGCCCACAACAAATAGCAGAGACTTGAAGGGCAAACGCCCTCCTGAATCCATCACATTTCCCTGGAGTTGCTCTCTGGACACTAATGACCTTAAGCTAGCACTCTAAAGATGGCTGCGCGCCGCCTATCGTCATACACCTCTGTGTTTTGTTTCAGTCTGTGTTGAATCTCAAGAGCTCTATTTAGATGATGCATTTCATTAAATTATGGTCTGCAAATGTTAACGTGATAAATACCGATCTGCTGGAAGCTCTATGGGAGCCTTGTCTCACTTGAAGCAAACCTGTGTGTGAGAAGGTGTTGTTTATGTAAAATATTGTCTGAAAAGAGCTTAATCTACAGCTTTGTCTGTGAGTGATTTTGTGCATGTAGCTCTGGAAGATTTCTGTAATAATTTATCTCAGCAGCAATACAGTTCCTCCAATTTATGTTGATCTTAGAGCTGGATGATTTCTGGAACTCAGGGCAAAGAAATTTGATCTCAGCAGAGAAAATAGCACAGCGATACAATGCAATAAATTAACTGAAATAATTAAATCTAGGGTTATTTGATTTTGATTGGCTCTGGGCTCTCTGGGGACCCTAACAGGCCGAATTCTGATTCGTCATCACACAAGGAGAGCAAAATGAACATCACATGTGACTCTGTCACAGAGGTGACAGATAAAGCACTCCATTTCATTTCTGGCAAGTTTTCAGGCCCCTTCCATTTCACATCTTTCTCTCATGTGATAATGTATTTCCTTGTCTTAGGCAAATTTTAACTATAATTAAACAACTGGATTTTTATGAAATAGTTAACCGAAAACATTTGAATTCTATCATTTATTTACCCTCATGTCTTTTTGAAACACCATTGAAGAACCATAAAAGCAAAATGCTATCTTTCAAATCTTAACAACCATATCTCATGAACATTACGTGATCATAGCAACATTTTTGGCAAAACAAACTTTTTGCTGCAGTTTCCCAGTAAAATGTCCAACAGGGGGCACCAAAAGCGAGTGAAATTGTGTCATTATCAGATGGGGTTTTTAATGTGAATTAGATGGAGATTTTAATGAGTAAAACATACCTCACTAACCTAAAACTTTAGCCTAAACTAATCCAATAGTGTTCTAAAAAATAAATGAGGGGTGAACAAAACAGACATCCTTACCCTAAACCAACACATACTGTAAACCTATAAAACAACTGTGAAAAGCACATTTAACATAAAAAATGTATCAGCACATAAAAATTTAAAAGCACATAAACATAAAACAAATGTGACATGAAAAACACATTTCTGAAACAGCATTTCATGTCGCTTACATTACATTTTTATCTCACGTGTCACCTTGCGTGTTTAGCAGGGCTCAAACCTCGTTCTTCTAAGTTCAAAGTCCATATCTCTATCAGGTGAGCTACCGTGCAAGCTAATCATGTTGGAATAAGTGTGTGAATGTTGGTAAGTCTGTAATACATGCGTTAAAATGTATCATTTTTCAAATAATGTGTTAGAGTTAAGTGTTTCAAGATCATAACTAGCAGCAGTGTGTGAGTAATAGTGTGAAAAATAAGTGCTTATAAAGTCACAATCAGCTGTTGTTCTCATCAACTGAGTGAAAGTAAATAAAATGCATAGATATTGTAGCACCTCTAGTGTTAATTTCACCAAGAGGTCATGGTGAAACATATAATTCGGCATGTAAATATAGAGAATGAGATTTAAGAGCTGCAGTGGTGAATGACATGTTATATTACAGAACATAATAAAATTGCATTGGTTGTCATGTATATGCAATTTTGGGTTAGGGTTAATAATGTATGACACATATGATCATTTGTGTAATGGCTCAGAATCATTAAACAGTTCCCAAACAGCTGTCGCAAGCTGCACACATCAGGATCCAGAAGGTCTGAAAAAAAGCATGCCCTACTCTCCAGAAGAACCTGCCCACAAACCACACATTGATCTTTTCAAATGACATCCACTAAAGCTGCCCTTATTCCTTTCCAGTTTAAAATATGCAAGCCCCAAACCCAGGAGGGATAATTAAAATAATGTATGCATTAACTCACAAATATTGTAATGGTTTGATTTATTGTACGTTCCCATGTCTATTTTTCTTCTCTGTTCTCTTAATGATACCCAGAGTCACAATAATCACATATCCTTTGCAGAGGGTTCCAGTGAAGGTCACCCCATCCGTGCAACCATATGAGCAATGATTCCTGTGGTGGGAGACCACTGCCATTGGCATCAGCCATCCACAACCTGAGTGTGCAGGCCTATCACCACTGCAGGTGGGGCCAGCAGATGCCGGGCCAGGCTGCTAATAGCTCCAGGGCTGACTATGAGAGAAAGCCATCCAGCATGGAAGTGAAGCAGATGGGCTTGTAGTTAGTGGGAGACTTACAGCTAATGTTTGGAAGAGGATTTAGACTGTGGCATCTAGTGATGCTTTCTTGGATTTTCAGTAGCTCTTTTTGGTAGGCTAATATACCAATATAACAGTAATATATTGGAGCATGTATTGTGAAGTACTGCTCTAATGCTTGATTAGGGCATTGTAAAGTTCTGCTGTCAGATGTTTAGGAAACGTTCACCCCAGTATGTTAATTCTGTCATCATTCACTCACCCTCAGATTGTTCCAAAGTATTGGGAAACTGCTTTGAAACTGTAGCTTCTCAAACTGCAAGCTATAACTTAAAGTGATTAAACCACAGTAAAACTACTCTGTTAACCCTTAAATGCATTTGGGTGTTTTGCCAAAAATCATTACATCATTACATTTGGGAGTCAGAAAATAATATAATTTAATATGTATTGATTTGATTTGAAGTTATATTTTTTTAATATATCAAAGAGATGTTGCAAAAAATATAGAACAGGATTCGTTACTTCCACAGTGGAATTTGATGAGACTCAACTGGCTGTCAAACACATATTGAGCTACACATACATATTTTCTATATAGACATACAACTTAGATAATTTCAGTAGTACTCCAATATAACAATAGCCAAATCATATTGTTCATGTGTTACACTTGCTATAGTTTACTTCCACATTTCTGAAGAAACAACTACTGTAAAATCTTGGTTATTTTTTTTTTTTTTTTTTTTTTAAAAACATGTGAACATAAACATTGTTACAACAAAATAGAATTACTATAGTAAAACCATGGGTAATTCTCGTAAAGTTAAAACAAATGAAACATTAAATTGAATATACTGGACATTTATACTTAATAAACAAAAATACAACTAGAAACACCATATTTTATGTAACTGAATCGAAATTTAGTGAAAAACAGAAGCAAATAAATATTTATAAAATTAAAAAATAAAACAGTCTTTATGTTTATTTATTTTTTTATTTTTTTTAGCTTGGGCTCAAGTGAATCAGTGAATCATTTATATGAATTAGTTCGTTTATATGAAGCACTTCATTAATGAACCATCCGAATGAACCAACTCACTAAAATGAAATCCAACGCTAAATATAAGGGGAACCATTTATTTTAACTAGTTCATTTCTATGAACTGTCAGAAAGAACTGATTCACTTAAAGGGTTAGTTCACCAAAAATGAAAATTCTCTCAAGCCATCCCAGTTGTGTAAGACTTTCCTTCGTCAACAGAACCGGAATGAAGAATTTTATAAGCCCATTTCAGCATTGTTTGTCAAAAAAATCCAAGTAATAGGTGTCACCAGGCTTCTGGCTGTTTGATGGTCCAAAAGGCATATTTAAGCAGCATAAAAGTAATCCACTTGACTCCAATCAATCAATTAATGTCTTCTGAAGCAAATCGATAGTTTTGTGTAAGAAACAAATAGATAATTAAAACATACTTAACTTTAAATCGTTGCTTCTGGCCAGCGGTGGATTGCTGTTTTAAATGACTTAACTCTCACGTTACATTCATTCCTCTGTTGTAAACAAAGTGCGCACTTCCAGCTTCACATGTGAATGTGCCATTGAGCTTACATCACACGATAATGTGATGCATCGACTGCTGGCAGGAAGTGATTTTTAAAAATTTATAAAGTTTTAATTATCGATTTATTTTTTACACAAACAAATCAATTTGTTTCAGAAGACATTAATTGATCGACTGGAGTCGTGTGGATTACTTTTATGCTGCCTAAATATGCCTTTTGGACTGTCAAATAGCCAGCAGCTAATGGCACCCTTTTTTATTACATGCATTGTATGGACAAATTGAGCTGAAATCTGCTACATAGTGAGAGACAGACGACAGTTCAGGTGAGTGTGTTTGATTTCTCCTTCGGCTGCGTTCACAACACAACTGAACAAATTAAGCGGTTTGTAATGCTTCAGGTCTGTTCGTTGGAAAATGCAGCTCGTTACTAGAAAAGCTGCATTATTGTGAAAATAGCTGAGCTACTTTCAAACTACTGAAAGATGTAGTAAGTAGTGTCACTACTTAGTTAGTAATTCACCAACACTGGTTCCAAACGCTGTATGATTTTCTTTTTTCCGTGGAACAAAAAAGGGAGGCAAAAGGTACTGTAAGTCTCAGTCACCATTCAATTTCATTGCATCTTTTTTTCATCGCAGTGAAAGTATATGGTGACTGGCACTATAAAGAACAATGATTAGGGTATGCAAATGATGTCTGAATGTTCATTTTTGGATGAACTGTCCTTTAATAAACCCCTTTCACATTCTCAGTTGTGCACTTGGCAGATTATCCCATCAATTTTCCAAAAGACTAAACCACAACGTCCCGAATAACATCTGCCTTCTTCCTTGTTTCAGCCTTTTCCAACAATTTCCTGATGCAGTATGGTAAAGAACCACCTTACTGTAGAAACATGATCCAAAAATGGGCCATCAATGGTGTTCAGGTCCTATATTAATAACCTTATAAACAAAAGTCTTGGCAAAACCTTTAGTTTTCAAATTATTAGCTTCATCTATGTGTCATGTAAATCATGTGACCTTATTGCAGTCAAGCAGTATTGGCATAGTGGACATATAGAGACTCCGTAAAAACTATTAAAAACAAATTTATTTTGAAATGTAGGCAGTTTTGTAGAAATGCAAATATATGGAGAATTGCTCAGAGCGGAACGCATTCCCACCAGGTTTGGTGACAGTCGGGATATGATCTATGAGGCAGCATGTTGGCTTTGGCAGACTTTATTGTTTTATGCGATGATAGATGGACATATTTCCTGATGCTGTAAGTGCAAACCGATCCAATTTCTTTCTCAGAGAACTCAGCTGTATCGATGCACCAGATTTGATCAAATTGCCATTAAAGTAAGACATATTCCTTATGTGCTCATGTGCTTGTGTCTGAAATGAGTGCTTACATTAAGGTTTGATTTGACAATGATTGGAATACTAAGCACAGGAAACACATCAAGCCCTCATAATGATAGTATGGCAGCACTTGACCTGCAACTTACTGGCATGATTGTTTTTTTGTTAGTTTTTTCGACTTTCGACAGTTTAAAAGGATATTCTACCCTAGAATTAAAATGTTTACGTCATGAACTTAATGTTGTTCCAAACCCATATGACTTTCTTTCTTGAGCTATTCCTTTAAGATCTGAAAGATGCAATTGGATGAGAATTGTGAATCATTCTTCACTAATAAAACTGATTCAGTTGAACAATTGTCCAGTTGAACATTGTGCAGACATTCTGTCTGATACTTCATAAAGACCCTGTCCATGGTTGACCAGTGCAGATTTTGTAGGAAATGTTGCCACTAAAAAGGTTTCACTAAGAAGGGTTCAGTTTCAAATCCATCAAGATGTCTGTTGCATATTCGATACACTTTCTAAAACACTTTGTCAAACAGTTTGCAAGCATAATCCATGTCTGATACAGAACACGTTCTCTGTGGAAGTGTTAAGTAGTTGAATCGCTACCAGGCATTAAACAGACACAGGATTTGGTTTCCCCCAATGTTTATTTTAAATGAGGGGCAGGACATAGTTCAAGGTGACAGAATCTTCCTGGAATTAGAGGGAACGTACTCAGAAAGGGGAGAAAAAAGACGATCTGTTTAAAATTCTGACACCTTCTCACTGTAAAGTTAGATTTCTAAGCCACTGGAGTACTGCAAAGACTCCAGCAGATGCTCTCCATAATGGAAGTCTTAGTAAATCCTGACAAGCCTGTGGAATGGTAATGTCATCAGTGTACTGCTAGTGTTTTATGAATATTTGTATCTTAAGGTCATTCATTGATATAAAAGCAAATGCTTATGAAATTATACAGTGTTTCTAAATTTGTCTTCTATAGTTTATCCAGAAGAGGAAACTTATCATTTCACTTATACTGTTATAATTTACTCACCGCCTTATAATATATTAAAAGTGGTGGGGACAGTTGGGGAGTGCAAAGTGGCACAACTAATGAATATCATTTTGGTAAATTATTATTATTTATGACTAATTCAAGAGCGCAAATACATATTTCTTTAAATATTTTATTAGTCTTATGGATTACTTTTATACTGCCTTTATGTCCCTTTTGGAGCTTAAAAGTTCTGGAAACCATTCACTTGCATTGTGAGGACCTACAGAGCTAAGATATTCTTCTAAAAATATGCGTTTGTGTTTTGCACAAGAAAGAAAGTCATACATGTCTGGGATGGTATGAGGGTGAGTAAATGATGAGAGAATTTTACTTTTTGGGAGAACTATCCCTTTAACTAGAATTTTGTTTAAAATAGATGTTTGTGTACATTTTCTTGCAATCATGGCAGCAGTAATTCATCAAATGATGATCAAATGATCCAGATGCGCGGTGCAGATGAGTACACTTTCAGCATTTCAAAGAGCCCTTTTAGCTGTCTGGATCACAGTAGAATAGTATCCCAGTAATCTGCTGTATCTTCCACAGTCTAACATTTAGAACCATCCTACAAGATGTGGAACTGCGTAGTGCAATTCAGCACTAATTTGGGGCATGTTTGCACCATTATGCCGTTTGCATAAGTCCTTTAGCGAATCGGGTGCAAAAACAATTCAGACAGCATAAGCAAATAAACAAAACTATCAAGGGGCACAATTCATTCTTAGTGATTCCCCACCACCCCAAAGCTTTTTTCCCCCTCCATATTCATTACAGTATCATGCAGATGAAAGGGGCACCCAACCGAGTTTAAAATAAAGAGAAAGGGCCAAAAAAGAGAGAGAATAAGTGATGTTACTTGCGTCCTTGAGGAAGAGCAATGAATATCATGTTAGCCTTCACTCATAAGGTCTATAAATTTGATATGAACCAACCAAGGCCTGCATTTGAGGCATATTACTTTCCTTAGTCCCATAAAAAGCAAAGTGTATTTGATTTACAGACCCAAGCAAGACAATGTAACTAAATTCAATTGGAGCTGACACACATCTCAGAGAGCAAAATTCTGAAAATTCACCCACACTCATCCATTATGGATGGTGCTCACGCAGTTTACCGCAACATCAATGCAATGAAAGCACAGGTTTTACAGATAGGGCTTTATAAAGTCTCTCTTTTCAAAAATAAAGGCAGAAAGAAGACTAAACTAATTTCAACAAGCTCATATGGAGCATTTATCAACAAACTTCAGCCATAGAAAAGTCCAGCATGGAGCCTGTGCTGCTATTTTGAGTTGAAGTCCCAGTGGAAGTTAATGGAGACTGGAGGGCTATTTGCTGCCTGACAGTTAAAATGGATGTGGTGTCAGTCTCTCGTAAATGGTTGAAAACCTTCTTCGAAATGAAATAGACTGACACTGTAAGCTAGAGCAGAGCACTGGACCAAACTGCAAAACAAGTCAAGAGAGTAAGAAGTGTTGAGGTTTATCAAGGACACAATATTTGTGGCTCCTGGAACTTCTTACATGGATCAAACATGGAATAACACAGTTCTTCTTGGGTAACATGGGAAATTATTGACCATAGATTTTGTTTGTTTAGATTTACTGTAGATACATGTTGAGAGGGCAATTCATTAAGAATGTAAGAATCGTGCCCACTGATAGCATTGTTTATTTGCACATGCTGTCTGCATTGTATAGCACACAATTCACTAAAGGAATCATGCAAAACAGGTAACAGCCCAAAAACACCCAGAAAAATCTTGCAGGCAAGTTCTGAGTGACAGGTGCTAGATTGTGAAGGATGCAGCAGACTACTGCAGTCTGCCATATTGTACTGGGACTGTACAGAATCACTCAACCACTGTGATCCTAGCACCCTGAGTCTTTAAAATGTAGTGTGCTCGTTTACACCGTGTGTCTGGACGTATGCTCACTTTTAACGCACTTCTCTATTATTTGATTATCATTTGATGAATTACTGATCCCATGATCGCTGGAATGTACTGTACACAAACATCTGTTTGCCACTTGCACAACATTATTTGAGGCAGGCAAACAGCTAGCCTGATCTCATGAAAATGATGTGACTGTGATGACATTTTTGCGATATGATATTAAGTGGTTCCCTATATGTATTGCAACAGTATCAGGGTGAAATGTCCAGTGAGTGGTGCTAAAAGTGAGTTAAATGTTCTCCCAAACAGATGAGGTTTTTAAGGTTAACTTACTATTGAGTTTTATATCAAAATACCAACGTTTCTACCCTAAACCTTAAACCTAAAACTAACTGACAGTGTATTTTAAACAAATGTGAGATAAAAAAAACAAAACATGATCACTAAAAAACCACATCATTTTTCAGTGCTTATGTGATACTTTTGGCTCACTTGTCGACTCCCTGGTCCTTTTATATTGCAAGTGCAATGCTCTGTCTGTTGAGATACTGCACATGATTACGCTTGAAAAAGCTTTTAACTTGACTTGATTATGTAATTCAAACATTAAAATGTATTGCAAGTGTAATGCTGTAAAAATGGTAAATAATCATGCACTATAGTAAGTGTTTTGATGTCATAAGATTTTGCCACCCACAATGGGCAAAAAGTGTTCATGATAATAAAAGTGTTAACTGATAATCTGTCATTTTACTTGTGATTTGTGAAAAACTGAAGAAAAGTTGTGTTTTTCTTTCCACCTGGAAACTCCTGCGATATATATCTCAGCCATGTAACAATATTTTGGCAAAAATTTAGGTATAGTAACGTGATTCAGTGAGACCAGGTTGCAAAGAGTTTTGTCTAATCTACATGGAAAGAAGGCTTTTGTGCTGAAAAGAATGACATTTAATGACTCGATTTAAATACTTACAGCGCAGTGCTATTTCAGCACATTTAGCACCTGATTAAACTTGATTGTGGTGTTTAGTGAATAAAACACAGGTTTTGCATTGATTTACCACACCCCTGAAAGTAATGTTATTGTACTTTGTGGCATTCACCACTTCATTTTACTAAGCATCATATAATGTGCCTTTACCCAGCAGGCATCATAAAATATTTTGTAAAATGATTTAAAAGAAATTCTTATAAGGGACCATGTCAAATGCTGCATACCTTAAAGCTGCAACTTGACTGGAGTGTAAAACAGAGTAAAAGTGAAGTAGTGGACTTCAGAAAAAAAACATCTTCAAGGACAAAGAGCGCAGGACTGCAGGCGATGTGCTTTGTGGGCCACTCTAAAATCTCTGCAGCTAACATACATTTGTCATATAGCCATGGGGCTCATTTCCCCAGGGACACCCAGAATGCCTCATCAAATAATGCAATGTTCTCTTTCATTGGATATCTGTTGTATACCTAAAAGCTCTGATGCCCATTCGTCTTGAAAATAACACCATCTCTCTCAGCCCTTGTGGGCATAGTGACTGTCTGGGCCATTCATCCTGTTCTCTGGAACACGAAGGCCACGAATAACTTCATAGCAGGGGCCGGGACAGCCTTTAACATACACACAAATGGTTCCACTTTGGTTCATTTAGATTCAGATCTTTCTTTTTCTATGAGGAATGTGGCATTGTTTATTTTATTTATTTATAATGCATTATAACCATCATCACAATGATTTGTTGTTCTAAAATGTGATGGGTTTGTTAATGAGGTGTTTCTGAAATTACCTTTGTGTTATAACAGAGCAATTTTGGAAAAGGCAGCCAATGTTGTTTCATATTTGTAACCCTGTGCCTGTCAAGCCTTTTGTAAAAAATGTAAAGACATTCTCAACAGTTTGGTGTCAGCCAGTAGTAACTTCCACATTGTTATATAAAGTGTATGCCCAAATGTAACAATCTTCATGCTGTTTTTTTAGAGCCTTTGTGAATTCTTTGGACAATGGGCTCTGTTCTAAAATCTATTGAGCTGTCTACGTAGGTAGCATTTTAAGGCATCGTAAGAATAATCCCAACAGAAGCGCTATTCCAAAAGGTGGTGCCTTTTAATAATGATGTCTTCTATATATCTAATATAATATATCTATATACTTCTAGATACCTTCTTTTGGCCACATTCAAATTCATAATGCATTGCAACAGAAGAATAAAAGCATCCAAGATGGTGGACGAAGCAAGCGAAATGTCAATTATACTGTACATGTCATTCACATTTCATTCAATACTGATACATAAATAAACATAGTTCAATCTAAAATAGTAAATCTCAAATTTACTATTTTAATTAATTGCTCTGTGTTGTGTTGTTTGTATGCTTATCAGAGTATTGTGGCATTAGCTTAGCAACATGCTAATGCCAAACTCTATTGAAATCAATTGTGAGTCAAGTCTCCTGTGTGCTTCATGTTAAGAGTGCTATTTGTATGGTTCATGGGGTTGCCGCCTATTTGGATTGTTCCAAATCAGTCTCTTATGAGGTTCTTTTAAGTTAGGATGCATAAAGGCAGCGTTTATGTTGGCAGCTCATTAGGTTTTGGAATATCTCATGTCAAACACTGTAACTAGGGCTGCCAATAGATTTTTAATCAAAGTAATTACATGACATGCCAATCAAGTAATTGAATTCATTGCATATATCAGTATTTACTGAGCAAAACCCCAAATGAAGGTAATTCAGCATAATACATTATAATGCAAATATAATATAATATAATATATAGGGCCTATAATAAATATAATAATCCAGATATTTAGATTGATTGATTATATATATAGAGAGAGAGAGAGCAGAGAGAGAGAGAGAGAGAGAGAGAGAGAGAGAGAGAGAGAGAGATTGCATTATTGTGGCAGATGAGTAAAGCATTGTTTAGATGATACAAAAAGTGGGTTTAGAAGTAAATATTGTTTGTTTTTACCCAATATCCTAAAGGAACCCTTCAGTCAACAGCAATCCAGTTTGCAGTTGAGTTCGTCAATCTGTCCTGTTTTCACAGAACATGTTCTTGCATCTGCGCTATTTTTAATTAATTTATTTATGTGCATTAGACATACGCTTTAAGAGCATCTCACTGGTTTTCAGTGTTATAAAAGCTGCGTATTTGGAAATCGCTTCTCGAGATCCCTGTAATCAGTAGTGCTTCATCCAACTCTCATGAATGAGTCCAGTGTGATCTTATTCTATCCTCTTAATCTAGACCTTATTCTGTGTCTGTACTGCTTGTGAGGTTTGATGAGGTGCTGACTGCCCCCTGCTGTTACATGTAATTCAAGCAAGAAATGCTCCGCACATAGGAAAATACAGACTTTTATTTTGATATTTACGTAGTGGTCAGGAGACATGATTAATGCTGTTAATTTTTTAACGTGTTACTTTTTATACATTTAATCCCACTAAATTAACTTGTTAGTCTGACAGCCCTGCAAATAACATGCAAAGCAGCTTCATTTTAATCTGTGAATCATAAGACCATGATCCCAATCATGCTTCTCCAGGCTATCCTAAAGAACATGTTAACTTCCTTTTACTGCACATTTAATATGTTCACTTTTTATACTTTCTCATTCTGTGAGGTTGTAATATTGATCTATGAGCACGGTGATTGGACAGCTGGATAAATGATGTTGGAGGCAGGGGGTGTTCTCCGGGGGGCCGTTTTCCACTACATCTGTAGATTACGGTCATACGCAGCTCCATCATCGGACTGCAGCTTTTCGGCGTGAAAGCCATGAGAGCCCAGAAAGAGAGGATGTCATTTTGAGAGAAACCTACTGGAAAACTCCTCAATTATTTTAGACTGGCAAGCAATAGGGGACATTTGGGGCCATTTGGACTTAGCACATTAAAGAATTCATGAAATGAAACCATAGCAGCCAGATATCATGATATGACTTTCCATGCCTGAAGCTCTGTTCATTCCATGAGGGTCGGACTCCCATTCCCAGTTTGCTGACATTGATCTATCCTTGAGTCTTTAGCTGCAGGACATTAAGGCTAAACTTTGGTCTTTGAGCATTAAAAGTACAGCTATCAATATGAATCTTGTGGTAATGATTTTCTTGTCCCTGTACATGTTACTCTGTAAATTGACTGGAAGTAGATGGAAAGTCTCCAAATATGGGAAAAATGTTCCTCTGAAAACCATTTGGCCTCCACCTCTGCTTGGAATGCTATGATTATGTTTAGAAAAGATGTTTCTTTTGGGCTTTGCATCACTGGATTGTGCATATGCATTTGTTTTGCTTTCATTTATAAAGCAGAAAAATATTAGAGAACAAAGACCATCTACTGAGGCTGTGGATGGCCATCTATAACAGAGGAAACCGGGGCTAGTTGTCATGCATGGCATATCTCAGTAACTCTAAGGTTTTTAGCCAAATGTCTAATGACAATAGATTATTTCTCTAGCAGGGGTTTTATATGTTGTTTTACAGACCTAGTTCATACCCTTCTTAAATTAGATTAACTTTGTGAACTATTTTATACAAAGTAAAATTCCAAAATCATATTTTTATAAAAGTTGTTGGGTAAGCAAGTGAACACAATAAACCCACACTGGTATACAATCAGGCAAGGGTCAGATCTAGCCATTGTAAAATGACTATAAACCCACACCTGTGATCACACATTCTACTGTATATTAATGCTCCAAATTATGTTGCTTGGCAACCGCAATCTGTAATATTTTTACATTTAGGATAATGAACAATATTACTTGCCGGAATGTTTTTTATTTTATTTTTAATTAATGATAAATTTAACTGTTTATTAGTGGTGCTTGCGTAGCAAGGCATCACTATTATTATCTCACATACTTATTATTATTCTTGCGGACAAAACTTTGGCACCTAACTCGTCCCGCACCGTTTTCTGTACACCCTTCAATGAGGTGTCAAATTGACCGGCTTCTTGTGGAGAGGTGTGCTATGATTGTTCTAAGCGATTGGGGGTATGAAAATCCCATTGACTTAACATTGGCAAGAAATTTGTCGGATCATATCTCCAGATCAGAAAGTCGTAGAGACTTCAGGGTTGGCTTGATTTACTTGGGTTAGCTAGCAGTCTTCGAGTATCCACTTGGAAACTACTTAGCCACGCCCTAGCAACCATTTATAGCACCTTAGCAACCAACCCCACTGACTTCCCTTCAAAAATATTTAGAGGGATATCTCCGGATCTGAAAGTCATAGAGACTTCATTGTTGGCTCATATGACTCCAGCAAGCAGCCTTGTTAGTATCACCCTGGCAACTGCCTAGCAACCAAATGAGCTCACCCTAGCAACCAAGTAGAAAAACACATATCTCTGCACCAGAACATCATAGAGATTTCTGGATTGGCTCATTTGACTCAGGATAGCAAGGAGCCTTTTGAGTATCACCCTGGTAACTGCCTAGCAACCAGATGGGTTCACCCTAGCAACCGAGTAGCAAAACACATATTTCTGCACCAAAACATCATACGGACTTCCAGGTTAGCTCATTTGATTCAGGCTAGCAAGGACCCTTGTTAGTATAACACTGAAAACTGCCTAGCAATGAGATGGGGTCACCCTAGCAACCGTGGAAAAATATCTCTGCATCAGAACATCCTACAGTTGTGGGGGTGGCCTCTTTCAACTTGGGGAAGTTGGTGGGACATTGTGGTGATGAATTATGCCATGGCAAGCACCACTTACATTTTCATCAGGAAATGTACCATCTAGATGAACATTATTATCTTTAATAAAATTGCCGTTGCTATATTTTTTTATTTTTTTTATTGTACTCTGCTTTGCATCATGCCCTTTATTTATGGTAAAAGCATTGTAACACTCTGCCTCTTGTTTATTGCTTTATTCTGTTGGCCAAATTAATGGTTTATATTTTTGTATGTTACAATTTATTTATATATAAATTGTTTTGAGTTTCATAATTGTTTTATACTTAAAATTTTGCTGAAATTTCCAAATTACCCAGTTTAATTAATTACACTCAATAATTTTTTTTTTTTTTTTTTTTTTTTTTAGGTAAAAAAAAAAAAAACAAACAAAAAAACATTAATGTGACAACCAGCCCTGGTCTCTCCTATAATTCAGAGTCATGAATAAGTGCACCAAAACCCCATTCATAACAAAAGACATACAAAAACTAGTCAGAAGATTAACCCACTGCTACAGTTTCTGATTTGCTACAAAAATACCAATTAATTGCATTTCATCCACATTAACTAACAATTTAGCATTAGTTATTGCAGTAATTATGTTAACAACTCATGTCCTGAGTCTCATTTAGCACACCAACATTTAGCCAACAGCAAGCTATAGTCTTTTGCATTATTATTATTTGAAGCCGATAGAGACTCCAGAAAGACATACCTCAGGCAAACAATATTGCTTCTGATTATGTACATTTCATTTTTGTGGATTACATTACTGTTGGTACACTGCAAATTGTATTACAGTTAGTCTGGTGATGGTGATCTCTCTGGACTAATACTGCCACCTTGTGAAATGTTCAGCACATTCACTTACCAATGGTTCTTCCTTATGAACTCATTTCTCACCCACAGGTTGATCTAAGCAGCTTTGTTGATGCTGAAATTTATACCATTTATCCTACCTGGGGAATATTTCTGTCTGACAGGTCACCTTGCATACCTGGTGTGTCCACTGATGCCTTGGTGGATGGCTTGACATGTCTTCCCCGTGTAGAGGCATTCTTTTTAAAAAACAAAAAAAGAAACAGCCTTCTTACTCTTGAAACCCCTGGTTTCTTTGTGTGTCTAAGAAATGGTCCTTCAAGAGATTGGCTATTTGTTACATGGGAGGGGGCCAGTTCACAATTAAAGTAGACCTCACCTCCACTGGTAAAGGCCTGTAATGTGACTATCGTATGATAAATTCAGAGGAGATGAAGCTCACATGCCCACAAGCTGCTTATTATCTGAAAGTGTGAGAGAATCTATCACCAGGCTAAACGAGAGGGGTCACTGGCGCTGTGCTGCAGGGGTTGTGTCAGGCTGAGCTCTTGCCACTGTATTTAATTTGGACCACCTATTGGTCTTAGGTGTGATTATGTATCAATAGTGGCGTGGCGCTGTCCATTTACTACAGTTCCGTCTTCAGCACCTATCACTAGGGCGAGCATCTGCGCTGTAGGGCAGCATAGATCAACCCACTATCAACCTTCAAATGTCTAATGGTGTGTGTGTAACGGTCCTGTCACTCTGTTAGCCTGGGTTTTTGTCTGACAGGTCCGTGGCATCATCGTTTCAGTTGTATTCCCTGCCGTGAGCTCTTCGGTCTGTCTTGTTTCATGTCGGGAGTATGGTGTCTGGGTCCTGACTTCCTGTCTGGTTTGATTTTGGTCTGTGTCGTGATCTGGACACTCGTGCTTCATGTCTGTTTGTTATTGTCATGGGTGCATCACGCTTATGTCATCTTGGCAGCATGCACTCGCATCAATAGTTTGTCTCTCACGAACACGGGTGCACCTCACGTTGCGTTGCGTTGCACGCCCGGGTCGTGAGCTGTCTTCATGTTGTGCTGAGGTTCGGTCACTTTGGTCTAAGGTGTCGGGTGTGTGTGGCCGAACTCTTGCACAGGTGTCCTGTCTTGTTTTTGTCACCTGTTGCGTGCATCGTGTGCCGTTTGCCTCATGATATACGCTCATTTTTCCCCTTTGGGGTAGTTTATGTTTATTGTTTTTTTTCCCCCATGTGGGAGGTTTTTTTTTTTTTCTTTTTTTTTTATTAAATAACTTTTGTATCCTAATATAGTATTATTTTAAAAAGGTGCTTTTTTATTAAAAACATTGATTCCAGAGTTAAAGGGTAGATAATAATAGTTTTACACTAGTATTTTGTTTATTTAATTTGTTTTTCCTCATTTTAAGTTCTAAATGTTTATTATTCAGAATGTTAAATTTGTAGTCTTATATATAAAAATTTGTTTAGGGGAAGTTCAAAACAATTTGAAAGTTGTTATTTATTTATTTATTTATTCACAAAGAAGAAATGTCATTGCCAAATTACCATAACTGAGGATATATATATATATATTAAATGTCTTAAATAAGATATGTTGTACCCAAGATCCAATGAAAATAATTTATCTGAAGTTACAAATATTACTATCTGAATAATAGAAGAAAAAAATAAACAATCTCCATCAAGCATTTCTCTCTAGTGTAACAATATTTTGCTTAATATTCTTGTGTGTGAGAGGTTTGTTAAATTATATGTTTGAGAGAAAGGGGTGGAGATTTTTTTGAGCTGTTTTAACTATAAATTATTTTAAAAAATGATCATTACCACAACTTACTTTTCATTACTGAAATATGTACCAAATCATTTAGAATTTAGACAAACAAAAATATTTTAACAATGATTAAATGCCAAATCTGATAATTTATCTTTAGATAAACTACTATGCAGATATGTGGATTAATCTGAGAGGGAAAAATCTGCATTTGTATGGTGTATTTTGGTAATGAGATAAATTGTTTCATTTTTAAACACATTTGGTGAGTAATGATTATTTTTATTAGGACCCCAACTAAATCAAGATTTTTGTCCTTGTGTGTTGAGGCCATGAGAATTTTTCCCTGGACATGCTCCATAAATTGATTGTAATCTGAATAAAATCAGTGTTCTGTGAGAACAACCCAATTTTTTTATGGAATTTCAGCAAAAAAAATAAATAAAATAAAATAAAATATGTATGATTATAATGAAAATTGGTTAATTTTAAAATTTTTACATCATGATTTGAGAAAAGGTTTATTAGATGTTATTACCAAACTGGTTCGTATTTAGAATTTCTATTTTTTTAATATAAATTCAGAGATAATTGTCTGTTGGTTAACTTGTGTGAGCAAGTCGAAGGCTTAACCAATGATTCTCCAAAAACGGAATAAATAATAAATAAATAACGTCTTTACCACTACACCATTACCTAATTAAATAAATAAATAAACTAAAATCCACGTAAAGGTTGATCAAGACCATGATCTGATCTTAATTTATGACATGAGAAACACGTTAACATATTACAAATTAAATAAATAGATGAAGGAGAGCTGTCTATCCAGGACCAGGAATCTGCATCTTTTTTCATCATATCCTTTTTCCTGACTCCTGAGACATACCAATGTGCAGTGAACGCCATATCACATGGAAATTGAGATAACTCAGAAATAATAATGATAATAATAATAATAATAATAATAATAATAATAATAATAATAAATATTCATACTCAGGGCCAGGAAATCCATTTGAATTGACAAAACTCTCACATACAGATCTGTAAAAAAAAGTCCCCCCACACTCTGTTCTGTCCGTCAGGTGCTCACAGGTCCAACTGTTTCTGTCAGCACAGATTGACAGTGCTCTAATCTCATCATCATAGTATGTGTGGAGGAACTGGCTGAGAGGCTCAGAACATGGTGAAGCGGCTATTGCTCAGCCTCCACAGTCATTTTAAGTTACCGTTTATTATAGAGGAAAAAAGAGGAGAAAGACTTTTTTTCTTTCTTTTTTTTTAAATCAAAGAGCTCTGCATTTATTTTCTGAAGAAGATATCCACCACCTAATTTAATTTAAGTTTTTTAAAAAGCTTCCATCAGAACAGTTGCTGTTGGTTGTGGTTGATTTTATTTATCGAGTGCCACATAAATCATGAGACTGTTTTGCTATTCCTCCTGAAAAGACCAGCATATGTTGTGTTTTGGACAGTGGTCTACAAGTTTGTGTATGTGTGTGTGTATATATACAGTATGTTATATATACAGTAAGGTACGGTTTTGGTACAGCAACGAAAACAAATAATATTTCTTTAAATTATTTATTTTGAAAACACAGTGGCTGATGGGCAACAATTCTTATTGTGAAGGCTCATTTATACATGACTGCACTATTTCTTCAACTAAATTACAATTCAAAACTTAAGAGCCTCTTATATGCACATTGTATACAAACATAAATAACAATAAAAGGGAAAAAAGTGCAATTATAATAATTGTAACATAATTAAGAAATTAGCAGTGCAGATTTCTGTGTCTTTTACCTTTCAGCTCAACATTTGCACTTATCACTCAATTTTCAAAAAAAAAAAAAAAAAAAATCTGGAAAATCAGAACATCCACATTATCAGAGGAGAGGGCGTATCTGTTAACATGTCCCCTGCTGGACAATTACAGCGCATGCTTGTTTATATAGAGCATACACTACAGAATTGCTCAAATGCGTTCTTGTGGGAAATTTATAACGGGGCTCAAGCACGTTAAGCAGATTATTAAATCCTGTGTTCTCGATGACTGAAAGGCTGTTCCACGTTGTGTATCGTATCTGAGCATTTTTAGCAGGAGACGTGGATATAAACACAGAAAGTGGACGAAAGTGAAAGACGCCGGGGCAGCACGCACATTGATGAAAGAACTGTCCGCATAAATGTCACATACATTTATCTGATCCGCAGTTTTTAGTATAAAGTCTTGTGCTCTGTTCTGTTAAATGTTGTTTCCGTGCGGTGTCGTGTTGCTCCACAATCTTGTTTCATTTTAGTTCTACGTGGTTTTTGTTGTTCGTTACATGTTGTTTTAATATTGGTTTCACGCATGCTAAGATTAGTAATCATTTGTATGATTGCATGTACCGTACCGAAGGCCCTGTATCCATTCGGTACGGCGTGGAAACCTGTACCGTTGCAGCCCTAATACACACACACACACACACACACACCTGCACCAAACCAGCATAAAACAGCTTAGAACAGGAAATTCATGCTGGTCTAAGCTAGTTGATTCAGCCATGTAGGGATCCAGCTAATCTTGTCCAGCCCCACTGGCCTTTAAAATCCTTATGAGACTCTCTGCACATGTAACATGCAGAGCATATCTAATCTAATCAATAATTATGCGTTTAAACTAGCAGTAACCTGCTGTTTTCTAGGTCTCATATTATCTCCAAGATCAAATCAAATCACCCAGTGGCACCTGATAATATGTTATCTACAATCTCTTGGAGTTTGGTTCACTTGCTTAATGCTCTGTGACCGGTCACTTGAGCTGGGCCCTTTTGAAGTTCCAGGAGCAGTGATAAAGTTTTATTTACACATAGTGGGCTCAAAGATTGGACTCTAAAGGGCTATTTCAAGCTTTGCTGCTCTGGATTAATAATGATTAGTAGTCTCCAACACACTCCCCCTAAAGCTTTGTGGCTTTATCGTGTTCTGTGCTCGGAAACACACAATCTGCGATTTCCTCCCTCACTCCTTTCCCTACCCCTCTACTCAGTCCAGACTCCCCACCATTTCCAATTTGAGAAAAGGCCTGCAGCTCAACTGTATCTTCAAAAGATTAGAGCAATGCTCTTTATTCAATTCCACCTATCCTTCATTCCAGTCACTGGTGGAACTGCAAGCAGGGGTTTGTTTGTGATTTGAGCTAAATGGAGGCACAGAGTTGTTTGGAAGTATCATTGTGTTTGATGGACATTATAAAACACAAGCAAGAGGCTAAATTAAATAGGAACACACAAAATAATTGTACTTGACATTAAAATACAAGAACGTATAGAACAGAATGCAGTTGTCTCGAGATGCATTTTTACGGTTCTCGGTTCCCGCCGAGCATGGGTCGGGTTGCAGACCTCTACTGTGCTGGTCCAGGTTCTACAGCTGGCACAGAAGATAATAACAAACAAGGTTCTGAATATGAGAAACACACATATATTGTCCAGATGTGCAGTTCCCTTTCATTTCAGCAATACTGTTACTCTGGCATAGCCTAGGCATAATACTTGCTTTGGTACCAACCCATGATAAGCCTCCCATCACCTGTGTTGATGGGACACTCTACATGTTCCAGACGTCCTCCTGCACTTATCAGCTGCTCCAAGATAATTATGGATCAAAGAGCTATTCAAGAGCTGTCCAGATACTCTTAGGCTGGACAAAATTTGACAGGTTGTGGGACATAAGCAAAATAAAGTCTAATGAGGAGAAGGAAGCCTACCGACATCTGTCTTGCTAGCCTGCTGTGAGAGAAATTCCATTATTGTGATTCATGTAGATTTGTCTCCTCTAATGACCATGGAAATTCATTTAAAAGAAAAGATTAGAAGATAATTCAATATAAAAACATGTGGATAAATTGAATGTGACTGAATGTGACTGGGATCTGTGTGTTCTTTGGAGTAAGGGATGTGCCTCAAGCCTCCACTTGATTTATACCCTTTCACTAAGTTGCTCCAAAGAAGACAGCCCTGAGGTGTCCTTAGGTTAAAGAGGCTTGGGAACAATAGCTCACCCCATATTGGTATCACACAGTTCAGACGGAATAAATTGTGTGAATCTGCTGACCTGGGAACACATGTTTAACCATATAGTCTGCACCCCCCTTCTGAAGACAAATGCAAGAAATTACACAGGCAAAGTAAAATAGTTTGCATTTGATAATATCTTTGGACTACAAGCACAATTATGGTCTCATTTGAGAGAAAACACTTGAGAAATGATTTTCCTACAGTAAAAATTACATATGGTCATAAAGAAACTAGAATACAACAGACTGTCTTAGGCACACAAGTTCCACTCTTAAGCAGTGGAAGTGCACTGTGTAGCCTGATCGTTATATGGTAGACCCAAAATCAGGTGGCGCCTTATAGTTTTGCATTGATGTGTTACAATGAGATGTTAAATGAGATGCAAAAACCTTGTCATTTACCTAATTCTTCAAGTTTATTTAGAGTTAAAGATTTTTTTTATGCAAGATATACTAAAGATAATTAACAGTTGTCTCTTCCCATCACAACACATGACAAAATGCCTTTTTTTCACCCCAAATGGTCATTATCAGTACTGGATCTTGCCATTTGGGTTGCAGGGGGCTCCAGAAGGAAGCCAATTTATCAATCATATTTTTATGGAATGGATGGCCTGGGCAAAGGATATTAACCCACACATAACTTTTTGGTTTCTGGCAAGATTTACACTTCACGATGCACCAATGTGCAGGAGTAAATCATGGTAATGCAGTTTCAGAATCAGGGCCGTAGCTAGTGGGGTGAAAGTAGTAACAATTCTAGGGGCCCAAAGGTCCAGGGGGGCCCACAACAAATTCAAAACTGTATTTTTTTTTAATAGGTAAGGGGCCCAGAGCAATATACAGTCAAGGGGCCCAAAATTCCTTGCTATGGCCTGTTCAGAATACATTTTGTGGTCAGGTCATGGATGAACAGGTAAGGGGATACGACATAACTGCCCTTGGAATATGATATTGTAATGTTAAAATTCAACTCCATTTGGCACCTGTGGCACTCTGCAGGATGGTCAAATTCTGTAGCTGGTGGGCTTTCATAGAATTCCCCACCTCATGCATTTCATCCAGACAATTTCCCCATCAGCTCTTTTAATTCCATTTCACTAGTATGGTATTCATTTTCCTCAATAAATTAATTATTGTTGACATCACACAATAATGATGTTTAAGGTAACCTAGATATACAACAGAGGATCTTTAATTGAGTTACAACACATGAAATATACCATAAAATTAAACATTACTCTGAATAACTGAGACATTACTATGAAACAATGTCTTAATGAGACATTATTTTGAAATTATTCTGAATATCATTCTGAAACACAGACAATGCTTCAGTGTCAGGCAACAATAGATAATTACGATATTGGATATTTCAGACACTTGCATGTTAACAATGTGTCAGAAAGGTTATTTTAATAACCTGCTGAGACTCATCACACAAAGGAGCTTGGGGCTCATATTGGTATTAAGTATAACAAAATGCATACTTGCATGTAATAATGTATATATTACTATAATGATGTGGTCTGCAGTTCTCCTGCTAAAATACAGTTGCAGTTAGTTTTTTCTTAAATCAGCATCTCTACATGTATGGCAGCCATTCCATTCCAGTGTCTGTTGAATTCCAACACAAGCATACCTCATTCTACTTAATGAGGTACTGATTAGGTGATCACCTAAACCAAATCTTATTTAACGAGGAAAAGTATAAAAACCACTGCTGTGGTCATCACTATCCTCTTGCAATAGAAAAACAGTGCTAGTAGTACCTCAAAAGTAATTGGAATAAAGAAATAAATACTGACCATGCCAAAAGAGTTTAAAAGAAAAGTTTTCAGTGAGGAAAAGAAGCATCAGGTTGTTTCCATCATTAAAATTACAAAGACGGTTCCTAAGAACAAGGTCAAGCAACAGACATTGGGGACAACAAAGCTACAGACTGGCAGAGGGTGAAAATGACTCTCTACTGACTGGGATGACCGCCAACTCATTTGAATGTCACTCCACAACTGTAGGATGACATCAAGTGACCTACAAAAAGAATGGCAAACGACAGCTGGGGTGAAGTGCACAGCGAGGACAATTCGAAACAGGCTCCTATGGGCAGGGCTGAAGTCGTGCAAAGCTATAAAAAAGCCCTTCATCAATGAGAAGCAAAGAAGAGCCAGGCTGAGGTTTGCAAAAATAAAGAGTAAGGTTATCTTCACTGATGAGTCCAGTTTTTAGCTTTGCCCAACACCTCGTCATTTAATGGTTAGACGGAGACCTGAAGAGGCCTACAAGCCACAGTGTCTCGCACCCACTCTGAAATTTGGTGGAGGATCGGTGATGATCTGGGAGTGGATCAGCAAGGCTGGAATCGGGCAGATTTGTCTGTGTGAAGGATGCATGAATCAAGCCACGTACAAGGTTATCCTGGAAGAAAACTTGCTTCCTTCTGCTCTGACAATGTTCCCAAACTCTGAGGATTGGTTTTTCCAGCAGGACAATGTTCCATACCACACACACTGTAAGAAATATCTGTGTATTAATAGTTGTATGACTGTATATTTTATCAGAAATTGTCCATAGCACATGATTTACAGGTGTTTTTACGGTTATTTACATTTTCAAATTGCATTGTGGGACCTTGATCTCTAAGCAGCACAACATTTTTATCCAACTGTTTCAGCAGTAAGTAATGTTATAGAAAATGTAACACTGCAGTTTAACAAAGTGACTGTTTTATTGCCATTAACAGTAGTTTGAAATGATATATTGTCTGGATTGGTCAAGTAAAATACGATTGTGAATTTTCATTGGCTATCGCTAACGTAGTGAGCTGCTGTTCACAATGCCATTATCGTTATTAAGTTATTATCATTTTTATTTGTATAGAGCTTTTCACAACACACATCGTTTCAAAGCAGCTTTACAGGAAATCGTCATGGTTACTTGTGTAACCTCCATTCCCTGATGGAGGGAACGAGACGTTGTGTCGATGTAGTGACACCAGGGGTCACTCTTGGGAGCCTGAGACACCTCTGGTCTTTGATAAAAGGCCAATGAAAATTGGCAAGTGGTATTTGCATGCCACTCCCACGGACATACGGGTATAAAAGGAGCTGGTATGCAACCACTCATTCAAGTTTTATGCTGAGGAGCCGATATAAGGTCTGGCCATTTCAGCGGGTAGTTCAGCGTTGTGGCAGGAGGGACACAACGTCTCATTCCCTCCATCAGGGAACAGAGGTTACACAAGTAACCATGACGTTCCCTATCTGTCACTCACTCGACGTTGTGTCAATTGGCTGAACTGTGTTACGTCAACTGGTGGTGTGTGGTGGGCAGACTATTGTGTGCCTCACAGCCAGCACACCAGGTCAACACGTAACCTCCCCCAACATAGTTATGAGTGTCGAACGGCCCTTTTTGGGGACAAGTCGACTACCCAAAAGAGACAGGCTTAACCCGGTCGTGGCCTCTTTTCCCCCTTTTTTTTCCACTCCCTAAAAAAGAAGGGGAATTATCCGACTGGGCCGCCAGGTCTAGTTGAGGGGTGTCCCTCCCAAGGGGAAGACACCGCAGAGACCACACCTCGCCCAAAGAGAGCGGGGATATTTAAATGGAAAAATACATCACATGGTCTTTCCAATCATGTGGAGAGTCTTCAAGGTAGATCCTGCCCAATGGGGGAGGAGTTACTACAAACATGGAGACTGGGGCAGAGGGGCTCTGCCCAAGGAAGATGCAGTTTTGCCAACAGGGAAACGAATTAGCGTAAGATATATATCGCATGAGGTTAGCTTTACAGGGAACCACCACATGTGGAGCACCTACCCCAGAACAGGACTCTTAGTTCACACATGTACTGGGCTGGCAGTGAGTCTCTCCGAAAACTCGACTGCAACAGGGCTCAGAGGAAGTCAACCAGGGAACAAAGTTTGTGAACACTACTGGAAATTAATTGCGCACATCTTCAGCTCCAAGGGAGGTGGAAGGCACTATGTGCAAGCGATACAACCGGCCAGCTATCCCGGGCTTATCCGCTTGTGTTGCGTGCCACTACCTGGGACGAAACCGGATCCACCCAGAGGTTGTAGAACCTTGCCAGGTGTTGGGTGTTGCCCAGCCCATTGCTCTGTAAATGTCTGTTAGAGAGGCACCACTGGCCAGGGCCCAGGGAACCGCTACACCCCTGGTAGAGTGGGCTTGTAGCCCTACTGGGGGCAGCATGTCCTGGGCGACATATGCCATAGTTATGGCGTCAATGAGCCAGTGGGCGATCCTCTGCTTGGAGACAGCGCTTCCTTTCCACTGTGCACCAAAGCAGACAAAGAGCTGCTCAGAGATTCTAAAGCTCTGTGTGTGATCCAAATAGATGCGTAAAGCGCGCACCGGACACAGCAACGACAGGGCTGGGTCTGCCTCCTCCTGGGGCAGCGCTTGCAGGTTCACCACCTGGTCCCTAAATGGGGTGGTGGGAACCTTGGACACATAGCCCGGTCAGGGTCTCAGGATCACGTGAGAGTATCCCGGACCGAACTCCAGGCACGTTTCGCTGACTGAGAACGCTTGCAGGTCACCTACCCTCTTGATGGAAGTGAGCGCAGTCAGGAGGGCAGTCTTCAAGGAGAGTGCCTTAAGCTCGGCTGACTGCAAAGGCTCAAAGGGGGCTCTCTGTAGACCCTGAAGAACTACAGAGAGGTCCCATGAGGGAACGAGGCACAGTCTGGAGGGATTCAGCCCACTGACACCTCTTAGGAACCTGATGATCAGGTCGTGCTTCCCTAAGGACTTACCGTCAACTGCGTTGTGGTGTGCTGCTATGGCGGCAACATACACCTTCAAGGTGGAAGGGGACAGCCTCCCTTCCAACCTCTCCTGCAGGAAGGAAAGCACTGATCCGACTGCGCATCCCTGGGGGTCTTCCTGACAGGAAGATCACCACTTAGTGAACAGATGCCACTTAAAGGCATACAGGCACCTTGTAGAGGGTGCCCTAGCCTGAGTGATCGTGTCTACCTCCGCTTAGGTCTTCCACGTCCTGTCCAGGGGCCAGACATGGAGATTCCAGAGGTCTGGGCGTGGGTGCCAGATGGTGCCCCGTCCCTGAGAAAGAAGATCCTTCCTCAGGGGAATTCGCCAGGGGGGCTGTCGCGAGGAGCGTGAGGTCCGAGAATCACGCCTGGGTGGGCCAGTAGGGTGCTACCAGGACAAACTGCTCCTCGTCCTCCCTGACCTTGCACAGGGTCTGTGCAAGTAGGCTCACTGGGGGAAAACGCATATATTTACGAATGCCAGGGGGCCAGCTGTGTGCCAGCACGTTTATGTCTCGGTCAGGGCGTACCAGAGTGGGCAGTGGGGAGGATTCTTGGGAGGCGAACAGGTGCACCTGTGTCCGTTGAATCGACTCAAAGTTAGCTGGACCACCTGAGGGTGGAGTCTCCACTCTCCCCTGAGGGTAACCTGTCATGACAGTGCGTCCACTGTAGTGTTGAGGTTGCCTGGGATGTGAGTGGCTTGCAGCGACTTAAAGTGCTGTAGACTCCAGAGGAGGAGACGGCAGGAGAGTTGTGACATACAACGAGAGCGCAGTCCGCCTTGGTGGTTGACATATGCTACCGTTGTCGTGCTGTCTGTCTGAACTAACACGTGCTTGCCCCGGATCAACGGCCAAAACCTCCACAGGGTGAGCAGAATTGCCAACAACTCAAGGCAGTTGATGTGCCAATGCAGTCGTGGACCCGTCCAGAGGCCGGCGGCTGCGTGCCCATTGCAAACAGCGCCCCAGCCTGTTTCAGAGGCGTCTGTCGTGACCACGACGTGCCTGGAGACCAGTTCTAAAGGAACACCTGCTCGTAGAAACGAGAGATCGGTCCAAGGGCTGAAAAGATAGGCGTGATGTCCATGCGATGTGTCCCATGGTGCCATACCCATCTCGGGATTCGAATCTGGAGCCAGTGCTGAAGTGGCCTCATATGCATCAACCCGAGCGGGGTGGCCACCGCCGAGGACGCCATATGCCCCAGGAGCCTCTGAAAAAGTTTCAGTGGAACCGCTGTTCTCTGTTTGAACGCCTTCAAACAGGCCAGCACTGACTGGGCACGCTCGTTTGTAAGGCGCGCCATCAAGGAGACTGAGTCAAACTCCAATCCGAGAAAAGAGATGCTCTGAACCGGGAGGAGCTTGCTCTTTTCCCAGTTGACCCGAAGCCCTAGTCGGCTGAGGTGTGAGAGCACCATGTCCCTGTGTGCACACAACATGTCTTGAGAGTGAGCTAGGTTTAGCCAGTCGTCGAGATAGTTGAGAATGCGAATGCCCACCTCCCTTAACAGGGCAAGGGCAGCCTCTGCGATCTTCGTAAAGACGCGAGGAGACAGGGACAGGCCGAAAGGGAGGACTTTGTACTGATACGCCTGACCCTCGAATGTGAACCGCAGGAAGGGTCTGTGTTGAGGAAGGATCGAGATGTGGAAGTAAGCATCCTTCGGGTCTACCGCCGCAAACCAATCTTGATGCCGGACGCTTGCCAGAATGTGTTTTTGCGTCAGCATCTTGAACGGGAGTCTGTGTAAAGCCTAGTTCAGTACTCACAGGTCCAAGATTGGCCGCAACCCACCACCTTTTTTTGGTACGATGAGGTAGGGGCTGAAAAACCCCTTCTTCATCTCGGCTGGAGGGACAGGTTCTATCGCGCCCTTCCGTAGGAGGGTAGTGATCTCCACGCAAGGTAGCAGCGTTTTCGTCCTTCACCAAGGTGAAGTGGACACCGCTGAACTTGAGCAGATGCCTGGCGAAGTGAATCGCGTAGCCGAGTCGGACGGTCCAGACCAGCCCTCGCGACGGATTTGAAAGCGCAAGCCATGCGTCCAAGTTCCGCGCAAGGGGTACCAAAGGGACAATGTCATTGGATGTACCGGCAGGTGGGGCCTCGCGGCGGGGCGGAGCTCGAGGTGCCACACCACATCGTGGCTGTGCTGAGTCTAAGGACATCGAAGCACTTACCTGGCTCCTTGTGACCACCCTCGGAACAGCCTGGGATGGGGGAGGAAGAGGCCTGTCCTCGTGACCCGTGGAGACTGTCACATTGGGGGCAGATTTGTGCCACAGCTGGGTGCTCAGGGGCGGGAGACCGCCACTGGAGCGCCAAACCTGCCAAATAGAGTGGTGGACGTGGTCGTGATGATGGCCGTGCACACCGGATACATGACACAGGGAACATGGAAACTGCTCTTGCTGAGCTCTTGAGTACTGCAGCCACATGGGCATGCAGCGCAATTAAATGCAAAAGGTAACAAAAAGATGGAGAGATATGCTTACCAGCTTCACGAAAGACAGTGATCGTGACCATCAGAAGGCGAGAGATAAGAGCGCAACCAGGAATAACACACAATCGGAAAAGCATCTTTAGAAAGACGCGTCTTTAAAAAGACGTTCCGTGTGTGCCGCTCTTTTAGAGAAATATACTCTTTTATTTCTGCCGAAGGGTCCAGGGACATTCTCTGCAGTGCACCAGTGCAGAGGGGGGAGAAGCCACTGAAATGCGCCGTCAGATCCAGCAGAGGTGAATGAACAGTCGTGGGAATTCAGCACAGTGAGCATGACCGTTCGGCTCCGAAGAGAAAATCTGAATGAGTGGTTGCATACCAGCTCCTTTTATACTCGTATGTCCGGGGGAGTGGCATGCAAATACCACTCGCCAATTTTCATTGGCCTTTTATCAAAGACCAGAGGTGTCTCGGGCTCCCAAGTGTGACCCCTAGTGTCACTACATCGACACAACGTCGAGTGAGTGACAGATAGGGAACATATATTAACAAAAACAAAAAATGAAACTGTAATATCTATAATGTCTTACAGTGATCATTGTGTAGTTTGATTAAATATGATTAACTTTGATTTTGCCATGAAAATAGCCAGTGATGCTGATATGGCAATAAAAATAAATTAATTAATTAAATATGATTGTAAAATGTGTATAGAAATTAAATAATTAAATAATAATTGTATTTTGAACCCCTGTGAGCAAGCTGAAGGCAAGGAGCACAAAACTCCATAAGATGTTGGTTAATGGAGAAAAATAACCTTGGGAGAAACTAGGCTCACTGTGGGGGCCAGTTCCCCTCTGGCTTAACAACATGAATATAATGCCAATATTAGTTATTTGTGTGCAGTGCAAGTCATGGTTTTAAATTAGTAAATTATTAACCAGCACTTGGTTTGGGAGATTAAAGGACATGATTTTTTCCTAAGTTTACAAACTGAGCAGCTTTATGAGAGAATTTTTGTAACGTTAGGTAAATGCAAATGAGCATTGACCTAATGTTACTTGGTTATGCCCCTCTCCCCCATTCTTTGTGGCAGTGGGTGAGTATCTGTGAATTTACAGTTTTATTGTTAGTATTTTTAATCTGGGCGGGAGCTTAGCACATGAAACAGTTAATGTACCCTCCCCCCCTCTCCACTGTGTGTCTTTCAACCACTGGTTGTGAACCACCTCCAGTTTGATCTCCTCCAGCTGCACTTTGCATGTAAAAGGTAATAATTCTATGGAACTTTCAAAGAAGTTGCTGTTTTCTTGGTATTATATAAGTAGCTAACACTTAAACAGTTTAAGTTTATAACTATTGTCTAGTTTGGTCGTGGTAAGATGGTTGTGCTGGTGGTGTCCATTGGTGGTGTCTTTTGACAGGGTTCCCGCGGATCCTTAAAAAGTCTTAAAATGTCTTAAATTCAGTTTTCCAAAATGTAAGGTCATTAAAAGTCTTCAATATCTTAACAATACAAAAAAGTCTTAATTATCATTTAAAGAGGTCTTTAATTTGGGGGGTGGAAAGACAGGAATTGTGATTTGACCTAATGTGATTATTAAACTTCAAAAGATTATGATTTAATTAAATAAATGCATGTGCTACATACTTGAAAACATGACTGTTGTATTTTCTCCAAGCACGTGGGGCCTTTGATTGTTTCCAGCAGTTGTAGAGCAGTTCACAATCATTAAACCATATCGGAAATTTATGACAAGCGATTACTAAAGATCAACTGTTGATGATGATATAGTGTTGATGAAATATGACAATGTTTACTTTTAATTGTTTATATTGCAAAACCTTGTAGATTATTGTATGAGTGCACATTTTATATCCCTTATTTGTTTGAATGAGCAGCATGAAGCAGTGATGCGCATACATTTCAAAATAAGAGTCCCCGGTGTATTTCAGCCTTTAAAGGTCAAATTTCCACGCAATGAAACAAATCTTTTTTTAATTATTTATTATTATTATTTAAAAGATTAATGTCTGACACATACTACGCCCAGCACATCACTCTGAATAATGAAGACAATGTAATCAAAATCATGGAAGAATGGCCTTACATATTTGAAGCAACCCATCTGCTCGATCACACAAAGAAACTGTTGTGATTTCCTATACAAACCAAATTGCTGAACCAAATTGAGAAGGGCAAGACCATCACTGAGTTTCTTGTGAGCAAGGGAATCACAGGAATGACTAATGACCCATTAAAACTCCTCCAGGGCCTTATGGAGAACCTTGCAGAGGAGCCAAAGGTGCTGCTACTAAACAAAGAAGCAAGCACACAGCATAAATGTTCTCATTTTTTTTTGGTTTAGTAGGTGGGGAAGGTAGAGATGCATTGATACCAATGTTACCACTGCCAATAGAGAGTCCTAAGCATTACAGGGAAATTCCACAGCAAAAAAAACATTTCACTAATTTAGTAGGTTGTGATTCAGCCCAACAAATATGTCTATGCAGCTGGATATAGTGTATTCCTTGTAGAATCCTTATATGCACTGCATCTAGCAATCCCTATCTGAGAGTTTATTTTCCCTCTGCCCATTCTGTCTTCACCTCTCACAGGATGCCTTAGCAGAGCTGCCAAGCACCCCATGTTATCATAGTTGCGGGTAAGGATATGCGTGTCTACTCTTAAACGTTGGGAAGTGATGCATATTTGTTTCATTGATTGGAAGATGTACTGACATTATTTACATGTTTTGCAAACCACAACATCAGCTGTCCTCTGGTTTCTGTCAGCTATATGTTCAGCCTCTTCTATGTGCTGAACATCATGTACCCCAAGGGAGCAGCCCTGACTCTGGAGTTTATCCATAAGTATGTTTTGACAATGTTCTTTGTCCATTTTATAGTATACTTCATTTTGCAGTGCCAAGTGACATGATATATTTTTTTGTGTTTGCCACAGGAGCCTTCAGGGTATAAATCCAGAATGTGGGTCTAAAGCAGAAAAGAAGGGCACAAAACCGTACAACATTCCACCAAAACTGCTTTGATTCCTGTCACATTTGGCAGCGTATTTATTATTTTTCCCATGATAGCTGTAAGGTGCATATGTATCGCTATTTCTAGCTTGATCTGCGCTCTGATCCTGAACTGTGTTGCATTTTCATTTGCCCCATGAAATTGGTCATTTTCAGTTTTACATGTTCATATCCCAACTGTTGAGGATGTCATGAAGTTTCATGTTGAAAAAATGTGGTTTATGGGTGTTTCAGTTATGTGAAACTCTGAAATGGGCCATTTTGACCCAAACTAGTCACTCATCTAAAACAATGATTTTTTTTTTTTGTTTTTTTTTCAGGGATGTCCTGATCAAGTTTTTTTTTTTTTTTTTTTTTTTTTATGATCTCGATCCAAGTCATTTGAGTATCTGCTGATACAGAGTCCTGATCCTATATTTGCATTTTCCTATATAATACAACTGCACAGTGCACACTTCAAGTATATAAAATCAATCCAATGTAGGTAAGGTAAGATATGCTTGGTAATTGAATAACTCTGCTTAAAAATAGCCTACATCACAGCTTTCCCTTAATGGTTTTATTTATTTTGTAACAAAAAAGGATCAGAATTTGACTGGGCTTAATATAGCCGATACTGATAAATTAAAATATGCCATGATTGGCTCCGATTTGTCCGATCAGGAAATCCCTTGTTTTGTTCAATTTAATAGTCCATACAGTTTTACTGTTGTAATACAACAATAATTTTACAAAAACCTTTATATGATAAAATAATTAAAAAATGAATAAATATGTACCATATTATGTGAGACCATTTATTTAATCTTAGAGAACAAAATATCCCTGTGTGTCTGTGACCAAAATGTCCGTAAAAAGCCCACCTAATGGCAGCACATCTCCAAGATGATACCTAGAGCTTTAGAGGGCTAACCCCCCACCTCCAGTGAAACACGGGGATCTATATTCAAGTGATCCCTGTGCTCTCCTAGTCTACAAATTGTAAGTTATCTTTGTCCCTGTCTATCTCTTTCTCACCCTGTCCCTCTCTATCTCTCTTAACAGTTCAAGTGTATTGTTAGTGTGTATTAGAAGTAATATTTTCCTTTGTTTTACAGCTGTAAAAGTAGCATCTGGCCAGTCAACCATAAAGTTGCAAGTTATCCCTGTCCCTGTCTGTTCTCTCCCTGTCTCTTGATATAGAAATCTCTTTATCTCTCCTTGCATCTCTGACACACAAGAAACAACCACAGTGTAATATTAGTATGTATTAGTAGTAATATTGTTCTTTGTTTTAGAGCCATTGAAGTAGCGTCTGGCGGGTCCATACTCAAACCACCCTCATGAACTGCTAGTCAACAAGTTGTAAGTTCTCTCTTTTTCTCTCCCTGTTTATCTCTCTGTCCCTGTCTCTCTCTCTCTCTCTCTCTCTCTCTCTCTCTCTCTCTCTGACCCCAGCTATCTCTCTCCCTCCCTCTCTAACTCTAAATCTCTCTCCTTGCCTCTCTGACACACAAACAACCACATTTCAAGTATAATGTTAGTGTAACTTTGTTCTTTGTTTTACAGCCATTTAAGTATGGCAGGTTAATCGTTAAAAGGGAACAACGGCCATTTTTGGAAAATGTATATTATTTAGGGGGTATTTCAACATGCTAGAAAAAATCCCACACTGTACTCATGCCTGCGTGTTCATTGAGAACTGGGTGGTTGAATATTGTTGTAACTGTGGTAGCTGAAGGTCAGGTGTTTGAGTCTGATGGAGCTGTAGGTGCTGTTGTTAAAAGGCATAGAGGTCTTTTTTTTCCAAGAGCGAGGGTTTGCAGTCGACTGAAGTCTCTTTTAAACTCTTCCAGTTTTGTCATGACCCTTGAACCATTACTGTGTTGTAGAGGTTGATGTTGAATTGTTGAAAGGATTTATTGCCAATCATTTTAAGGTCATTATATTGCTCACGGAGAGTGAAATGCCAAACTTCTGGGTGCTCTCTGCAAAGAAAAGCAGGTCTGTTATTACTGCTCTGTCACCTTGCCTTTTAAAGTCTGCTCCGAGTGTCTCAGGGTGATCTCTGAGCAGCTTGATTCAGTATTTCTTCCTCCCTGCTTCACTGGTAATGTTCTCTGGGTAGTGGATCACCAGAATATCTAGACTCCATCCATCTGGTTGTTGTTGTTTTGGGTCCATTTTTCCAATTGAGAAAAAATTAAAAAAAATAAAAAAAATAAATAAATAAATACTGCTGTGTTCTCCACTTTCTTTATATACAGAGCTAAGCTGCTTACATGGATGTACTAGAAGTCCAGTTTTTCTTTAAATAAAAATATTCATACCCCTCAGGAATGTTCTGTAGTTAATCCTTATTCTTGTTTCTTTCATTTTCTTATCTTTGTTGTTGCTTCCCTCCTTATTTTGCTGTCCTTTTTAGTAGTTTAGTCCTGGTTTAGGTCTGAGATTCCATGGCAGTTGGTCGCTGACAGTTGACAGTTGGGGCTTTTGCAAATTAGCTTGCTAGGTAGCTAGCTTCGGCCACCGTTTTGTCTACTGATTTTAGTTTACTGGTTTCTCAGATTGACTTGTAATTTGCCAACTTTGTTCTCAAATTCTTTAAGTTTAATTTAATATAAAACTTACCATTAAACTTGATTTAAAAGCAATTAAATTATTTGCTGAAGTAGGAGCTAATGTTTTGTTGCTTCTTTCTCTTGGTTGCCTTGGTTCTTATTATCACTTGGTTCTCTCTGTCCCTGCCTGTCTTTCTCTCCCTTTCCTTGTCTCTATCTCTCTGTCCCATTCTCTGTCTATTTCCCCTCTTCTTAGTATCTCCTTCTCTCGCTCTTTCCATCTCTTCTGACCTCTTCCTATCTGTCCCTCTGTCTCTCTTTTTCTCCATCTCTTTGTCTCTCCCTGTCAGACAGTCTCTTTCTTTCTCTGTTCCTCGCTCTCCCTCTCCCTCTCGCTATTTCTTTTTCTCTCTTTCTGTGGAAGTATTTATTCATTCTAATATTTTTTTTTTGTTATTTTCTTTTTCTTTTTTTTAAACAGCCATTGAAATCAGTCTGGTGGCTCAAGACATATCCTCTGAGGAATTTAATGCACGTTTTTTTTTTTTTTTTTTTTTGACACTTTCTGATTGTCTCTTTTAATTGTTGTGTCAGTGACAATCAGTAACGTATTTTTCTATTTCTTTTACAGCCATCGTCTTACCTGCAGACAAGAAGTAAATTCACCCATCCCTACCTTTCTGTAAAAACTTTCTTCCCTTGCAAATTTTCCTATAATTTAATCAGTGGATGTAATTTGTTTGTTTGTTTTTAATGTTAAGAGAGACTGTAATGAATTAGCAAACTTGGAACACTTTACAGATAAGAAACATTTCCCTTTGGGACATATGTTTTTGTCCATAGTATTTTAGTTTAGTATTTTTACGGAATTGTGAAAGATCTATAAGTTAATAAAAAAATCTGTTTTTATCACAGAAGAGTAGTTTGAATTTTTTTTAACAAAAGTTATTATCACTGTAGGTACACTGTTAACTAACAGAAAAGTTCAATTTTTATTTACTGTAGGTAAACCATAAATTAACAGAAAATTTCCATGTTTTTAATTACAGGACAAAGTCCGGGTAATGAGCTGTCAGTATATTTTCAATTATTTTCCAGTTTTATTTAACATTTGTAGTTTTTATACTGTAGATACACCACTGAATAATAGAAAATGTCCTGTTTTTTACTATAGATACAACATTGAATAACAGAAAATGTCCTGTTTTTTACTATAGATACAACATTGAATAACAGAAAATGTCCTGTTTTTTGTTTTTTGTTTTTTTACTATAAATACAACATTAAATAATAGAAAATGTCCTGTTTTTTACTATAGATACACCATTAAATAACAGAAAATGTCCTTTTTGTTGTTGTTGTTTTTTACTGTGGGCACACTGTCAATTAACAGAATATTTCTGTTTTTTAATTATGGGACAAAGTCCAGGTAATGAGCTGCCAGTACTTTTTCTGTTATTTTACAGATTTATTTCTTAGAGTGCAGACAGGTGAGGATGGAGGACTATGCACCGGATCAAGACCCTGTCATGGCCAGCCCAATCTCCAGACCTGTACTCCATTGAAAACCTCTGGAATGTGATCAAGAGGAAGATGGATGGCCACAAGCCATCAAACAATGCCAAGCTGCTTGAATGTTTGCATGTGATAGACTGGTAGAGAGCATGCCAAGATGCATGAAAACTAAGATTGAAAATTAAGGTTATTCCACCAAATATTGATTTCTGAACTTTTCCTAAGTTAAAACATTAGTACTGTGTTGTTTAAAAATGAATATAAACTTGTTTTCTTGCCATTATTGGAGGTCTGAAAACACTGCATCTTTTATGTTATTTTGACCAGTTGTCATGTTCTGCAAATAAATGCTATAAATGACAATATTTTTATTTGAAATTTGGGAGAAATGTTGTCAGTACTTTAAAGAATAAAACTAAAATGTTCATTTTACTGAAACACATACTTATAAATAGTAAATCCAGAGAAACTTATAATTTTGCAGTGGTTTCTTCTTTTTTTCCAGAGCTGTATATATACTGTGTATATATATATATATATATATATATAAGCATATAACGATACAAATTTCACGATACGATACAATATGATACGAGCACCCACAAATGTTTCTCTCAAATGTATTCAAGGATTCAACATAAATGTTTTTTAAATCATAAATGCCACAGAAGTGTCTGACACTGGCAACAAAAAAAACTTAAACAACAGCACTGCATTTATTCTCTTAGATTGTTGAGAAAAACTCATATGTTTTTCTTGAGAAAATAAGTTTGTCAACAGTCTAGTCATTTATATTTGTATAGCATTTTTCACAATACACATAGTTTCAAAGCAGCTTTATAGAAAAGCATGCCTTGTTGTCTTAAAGCCCCCTGTGATCAAGCTGAAGTGACTGTATTAAGGGAAAAACTACTCCAATATTATTTAGTGTCGGGGGGAAAAAAACTGGAGAGGAACCTGACATCTGTTTCTACGATATATGTACATAATCCACTATTATATAGCAGCTTAAGCAAAAATCGATCGGCACATATATTTTTAATTTAATTTATTTTTTTAATATTTTTGCCCTCTTCCCTATTTTCACTTTGCATGTAAACTTTACCGCTGTTATTACCAGTTTATAACATGTGTGCAAGTGTTGTTCTCAAAGCTGTTCACATTTTGAAGTCAAAAGCAGATAATTATAAGTCTCGTGTAGGCTAATCATGGGTTTCTTACGTTGTCTGTTTTTTGAATACGCAGTTTTTTGATAGTTATGACTCATAACTTATGAGCGTCTTGCTGTGCTATTACACTCAGTGTCTGCTGCTGTTTCTGCCTCACAAAACCACTGATTTGCGCGATGATGTCGGCGTAAATAAAACGACATGATGTACTGTAGCACCAGGACATGACACTGTTGTTTGGCAAACTCGACAAGCTGTACCACTACAGATGGTGTTTTGCCATCGATATTCTCGCCTATGTACTGTTTTACACCACACGCAGAAGCAGAGCAGAAGTAGCACGTAAGCTGCAGTGGCACTGGAGTATCAGCATTGAGTCAATATTTGCTGGGCTGCTCGCACTGAATTAACGCACCAGCGCACTGTTGTTTGACATCATGAAGATGACTTGACACGAAAAAGTATATATTGCACAGAATAAGCAAGATCACTTGATCTTCCACCTGGACAAATATGAATCTGTAGTTTGCATCTGTCATTGCAAGAAGGACAATAGAGAATGTTCTCTTATAATTGAAAAACAAGCTTCCAGAACGTGCAGGTGCGACTATGGTGACATGTTTGCTGTCGATGGCACTTAGGCAGTTTGGAAAGTTCCAATTTGACCAGAAATCTGAGGCAATGTCTCTCCACATGTCTTCAGCTGGAGGAGGGAACTGTGTTGTCATAATTTTTCTCTCAATTGTCCTACAAGTCCAGTGGACCGACTGACTTACAGTGCATATCCCAAGCTGATATTCAAATGCCAGTCTAGTGAAGCTTTCCCCTGTACCTAGGAATCTGTGGAAGACATAGATAATTGTTTGGTTGTTACAGTTTGTTTTTTGATTGTTTTCTTTTACAGTGAGTGAATGCAAGTGGAGGTGGAAGATTCTTCGGGATGCATTTGTTAGAAACAGGAAGAAAAAAAACTGCCTAGAGTTTCCGCTGGTGGAACCGTCAAGGAATGGAGATATAAGAAAGAAATGTCTTTCCTGCTACCCCATATGCAAGCCAGAAGGTAAATATGCTATATAACTTTTGTTAACAGCATAACATAGCCAATAATCAAAGTCGAGACAACAATAAATGTACAGTTGTAACAAAGTATTCTGAATTTGCATTTAAAGAAGTAATAAAAGATTTATGAACAAAATCCAATTCAGAAAAACTATAAAAATAACAGCTGTAGTATTTATTTAGTTCCAGAAACACTCTTCAGCCAGAGGAGGAAGCTTTGGATATGACTGTGACTGAGGAGGATTTGGAGCCTGAGCTATCAGGACTCTCAAGTCCACCCTCTGCATTCTGTACTGTCCAAAGGTCTGCAACCCCCACTCCCTCAGCTGCTCAGAGATCTGCCACCCCCACACTACCATTAACAACTCCAAGATCTGGCAATCCCACACCACTGTTATCAGCTCAGAGATCTGACACCCCCACCCCACATCCAAGAGTACAAGCTCTAATGAATGAAAGTCAGCAGCCAAGACAGAAAATTAGGAGAAATGTTTTACCCACTGCAGCAAAGCTTTTGGACATTATAACACAACCTATCACTTCATCCCCACCATACGTCCCCAGACAGGAGGATGAGATGTATAGCTTTGCCCTGAGATTAGTACCTAAACTAAACAGGCTGCATCCCAGAAACCAAACCAGTGCTCAAATTTATATCCTCAACTATTTGTCAGACTTACAATTGGAAGAAGGAATCTGAGACAGCAACACTCAACAACACCAACAGTTTTGTCAAGTGTAAGCAGCCATTGCCCACAAACATCAGAATTTCAACAGTACCACCCCACTCCCTCCTACCATGAAGGCCAGAGTGAGCACCACCACATGAGTCATCTAGTTGTATCATTTTACATAGTACAGGGGGAATCTCCTCAACCACCACCAGTGTGCAGCATCCACCTGGATGATGCGACGGCAGCCATGGTGCGCCAGTTCGCTCACCACACACCAGCTATTGGTGGAGAGGTGAGTAGAGTGATGTAGCCAATTCAGAGTTGGACATTATTAGGAGGCCATGATAGATAAGGGCCAATGGGGGGAATTTGGCCAGGACACCGGGGTTACACCCCTACTCTTTACGAGAAGTGCCCTGGGATTTTTAATGACCATAGAGAGTCAGGACAGTTTAACGTCTCATCCGAAAGACAGTGCTTTTTTTTTTTTACAGTATAGTAATCATGATTATTCCAGTTATTGAGTCTTTATTAAAAATATGAGTAGACTTTCTAAATATCTGTTTGTTTAGTATGTTGTTTTGCAACATTGTTTAGCATGACCTGTAATGTCTCTATATATCTATACAGCAGAAGAGAGAGTGGAAGTGAGAAAAAAGTAACGCTAATATAAAGTAATATCTGCATGGCTGTTTGGTAATGTATGTGCATACACTTCTAGTTTGGAAAAAATAAAAATATTGTTCCTTATAAACTTTCTTGTTTGATTAGAATTGCTTGTCAAGTTATTTCTATGGAATTTAGTAATTAGATGTAAGTTTAAATTCAGAGACAACCTTGCAAAGTACACTACAGTATACACTAATAGTACCTTTGATAATTGTTTACAGTACACAATATGTTTCTAAATAGTTTATAAAATAAATAACTATTGTCGTTACCTCAGTGTAATCTGGGTTCGATGGCTGCCCAATAATTTGTGGTTTGTCTTGTGAGGTCAGCACCAACCAGAGAAAGAAGATTGTCCATTTGCTCTGCAGTCATCCTGAAATATTTCAAGTGCCGGTCATTGTCGAGGCGCAGTTCAGCAATGAGTTGGTAAAAAGTACTAAACTCTCTCCTGCGCTGGTTGACTGGACCCAAAATCTTTGTCCTTCTCTGTAACCTTCTAAGCAAAAGATAAAGCACGATGGCCTTTCTTCTGTCCACGACTCGTACTAAATAAAAAACAATAGAAATTGAAGTATTTCGATTATAATGTCACTATTGCCAGAAAGTGCAAACAGTCATTAAAGCTTATTAAATTATTTCTAGGTGATCAATTTACAATATGTCTCTTTATATAGAATATAAGATTGAGTGTTCCTCCAAGACCTATTGATCAACACAACCGATGCTTCATCTACATATATACTGTTTTTTTTTTTTTTAAGTAATCTACCTAGCATTGCCTATTTATTTGGTTCTATAAAATATTTATTTATTTATTTATTATTAATTATTTATTAATTTAATGCATTTCTTATTTCCAGTTCATCAGTGGGAATATACTGTTGAAAGCTATATTTCCACATTCTACCCAGAATTGTTTGGTGAAATTGAGACACATTGAGAAAGATAATCAAATGTAATTAAATAATAATAATAAAAAAATTACATCCTATTATTTTTTCTCTACATTTGATTGTTTACACATCCTGAGGTACATGAAATTATTTGTCATTTCATCTCTTTTTTGTTTGGAAAAAGAGTCTCTTTTTCCAAACAAAACCTCTCCCCCACCTTCAACTCAGACAGGTGGGGCAGAGATCAGATATGCAAGAGAACGGGCTCAAACCAAAGAGGCTGTGGAAGGAGGACGAGGCAGGTGCATAATCATTCTTCCATGGCCGCAGACACTTTGGCTTTGTGAAAACAGCAGCACAGTGGCAAATATCTGCTTCTATTCATCCCAGCACATGCTGCTGGCAGCAAAAGCCCCAGGCATAATTAGAGAGCTCAGCCAAAACCACGAGTGGCTGTCGCTGAGCTGCCGCTGTCTAGGTAACGGTGGAATGACTTGCGCCAGTGTCCTTTTGTTATGAGGAGGAGCCCAGGCACTACTGCTGGTCCCTTTCTCTTATCCCGATGGGTCTGGGCTCTTTAATCCCCAATCTGAGGCCTTTTCAAACAAATAAGCAATTATTAAAGGAATAAAGGTGGAAAAAAGAGATGGAAAATCAGGAGAGAGAGGTAGAGATTCAAGAGGTTCAAAGAAAGAGGGAGCAAAGAAATAAGGGATGAAATAAAAAGGAAGGGAGGGGTGCAAAAAATAACTGACAGAAAAAACTGCAGAAAATCTTTTTCTGAAGCAGTTGTTTTGCCTGGTTTTCCAGTATAAATAGGTAAACGTCCTTAAAACAAAACATAACAAAAATCTAATTGCCCCTAGTTTCATTTTATATATATATATATATATATATATATATATATATATATATATATATATATATATATATATATATATATATATATACTTGACTTTTTAAAGTATTGGTGGCCAAAAGTTTAGAAATAATATCTTATGGAAAGAAATTGGTACTTTTATTCACCAAAGTGGCATTCAACTGATCACAAAGTATAGTCAGGACAATACTGATGTTAAAAACAGCAACAGAACTATTTGAAAAAAAAGTCATTTTTGATCAAATCTAGACAGGCCCCATTTCCAGCAGCCATCACTCCAACACCTTATCCTTGAGTAATCATGCTAAATTGCTAATTTGGTACTAGAAAATCACTTGCCATTATATCAAACACAGTTGAAAGCTATTTGGTTTGTTAAATGAAGCTTAACATTGTCTTTGTGTTTGTTTTTGAGTTACCACAGTATGCAATAGACTGGCATGTCTTAAGGTCAATGCTAGGTAAAAAATGGCAAAAAAAAACAAAAAAACAAAAAAAGGAAACAGCTTTCTCTAGAAACTCATTAGTCAATCATTGTTTTGAGGAATGAAGGCTATACAATGCTTGAAATTGCCAAAAAAACAAAAAACAAACAAACAAACAAACAAAAAACAATAAAAATAAAAGAAAACTGAAGATTTCATACAAAGGTGTACACTACAGTCTTCAAAGACAAAGGACATCTGGCTCTAACAAGGACAGAAAGAGATGTGGAAGGCCCAGATGTACAACTAAACAAGAGGATGAGTACATCAGAGTCTCTAGTTTGAGAAATAGACACCTCACATGTCCTCAGCTGACAGCTTCATTGAATTCTACCCGCTCAACACCAGTTTCATGTACAACAGTAAAGAGAAGACTCAGGGGTGCAGGCCTTATGGGAAGAATTGTAAAGAAAAAGCCACTTTTGAAACAGAAAAACAAAAAGAAAATGTTAGAGTGGGCAAAGAAACACAGACATTGGACAATAGATAATTAGAAAAGAGTGTTATGGATCTTAAACCCACTGAGCTTTTGTGGGATCAGCTAGACTGTAATGTGCGTGAGAAGTGCCCGACAAGACAGCCACATCTATGGCAAGTGCTACAGGAAGTGTGGGGTGAAATGTCTCCTGAGTATCTGGACAAACTGACCGCTAGAATGTTAAGGATCTGCAAAGCTGTCATTGTTGCACTTGGAGGATTTTTTTGATGAGAACTCTTTGAAGTAGTTTTAGAAGTCTGAATATTTTTTATTTATTTTTTAAATTGTAATAGTAATTGTTCACGTTATTAATGTTCTGACTATACATTGTGTTCAGTTGAATGCCACTTTGGTGAATAAAAGTACCAATTTCTTTCCATAAGATCAAAATCTGTACATTATTCCAAACTGTTTACAATAAGGAACTTACAATGGAAGTGAATGGGGCCAGTCCATACATTCTAAAATACACATCCTTTCAACAGTATAGCCACAAGACATAAGCATTATACATGTTTAATTTTCGTGTGATAAAATCACTTTATCTGTGTAAAACTTTATTTGTGTAAAGGTTTATCCAATATTACAATTTTGTTGTTAATGGATGTGAGCATATTTTTACTGGAAAACAAGATAAAAATGCTTTAATCAAGAATAGGATTTTGTGCACTTAAGACTCAGAGAGTAAAAAAAAAAAAAACAATAAATAAAACATCCCACCTGCTCCCAATGCATTAGTGCTGCACTGAAATCTTTTGATGGAGCAGCGTGAGTTGTTTTGCATGATAAATGATGCGTGCTGTGCTGGTGTCTTGTACATGCAGAAAGTCCAATCAGAGGCAGGTGCATGGCCTGTAGAACTGTATAACTCACACTGTATTTCTCACTGAACACTGCAGCTTCCCCAGCAATACATTTATTATTTATTTTTTTATGTTACCAATGCCAGGGGAAATGAACATGGCATGAGTCAGTGGGTAAACAATGTATTATCCCAAACTGTAAGCAGATTATTGTACAAACATTTGGTTAGAACAGGAAGTAACGGGTCTAGACAGACTGACTGTGCTGACTTTTATTGTTTTGCTTCATGAGAAGGCAATAACATGTGTTTATGGAAATACTGGATTGACTTAACTTAGTATAGACAAAACAATATAGATCAAATCACATTCCCAGTGAAAGTGGGGTAGTGTGAGAATTATTCAAACTAGAGATAAACAGTTATCAGAGTGGGTCTACATTGATTTCTTATTTATCCAGTAACACTTTACAATACGATTTTATTTGTTAATGCATTAGATATAATGAAGAAATAAGTAACAATATATATATATATATATATATATATATATATATATATATATATATATATATATATATATATATGTATTTTGTTGTTTTTTTTTGTTTTTTTACTGCATTTTGTCATGTTTATGTGTTTTGTTCTTATTTACATGTCTTTTATTTTCAAGTTTAGTTCCTGTTCCTGTCATGTCATGTGATTTCTTGTTCCCTCATGTGATCTTGTCATGTGTTTCCCCTGTTCACTTGTCTTGTTTTCATTGGTTCATTGTTTGATTACTTTGTTATTAGTCTTGTCTTTTCATTGGTTAAAGTTCATTTAGTCTTGTTATCTTGTTTATAGTTTAGTCGTGATTGGTTGTCTTGTTTACCTGTTACCCATGTCCTTGTATTTAAGCCCTCATGTTTGCCATTGTCTGGTGTGAGGTATTGTGTATGTAACTTTGTAGTCAAAGTCAAAGTCAAAGTCAAAGTCAAAGTCAAAGTCAAAGTCAAGTCTTTGTTTTGTTCACATTAGTGGTCAGGGTTTTTGGATCTCACATTTGGAAATAAACTGCACTTGGGTTCATCACTTCACCATCGTCTCTTCGTCTGCCTGTTTCCAGCATCGTTACACATTTATTAATCTTTGTAAATATTAGTTAATAAAAATGCAGTTGTTCATTGTTAGTTCAAGTTAGTACACTATGAACTAACATATGTTAAAAATACAACTTTTAGAGTGAAGAAGTGTTTTAAAGTTTTGTTTATTGTTAGTTCATGTTATCTCATTTTGTTAACTAATGTTAACAAATGGAACCTTATTGTAAAGTGTTACCAATTAATTATCCTTCATCTAAAAGCAGAATAGAGTATTTGGCACACTGCAGCATGCTGGGAGATGACAGAAGTGATGTAATCATGGGTACCACCATGAAACTATATAATATAACAGCAAATAAACAGCATTGTGATAATCAGCTATTCACAACTGCACCATTTATAAACATTTAATCTCTTGGGTCAATGATGTGCTGCTTCTTTTGGCGGTCCAGATTTAGTTATTCAAAAATACATAAAACATTATTGTTTTTTCTTTTTACTTAAAGGGGCATAAAGTAATACATGTCTAGGTTACTATATGGAGACTGTAACAAAATAAAGTGTAATTATATGGCTGAAATCCTTGAAGAAAGAAATACTTACAGTAATTATAATATTTGACATGTCTGTATTATTTCTTGATGAAACAGTTTTGTTTTAAAATAGTTTTAATATATACATACAGTATATATATATCTGCTAAATTAGTTATTGTGGTATAATCAAGATGCAAAAAAAACAAAAACAGGACATGATGTCACAGAAAGGGCCCCTGGAAAACGTCTCTATGCAGATAATTTGATCTTTTTTTGAAGTTTTCAAAAGTTATGATAAAAAAAATATGTAAATGATTTAAAAATGCATGATATTCAAAATAATAATAATAATAAATAGAAAGAAAATAAAAACAAAATAAAAACTGTATATATATATATATATATATATATATATATATATATATATATATATATATATATATATATATATATTTATTTATTTATTTATATATTTATATATGTCACGGTTCTGTCTCCTTGTCAGGTTGGGTTTATGTCTTACGGGACTGTGACATCATTGCCCCATGTTCTGTCTTGTGTTTCGTGTCCTGTCTTTATGTGAGCGTACTGGTCTGGTTGGGAGTTGCCGCTGTGCGTGAGTTACCGCCGTGCGCTCTCCGGTGATGTCACAGTCCTGTCACCTTGTCAGGTTGGGTTTTTGTCTGACGGGACCGTGATATCATTGCCCCATGTTCTGTCTTGTGTTTCGTGTCCTGTCTTTATGTGAGTGCACGGGTCCGGTTGTGAGTTACCACAGTGCATGAGTTACTGCTGTGTGCTCTCTGGTGATGTCACGGTCCTGTCACCTTGTCAGGAAGGGTTTTTGTCTGACGGAACCATGGCATCATCATTCCCTGTCTGTCTTGTGTTTTGTGTACGTTCTTTGTGTGAGCGTTCTTTTGACGGGACCGTGACATCATCGTTCCATGTTTGTTTTGTTCCAAGCGTGTTGACGTTTTCTTCCTCATGTGTTTGAGGTGTCGCTGGCACGTGGTATCAGCGTTTCCATGGGAACCCTGATTGTTTCCATGGGAATGCTGATCATGCCAACTTTCAGCTGGCGAGCGGCACCTGTTCCTTGTTTGTTCATGCCTATATTAATCCCCTCATATGCCATGTCCTTGGCTGGTTTGTTCTGTAACGTGCGATAGCGAGACAAACAGACCCAAATGCAGAGGGACAGTTCAAAGTATTTATTTACAATAAATAAGAATAGTCACTGTGGATATCGAGGATAAATTCATGGAATTCTCTGCTGAAGCTTAGCTGACACGCAGCAAACTGGAAAGCATCCACACTCCCGACACATGGACAGAGATGAAGTATCCTCCGTGGAAGATCCGCTGACACGCAGCAAACTGGAAGGCAACCACACACTCGACACATGGGCAGAGGCAGGCAACTAACAGATACATGAGACAGGACCAACTAGGCAGAGTGAGTTACTTCACATCAAACAGCTTACTATAATGAATAATGCACATTCAGTCAACAATGAACTACATACAACTCCATTCAGTCAACACTGAACTACATTTACACAGAACAAACCAGCCAAGCATGGACCCAGCAGAGGAATCCACTCTTTGCTCCATCCTCTCTCAGTAGGATGCTTTGCTGGGATGTCAGCAGGATAAAATCTTCGCATCTAACCGGGCTCTGGAAATGATGGCTTCGCAGCTCGCCGAGCTCACCTCTATCGTGCAGCAGCTCCGCCTACCTCCCAATGCTGGCCCCTCACAGGAAGCATCTTCACAGGCTCCGGCGGTTCCCCATGTTTCTGGATGCTCAGAAGCCTGTATTCCCTTCCAGCCCTGTATTCAGGTGAGGCTGGATCCTGTAGTGCATTCCTTTCACAATGTTCCTTGTTCTTCATGTCACAGCCCTCTGCTTTCCTGTTGGAGAGAAAGTAGGTGGCTTACATCATCCTGCTCCTCACCAGAAGGGCCGCTGATTGGGGAACCACCATGTGGGACAATGGACGTCCTTGTTGCGCGTCATATTTAGCATTTGCCATGGAGCTCTGCCGAGTGTTCGATCCGTCCCTTTTGCAGTGTGATGAACTTATCACCACCCGGAGGAGGAGGAGCCAGGTGCCTGCTCCTCAGTCGCTGACAGCATCCACGGCCACGGAGACTGTTCCTCTGCTGCTGCCAACATCCACGGCCATGGAGGCTGTTCCCCAGCTGCTGCCAGCACCTACGGTCACTGAGGCCGATCCCCTGCCGCTGCCTGCACTCACGGTCACTGAGGCCGTTTCCCTGCCGCTGCCAGTGTCCACGGCCACGAGGGCCGATCCCTTGCTGCTGCAAACTCCCATGGTCACTGAGGCCAATCCCCTGCCACAGCCACTGTCCATGGCCACGTAGGCTGTTTACCTGCCACTGCCAGCGGCCACAGAAGCTGTTCGCTTGCCACTGCCAGTGTCCATGGTCATGAAGGCAGTTACCCTGCTGCTACCAGTGCCCACTGTCATTGAGGCCAATCCTCTGCTGCTGCCAGCATCCACAGCCACGAGGGCCATTCCCCTGCTGCTGCCAGCGTCCACGGCCATGGAGGCCATTCCCTTGCTGCTGCCAGCGCACACTGTCACTGAGGCCGAACCCTTGCCACTGCCTGCATTCACGGCCACGAGGGCCGTTCCCCTGCAGCTGCCAGCGGCCATGGAAGCCATTTTGGGGTTTTTGTCTGATGGGATCATGGCATCATCGTTCCCTGTCTGTCGTTTCGTGTACGTTCTTTATGCGAGCACATGGGTCTGTTTGGGAGTTACCACCGCGCACAAGTTACCACCGTGCGCTGTCCCATGATGTCATGGTCCTGTCACCTTGTCAGGTTGGGTTTTTGTCTGACGGGACCATGGCATCATCGTTCCCTGTTTGTTTTGTTCCAAGCATGTTGACATTTTTTTCCTCATGTATTTCAGGTGCCGCTGGCATGCGGAATCAGCGTTTCCATGGGAACCCTGATTGTTTCCACAGGAACGCTAATCATGCCAACTTTCAACTTTCAAGCGACACCTGTTCCTTGATTGTTCATGCCTATATTAATCCTCTTGTGTGCCATGTCCTTGGCTGGTTTGTTGAATGTTAAATGTAGTTCAGTGTTGACTGAATGGAGTTATATGTAGTTCAGTGTTGACTGAATGTGCTTCATTATAGTAAGCTGTTTGATGTGAAGTAACTTACCTCACTCTCTCTGCCTCGTGTATCTGTTGGTTGCCCGCCTCTGCCCACATGTCAGGTGAGTGGTTGCCTTCCAGTTTGCTGCGTGTCAGCAGATCATCCACGGAGGATACTTTGTCTCTGCCTGCATTTCTGGAGTGTGGATGCTTTCCAGTTTGCTGCATGTCAGCTAAGCTAAGGATTCCATGAATTTATCTTCGATATCCACAGTGACTATTCTTATTTATTGTAAATAAATCCTTTTAACTGTTCCTCTGCATTTGGGTCTGTTTGTCTCACCATCGCACGTTACAGAACAAACCAGCCAAGGACATGGCACATGAGGGGATTAATATAGGCATGAACAAACAAGGAACAGGTTGGCACAGTTCTTTGACTGCAGATCAAGTTAAAAGGCTGGAAAGTGTGCAGAAACAGGTCTGTAAAATTATACTTGGTCAAAGGTATTTAGGGTACTCAGATGCTCTCTGTCTCCTTGGACTATGCACTCCAGCAGAGAGACGAATTCAACTGTGTCTTGACTTTGCCAGAAAGCTATTCAAGTCTAGTTTCAGAGACTGGCTACCTCCCCTCAGGGAGGAGCTGACAGGTCACCATACAAGGAACTCAAATAAACTGACAATTCCAAGATGTCGAACTGAGAGATATTGGAGATCACCTATTCCCTACATGTGCAGATGTCTAAATGATTGTGGATTTTAGAAACTACCTTTGTAATATGGGGTGTTTGATGTTAGATTAGTAATTTGTATATCTTAATACTGTATGTTTTTAAATTTTGTTTATTTTAAATTGTGGTTTAATTAGTACTGACGTTTTATTGTAACAGCAAAATAATTCAGTGTTCTTCATTGTCGAACGTCTTGAAGAACCTGTAATAATGCTGATAGGTCAATAAATATAAATATATAAAAAAATAAAATAAAATAAAAAGGTCTAAGGGAAAACCGTTATTACTTTTAATTTGACATTTCTCATTGAAGTCATTGAAGAGTCATTAAATAAAGAAAAATTTAAATAAAATTTTATACAAGTTTTTCAAAATCATATAAAAACCCACACAAATACAAATAGTACCTTCATGAGAGCCTGGCATATTTTTAACTGTTTTAAAAGATTTGTACTTTTTCATTACTTTGAATAGCCTTATTTCTTAATGTCCTTCCTATAAAAGTGTTTCCTCTGTGATCATTTGAAGGCTCACTGTCTTTTCCCACTCAAAAATAATTTTCATTTGCTTTCAGGAATGCAGGTCCAGATTGAGAAGTGTGTTATGATTAATTGTTTGGTCAGCCCATAAGTAATGCTCTCCCTGGGAGGCAAAGGCTAATGAAACAAAACTCCATATATCAGCGTGGAGAGGTGACAGATGACCAATCAAAACTATCATTAGAGATTCTGAAATTAAGATGAGGTTGTCTGGGGCGGTAACCTGATTACTGCGTATCCAGTAGTTAGTTATTAAATGATTACCCTACCATTACAACAGCTCAAGTGAAGGATCTTATCATTTGTTGTATGAAGGGTGGGGAGAAACGGCCTTTGGCTACAAGTGTTAGACAAAGAGATCTGCTAGTATTATGTTTGCATTTACATAAAATGTCTTATGTTTGTCTCTTTGACTGATGGAACTTTCAGGAATCTTGAAGAATCACTTCCTCTTCATGAGTCATTTATTAACACATATTTTCTTCACCACAAATACACATATGCTGAAATATAGATGTTTATGAACACCGGTGTTGTTTCATGATGAAATCTGAAATGTGTTGGCATGCCATTATTAACCACTAGGTGGCAGAACATTTCACACTGTTGCCTCAGTGTCCCGGTGTCCTTCAAACCTTTTTTTTTTTTGTTGTTGTTGTTGTTTGTTTGTTTTTTTTGGTACCAGCATTAATGTTCAGAAGTCATTGTTCAGGGATTGAGGGGTGCATGTGGGTTATATAATGGTGGACTATATCAACACATCCATAATGCAATGATGGAATATTTGGCATACAGCATACAGGAGGTATTATATTCTTCAAAATTTGCTCTGATATTTTCCTTCAGTGACAAAAATTACATTTAAGCTTACACAGAGCTTGCTGAACAGATTTAAAAAAAAAATAATAATTATTATTTATTGCTAATGTTGAACTGATAATGCAAGTAGACATGCTTTTATAATTAAGTGTAGTGGCTCTTTTAGCACATATGTGTGAAGAACACACGCACACACACTCACTCACACACATTCACATTAATGAAGTCTGCTTTCATCTACCATTATTGCAAGTGTGATTATCAAACTGTCATCATGCAGCGCATGCTCACGAGGAACTTCCAGAAGGTGACCTTTCCAAGATTGTAACCATAGAAACAGTATGAGAGAGGCACAGCTTGTCCACACACAGATAAAGACAGACAGAGCAAGAGAAAGTGAAAGATTTGCCTCTGTGCAGAAAAACAAGAGTGAGCACAAATAGAGGAAATAAGGACTGACTTCAGATCAAAGAATTTCTGTTTTATAACAATGTATATATATTTAAATATTTCCTCACAAAAATACACTGAGTAATCTTCAAATCCTTGCTGGGAAGGGTACATACCCTATTATAAGACCTCATTGCCAGGTGGTCATTCACGGTTAAGCACCAAAGATAATCCATTTTACAGACACTGTATTAAAAACAATGTTTTTGTGAAATGAAAATAAGCCAGAAACCCCCATGTCACCATATAACCCAGATTGCATAATGGTTCACAACCACACATTTTCATATAGAGAAAATCAGTTCATTTAAATATTGGGAATGCAACAAAATGTACTCATGCAACTCATCAGTAGGATTTCTACAGAGTGTTGTGTACCTAACCAAAATATATCACCTGCTATATAAAAGTCAGGATGGCTGTAAAGGATTGTTATACCAGGAATCCATTGTGCTTCACTGGAGCAACAGATCGTTAAGTGGTTGCTATAGAGGCTCCCATGATAAAAAACATTAGAGGCAGTTTCCACTTCGCTGTGTACTGAGTCAATGATGTAAATGCATGTGCCAAGAGGATCCTGCAGGAGAGGAGGAAACAGGATGGTACAGATGCCATCAAATTAGAAATACTGTATTTGGTACATAAACCCATTTTGGACTGACAAATTAAATGGATGCTAAGATAAAAAGTAATAATTTATGCATTTGGTAAACATTTTTATCCAAGGGGACTTACACACAGTCTCACAGACTGAACATTACTATAACTAGATATTTGCAACCGAGTGTCACATGGTGTTTAAGGAAGGACCCAGATGCAGAGGGAATAAAATGGATGAGTCTTTATTAATACACAGAGATAAATGCAGAGATGGAATAATGAGCAGGAATTCCCGGCACAGGTTGCAGAGCGTTGAGGTGATGTGGATGATCAACCAGTGTGGGACACCCAGGCGGAGAATGGTGGAGTAGAGACAACAGTGACAACAGGGTAAGTAATCCACAGGCAAAAAATAGTTCTGAGACAAACAGTCCAGGTAAGTAATCCACAGAATGTATATCCAGAGATTAAAGTCTGGTCGGAAGTATTCCACACAGGAACAGAACTGGGAGAGAGTAAAAAAACAAAAAAAGACAGACAAGGAGGCAAGACTGCATAGACAGGATGCACTAAAACAATTTTGGCGATTAACACCACACACAAGGGAGAATATATATGCAGGATAAATAGTGAAAATGTGTGGGTGATTGCACCGTGAGCGGCGAGAATGAGTGTCTCCAAGGAAATGCTAATCACGCCGGCCACAAGGCAGACACAAAAACACACGAGGAGAACAAAAACACAGACACACAGAAATAAGCCGGCAACCCGACCGAGACCATGTCACTGATTTTTACTGCACTCTATGTTTCAGTGCAATTTCCTGATGAAATGAACACTATGTAATGTAAAGGAGGTCTTTTATGTTATTTACTCTTATTTTGTAGTCTTGCATATCTTATGTTGCCCAGGTGTGTCAAGTTAGTAATTTAGTTTCATGTGATTTTAAACCCTCTGGTTTCCTGTGCTCCTTGTCTGGTCTTGTCCATTTATGGCTGTAGTGTTGGTGAGTGTGTTTTAGTTTCTGTAGTTTCTCTAGAGTTCCTTTAGTTTACTGACTTGTTGTGTATTGGCTTTCGTGATTGATGAATTTGGATCACATGGAATTTGGATAAATTTGGAACACTTCTCTAACTCCGAGTCCTTCATAACACACTAGAGGCGCTATAACAACTGTGTGTTTTAGTCACTTTCTCACAAATCAAGTTTACAATGGCTGATTATGGCTTTATAAACACTTATTGTTTGCACTCTTTCTCACACACTGCTATATAAGGGATAATGAACCTCTTCAGGATGATACAAGACCCCTCCACTTCACGTCGGGGTCTTGATCACCCTGTCAGGTTAATTATGCAATAATAACCGGTTGACTGTACATTATCCCGCTTATTACACGGCTACTAACCATATAAATAAATACATGGACATAAAATATTGATTTGCGTTGAAATTATGTAATTTGAGAAGAAAGAAATCGCTGAACAGCTGGAATCAACCTCCAGTTTGGAGTTCTGTTAATGCTTACTTTGTAAAAATGACAGTCTGACTCATTATTCAGCCTATTACAAGACTACTTGCCAAATAAACAAAATAAATGGACTTGAAGCATTGATTTGAGTTTAAATTATTTTATTAGCTTTTATTAGAGATTGCACAGTGATCTGAGAAGCAGGAGAGACAGCTTGCAGAACCCGGATGAGCAGTCTGATACGTCTAAATCCTTGGATGTGCGGTAGTTACAGAGCAATATCTGACCACTGGATGGCGCCATTCACCAATCAGAATCAAGTATTCCAGAGAGCCATGTAATAAGTTATGATATAGAAACAATTTTACTATAACGCATCATTTGAAAAACAATACATTTAAACGCTTGTATTACAGACTCACCTACACTTGCAAACTTATTCCAATGTGATTAGCTTGCGCAGTAGCTTACCTCATAGAATGCTGGACAAAATGACGTGGTTGCTTCAGAAAATGTGCTTTTCTTATCTCATGTCCTTTTAGGACACTATTGGTTAGGTTTAGGTGTTGATTTAGGGTAAGGAGTCTGTTTTGTTCACCTCTCATTTGATTTTAGATCACTATTGGTACGTTTTACTCATTAAAACCTCCATCTAATATTAACCTTAAAAACCCTGATTACGACACCATTTCACTCGCTTTTGGCACCCCCCACTGGACATTTCACTTGGAAACTGCAGCAAAACATGGTACGGTAATGTAATTTTCATGAGATCAGGCTGGAGGATAGACATTCATTAATTCATTCATTTTCCCCATGGCCTTGCCATTTGTAACACCAGGCTCTATAAATTGAACTCCAGCCAAATTATACCCGCAAAAATGAATCATTTACTCGTTGTTCCAGATATAACTTTTTTTTTTTTTTTTTTTTTTATGAAAAAATTATGCAACGAAAGTGAATGGTGACTGATGCTAACATTCAGCCTAACTTCTCCTGTTGTGTTCCATGCACAAAGAAAGTCTTATGGGTTTGGAACACTATGAGGGGATGTACCAGTAAATTATGACATAATTTCCGTTTTTGGGTGAACTATCCCTTTAATGAAAAAAAAAAAAAAAAAAATATATATATATATATATATATATATATATATATATATATATATATATATATATATATATATATATATATCTTTATTATGAATTACTTGTAGTTTTCCTCATTTGTAAAGTAACAGTTAAATAAATGTTTGCTCATGTAAAATAAGTGAAGATTACATAACACCCCACCCATATGGAGCATGCGTTGTTGTTCTGAGATCAGCTGGTATAAACAGCACACAGTCTGACTGCTTGCCATAGCAGAAATGCAGCTCTATTGTATTTTCATGCTAGCAGCAGGAAGCAATGCATTTTCCCAAAATAATGCATAAAATGATGCAGTGGAATGTTCCGAAATGTTTGAACAGGAAATTGCTTAACTGTTTAAGAAGATGAAAGATGAATTTGTGCATCACAAATATTGGGGAAATTAAATGGTGGACAGGGACATAGAGTCATGGGCTCATGTTTGTGGTTTGAGGACATATATGATCTGACAGTCTTAATTAGTAGGTAAGAGCTGCTCTTTTAATATCATGGAACCTGAAGACCACTATATGTGTTTGTTGGAAAATGTAATTGCAAAAACATGGGTGTTAAAGGAATAGTTCACCCAAAGATTAAAGTTATCTCATCTTTTTCTGATATGCACAAAGAATGTGAATTGCCAAATAACAAAAGAAGAACAATGTGGGAGTGAAAGTGTGACAGTGGAGATTTATAGTAAAAAAAAAAGGACTTAAATATTGATCTGTTTCTCACCCACATATCACTTCAGAAGACATGGGTTAAACCACTCAAATTGACCTCCAGGTACAAAGTAGGGCATTTTTTTGTAGCTTTGTTTATAAATATTTTAAATTAATATTTGTTTAAAAATGACATTGTCAGGTTCAGATCACCTCTGTGGAGGATGTCATGAAGTTTCAGGCAGATGTAAATCAGTGTTAAAATTTAAAATGGATCAAATTGACCCGTGAGTCAGTCCAAAGTTAAGGACCTTGCTTTGTGCACAGTGGCATTATCATGCTGGAACAGAAAAGCTATTCCCCATTCAACTAAAAATGTTTGTATAAGGATGCTTAATTTGATTGAAATGGTTGTTGCTGAAATTGCCAAACCTGTTACTTAGGGGGAGTTCACACACTTTTGCTCATGAAATGCATATATATGCAAGAAGAGAATGTTGAACTCCTCAAAATTTGGGATAAAGAATAGTTTTTCTGTTAAAAAACAGTGTAGAAAGGTAGAGAAATCTAAATGTATGCCAGCAGCAGACAAACTGCTTGCCACAGAGCTGATTGCAGCCGAATTCAATATGGAACTGACAACAGTGTAAAACTTGGCATGGTACAAGCTGTAAGAACATTTGATTGAAAAGAACACTATTGATTAGTAATTTGTAAACATACAAAGATTGCATTTTGTATGACATGCTTTTGGCCTGAAGCACACAATAAATGAATCAGTCGTCAGGATGTAAATAATTCACTGGCGTGGAGAAGTATAACATTTGGAATAAAACCAGTCTGTAGGGAATACTGTGGTCAGAAAAGTGTTTGTAAGAAACAGTATAAGAAAACTGTAGGCAGCTCTTGTTTACATTGTTTATTACAGAATATTGATTAGTAGCTTGTGTCATTAACAGTACAGATGTACGGTAATTGCATAGATCTAAAAGAACTAGACTAATTGGCAGGAGTCAGTTGCAATAAACCCCTTAAAAGTATAGTTCACCCCAAAATGAAAATTCTCTCATCATTTACTCACCTTCATGCCATACCAGATGTGTATGACTTTCCTTCTTCTGCAGAACACAAACAAAGATTTTTAGAAGAATATCTCAGCTCTCATGCAAATGAATGGTGACTAGAACTCAGAAGGTCCAAAAAGCACGTTAAGGCAGCATAAAATTAATCCATAAGACTCCAGTGGGTTAATTCATGTCTTCTGAAGCGATCAGATCGGTTTTGGGTGAGAACAGACCATAATATAAATCCTTTTTCACTGTAAATCTTGATATCAGTGGTCTCCTTGGCGATCATCATTTCAAGCTTGATTACACATTCTATAGTGCCATCTAGTGTTACGCGCTTGCGTCAAGCACTAGGAAGTGTAATCGAGCTTGAAATCATGATCGTGCCTAGAGACTGTAATGGGAAGATGTACATTGAAAACAGAGTTATATTTTGATTTGTTTTCACCCAAAACCAATTGGATCACTTTAGAAGACATTGATTAAACCACTGGATTTGAATGGATTACTTTTATTTTGCCTTTAAATGATTTTTGGAGCTTCAAAGTTCTGGCCACCAATTACTTGCATTGTATGGACCTACAGAGCTGAAATATTCCACTAAAACTCTTCATTTGTGTTCTGCAGAAGAAAGAAAGTCATACACATCTGGGATAGCATGCGGGTGAGTATATGATGAGAGCATTTTCTTTATTGGGTGAACTATTCCTTTGAGAAAACCCTTAGTGATATTGCCCTTACAATTTGAACTCGGGCTTTTTTAACTTAAATGCCGTTTGTTGCAATTGGGCGCTGGGCTTTGAGTTTATCTACTTGGCCAATTTAATTTCTCACAGAAAGCTGTGATTTATGGCAATTAATGTGTCATTAATTTCTACATGAAATGCTATAATACGTAAACCGGTCCTGCTGGATCTGCTCTGAGCCATATTTGAATCGGCGTTGCTGGCATGGGAGGCAGGCGTGCTAACAAGGAGGCTAAAGGCTACAGCCTTTAGCGTCAGTCACTAGTGCACCTCTTGAGGCCAGGGGAGTGAAGTTTACACACTCAACAGCATGTACTAGCTGTTGTTGTCTACTGAGGTGGAACGCTGTGTCCTGCCAGACAAGGGCGGAATGTTGTTATTGACCATGCGCAACATGGACTGGTTAAGCCATTGCGCACCGTCTCCAGGACGTGAGCAGGTCTGAGTTGGGGTGGCAAGTGGGGTGGCAAAGCTAATTTTTAGGGTGGCAGCAGCCACCCATTGCCACCCTTCTAGCCCTGCTCCTGGTAGGCATCTCAGTAATAACATGAGTTACAATTCAAACAGCATTAACAACAGTAGCTCCGGTAGAGTACAGAAACATGCTCTTTCTCCACTTTCCTTTCATCTCTTGTCCTCATGAGAGAGTGGGTGTTCAAGCAGCAACAAGTGAAAAATTAACTATTAATACAATCATCCAACTAAATGAAAAGGCAGGGAAGGAACTTATAAATATAATTATTCTTTATACAATATTAAGATACCATAATATAATGTATTAAATAGCCTATAATGCAAAAATAAAATATAAATAAAATAAGGAATAATAATAATTATATGAAATAATGACAATGAATCAGTAATCAAAAATGTCACATTAAGTTTAATTGGACATATGGGTTATCAGTTTGTCTTCAGTTTGACACTAAGCTTAATTTTTTATAGGACTGTCTATCTTAATATAGAGAATATTTATTTAGTCTATACTTGTTTTAAAGTCTTATTTAAAAAAAAAAAAAAAAAAAAAAAGCTTTTTTAATAAGCCTTTCAAACTTTTTAAACTTATTTTGTCAGCAAAAACTAAGCAAAGTGATTTTACTGGGAAAAGGAAAATTCAATTAATAGTGACAAGTGTGCAGAAAGTTTACATATAGCCAGTTATACCAGAGATCCTGATAAAAGTTTAAATGTTCAGTATCGTGGTTGGTATTGGCCGATCAGGTGACAAGAAGATCGTATCGGCTGTAAAAATCCTGATCGGAGCATCCCTAGCTCAGGACACTAATGGAGTTATGTTTAATTTCAGTATAAACTTTGTCTCAGCTGTTTCTCCTAAAATTCTTTAAGATCAGTAAAAAAAAAAAAGACACAAATGAGAAATTTGTTGACAAATAGTAAGAAAGCAGTGATGTAAAATTCATGTGGATAACATACCTCAAATAATTAGTCTGGGGAGAGTTTGATGTGAAATGTTGAAGTTTAAGTTGAAATCTCTGACTTTTGATTGCAGACTTTGGCAAATCTGAGCACAGTCTGTGACACTGTTGAGATCTATCCTGAATCTCTAGAGAAATGTGAGATTACTGGGGACTTTTTCTCAGGAGAAAAATCTGTGAATCAGAAGACTTCAGCAAAAGCCCCCATTTGCTCTCGATTTAATCTCTGTGCTACCTAGGAGAAATATTTAAGATATTAAAGAGATCTTATTTGAGACTAAAGGTATGCAGAAAGATCAGTGATAGCAATTATGCATACAAGTCCTGCCCTCTTATTGCTAACATAGAGACTAACACACACTAACCTAGATCTTGTTTTGGATACTGCATGTAGTACTCTTTATATACATATATACGTGTATATATATACAGTACTGTGAAAAAGTCTTAGGCACATAAGATGTTTCACAAAAGCATTTGTCTTAAGATGGTTATTTATATCTTCAGCTTTAGTGTGTCAATAGGTAATATAAATGTTAGACTTCCAAACATTACATTTGCAAATAGAAAAGATTAGAATAGAAGAACAGGGAGCCCTGCAACAGATGTCATGGCCCCCACAAAGCCCCCCACTGAACATCATGTCAGTCTGAGATTACATAAAGAGACAGAAGCAATTGAGACAGAAATAGATAGAAGAACTGTGACGAATTCTCCAAGCAGCTTGATACATCCTATCTGCCAACAACCAAGAAAAACTGTGTCCAGGTGTACCTAGAAGAATTGGGGTTGTTTTAAAGGCAAAGGTGATCACACCGAATATTGATTTAGCTTTTTTATGTTTACTGGACTTTGTATGACATTAAGTTATAAATGAAAACTATTTATAGCATTATTTTCGAAGACATCCTCACTATGCAACATTTTTCACAAGTGCCTAAAACTTTTGCACAGTATTGTATATATATATATATACAGGTGCATCTCAATAAATTAGAATGTCGTGGAAAAGTTCATTTATTTCAGTAATTCAACTCAAATTGTGAAACTCGTGTATTAAATAAATTCAGTGCACACAGACTGAAGTAGTTTAAGTCTTTGGTTCTTTTAATTGTGATGATTTTGGCTCACATTTAACAAAAACCCACCAATTCACTATCTCAAAAAATTAGAATACATCATAAGACCAATAAAAAAAACATTTTTAGTGAATTGTTGGCCTTCTGGAAAGTATGTTCATTTACTGTATATGTACTCAATACTTGGTAGGGGCTCGTTTTGCTTTAATTACTGCCTCAATTCGGCGTGGCATGGAGGTGATCAGTTTGTGGCACTGCTGAGGTGGTATGGAAGCCCAGGTTTCTTTGACAGTGGCCTTCAGCTCATCTGCATTTTTTGGTCTCTTGTTTCTCATTTTCCTCTTGACAATACCCCATAGATTCTCTATGGGGTTCAGGTCTGGTGAGTTTGCTGGCCAGTCAAGCACACCAACACCATGGTCATTTAACCAACTTTTGGTGCTTTTGGCAGTGTGGGCAGGTGCCAAATCCTGCTGGAAAATGAAATCAGCATCTTTAAAAAGCTGGTCAGCAGAAGGAAGCATGAAGTGCTCCAAAATTTCTTGGTAAACGGGTGCTGTGACTTTGGTTTTCAAAAAACACAATGGACCAACACCAGCAGATGACATTGCACCCCAAATCATCACAGACTGTGGAAACTTAACACTGGACTTCAAGCAACTTGGGCTATGAGCTTCTCCACCCTTCCTCCAGACTCTAGGAACTTGGTTTCCAAATGAAATACAAAACTTGCTCTCATCTGAAAAGAGGACTTTGGAACACTGGGCAACAGTCCAGTTCTTCTTCTCCTTAGCCCAGGTAAGACGCCTCTGACGTTGTCTGTGGTTCAGGAGTTGCTTAACAAGAGGAATATGACAACTGTAGCCAAATTCCTTGACATGTCTGTGTCTGGTGGCTCTTGATGCCTTGACCCCAGCCTCAGTCCATTCCTTGTGAAGTTCACCCAAATTCTTGAATCGATTTTGCTTGACAATCCTCATAAGGCTGCGGTTCTCTCAGTTGGTTGTGCATCTTTTTCTTCCACACTTTTTCCTTCCACTCAACTTTCTGTTAACATATGGATACAGCACTCTGTGAACAGCCAGCTTCTTTGGCAATTAATGTTTGTGGCTTACCCTCCTTGTGAAGGGTGTCAATGATTGTCTTCTGGACAACTGTCAGATCAGCAGTCTTCCCCATGATTGTGTAGCCTAGTGAACCAAACTGAGAGACCATTTTGAAGGCTCAGGAAACCTTTGCAGTTGTTTTGAGTTGATTAGCTGATTGGCATGTCACCATATTCTAATTTTTTGAGGTAGTGAATTGGTGGGTTTTTGTTAAATGTGAGCCAAAATCATCACAATTAAAAGAACCAAAGACTTAAACTACTTCAGTCTGTGTGCATTGAATTTATTTAATACACGAGTTTCACAATTTGAGTTGAATTACTGAAATAAATGAACTTTTCCACGACATTCTAATTCATTGAGATGCACCTGTATATATATATATATATATATATATATATATAAGTTACAATCGAAATTATTCAACCCCCCCAAGACAGTAAGGATTTACAAAGGTAAGCTTTTCTGATTACCCAGAATTTTTAAACATTACATCTATATCAGTTGAGTGACACATTCAAAGTCATAGTGTGAATATATAACCTAATATTTCTAAATAGCAGGATTTTTTTTAAATACAGCCATGTCATAATTATTCAACCCCTATTGCATGTAGCTGTTTCTTAAATATGTAAGACTACACAAGTAATTGTTTTAAAACAAAATTAAGTCATCAGTCTGCAATGGCACTTATTTAAGTTTTAAAAATTAAGCTTAGTATTGTAAGCAAAACTGTATTTCTATGCAAAAAAATGCAATTAAATATAAGCTGTCTCAAAAGCTAATAGAGGAAATTATTTAATTACACAAGAAAGGTCATGGCTCAAAGTACATTTCCAAGACATTTCAATTTCCAATAGAAAAAGTTGGCAGCACCATTCATACATTTTTAAATATGGTAAAACAGCAACCTTCTTGGGGTGTGGAAGAAAGCAAAACTTCACCAAGGGAAATGTTGACTTGAATATTCAAGAAGTAATTAGGAAAGACCTGTGGAGTCGTGTAAGAAGTTTTTATAGACGTATGACACTAAACTGAAAATGAGTTTTAGACCCATGTGTCCGCAGTACGTCTGGAGTAAGATGACAAGGTGATGACAAGAACGACACCATCCCCACAGTCAAGCATGGAGGTGGGTCAGTCGTATAATGAGGGTGTTTTGAGGCTGCAGGAAACGGCTATCCTGACTATGTGACTGACACCATGGATTCTTTCAGGTATCAGGCCATTTTGGCATGAAAAATATGATGTCTTCAGTGTGTAAATTGAAGCTTGGTGATCACTGGACTTTCCAGCAAGACAATAACACCAAGGATACATCCAAGTTATCCAAAATCTGGTTCAGGGATAGGTCGTGGAATGTCCTTAAATGGCCCTTTCACTCCATCATTAAAATCCCATTACAAACCTTTGTTGGGATATCAAGGAAGCAGTGGCAGCACAGAAACCAAAGAATGTCAATGAGCTGGAAGCTTTTGCTCATGAGAAATGTGTACAAATTCTAATAGAGAGGTGTCCAAAGCCTGAGAACCCTTACCTGAAACATTTATTTGCTGTTATTAAGGATAAAGGATGCTACACAAATGATTGACTTTGGGGGTTGAATATTTTTGACATGACAATTGTGGAGAAGTTGGGTAAACTGCACTCTTTGTTCTCAAAATCACTCAAATGTGTATTAAAAACTTACTTTGACTGTTTACTGAGGTTTTAGTTGATGTGTTTTAATTCACATCACCAGAATGTATTGCTGGTCAAGGGGGTTGAATATTTTTGATTGCAACTGTATGTATGTATATATATATATATATATATATATATATATATATATATATATATATATATATACATAAGCAATATCACACGAGCAAGACTGGATTATGGCCCTGCATCAGCACTGCTGTGATTCGGCCGCAGGTAATAATATAATGGATAACATATATAATGTAAAAAAAAATACTTGTAGTGAATCACTAGAGTCATTTAAAAACTTTGAATACATGGATTTTTAATTGGTTTGCTGCAAAATAAAAAAGAATGTTCTTAATGTTTTGAGTTTTTATTTTAACTCTCAGTTAATTTGATTAGTAGACTGTTGTATTTTATGTTTTGCTGTTTTAATTTTGTGTTTACATGTGTTTATGTCAATAATATATAAAGAAATATCACAGGCATGTACAGTATAATAGTTTTAAGTTGCTAATGCTAATAAACTCAGATTTTTATCATTATTGTTATTATTATTATCTTTACTTACTTTAGATATAGGCCTACTGTATATACAAAAATGTCCTCTTGTCAAATGAGTTTTAATAAACAGCAGGTTCCATTGTTCCAGATCAACTTTTTAAATGAGCTATATCTCTTTTCTTGCAATAACAGTAGACATGTTTAATAGCTTTTTTGTAGTTAAGACTTCAAGGTATGTGTCTAAACCAAACGTCATTTTCAAAAATAAACCTACCCTGAGAAATATTCACTGGACTAAAACGTGTGACAACTAGTTTCAGTCTTCACTATTGGGTGTGCCACAGAGTTTTTTTTTTTTTTGTTTTTTTGTTTTTTTGTTTGTTTGTTTTTTTTCAGCAGTTTAATATCTGTTGAATGCCAGTTTACCTTCATTCATTTAATAAAGAATTTGTACCTCCTGCAAATCTGAGGGTGATGGCCCTGACGGTCCCACACAAACACACTTTTCCAGGTGGCTCAATAACGCTTCCTTTTTTAACACACTGTGTCAAGAACGCAACCTCTCGCTTCTCTCGGTGTGGATGTGACGCATGAGCAGTATGCTGGTTGGAGTCAGGCTCATCGACGGCTGGAGCGCAGAGTGATGGGAGCAGAGTGAAGAACAGCAGCCTGCGAACACTCTCCCGCCAGGTTATGACAGGTATTCACATTCATTCATTTTTATTCTAAACGCTGCTTTATCGGAGCCTTTCAAAGTCACAGCGGTAGCTATTATAACCGATAACATCGTGTATCTAAAGGTGTGAGTTATGCAGGATCTGTAATGAACGTGTCATGTGATGGCTAGACTGTCACCGCTGGTTGAATATGCATCTATGCTGATCGTTAATATCGGTTTTCAGATCGCTGTAAAATTATATTGGTGCAGTTATGTCGGATCATAACGACACTATGTATTAAAAAAAAAAAAAAAAAAAAAAAAAAACATAGGAAACAGGTACATAGGACATGGCAAAAGCTATTAATATGCGGTTATCATAAATTAGAGATCTATAATGAGATGAAAGAGCACTCGAGACAGTGTATTCTCTATGGAACAGAGTGTCTTTGATGTTCAGGAACATCAGATGATGACATGAAGATCTCAGGATGGCGTCATCTATGGCGTTATACAGCTGGAAGGATTCAGCACCAAGGACAGCTACATCAGTTTAGAGGAAAACCTTGTTCTTCACATAGACTAAGAATTGGCGTACTGTTCATATTTGCAAGCATACTGTATTCATTATATATATATATATTATTCGTTTTGTCTTTAAATGGGATTGTCTAATTAATAGTCTTGATTTTTTTTATTTTATTTTAAATAGAAACATTATTATGTAAAATATTAAGAAATGCTTAATATTCTACACTAATTTGAGATTTCTAGGTACCTGATCAAATCTTAGCAACTATGTGACTTTGACCATGTTAACACTTTTTGTACAAAAGATCAGATTTCCTTGTTTTCATTCAAGCACATAAAATGATCTTTGAAATTATCTCAAATCATACTGGAATAACATGGATCATCAGGTTCTGCACACACTTGTGGAGTCCATGCCAGCTTGAGTGCAATTTTTCAGTTCAACCAAATTGTTATGCTGGTAATGTAAATTGTACTTGAATGTGTTTTATTAAATTATAAAAATGATGCAAAATAGAAGCATTTTCCCTCATTACCGCAGACTTTTGGACCTCACTTTATATACAGTATTCATATACAATGGCGGCCAGAAGTTTGGAATAATGTACAGATTTTGCTCTTATGGAAAGAAATTGGTACTTTTATTCACCAAAGTGGCATTCAACTGATCACAATGTGTAGTTAGGACATTAATAACATGAAAAATTACTATTACAATTTGAATATTTTTTTCAGAACTTCTTAAACTACTTCAAAGTGTTCTCATCAAAAAATCCTCTTTGCAGATCCTTGGCATTCTAGCTGTCAGTTTGTCCAAATACTCAGGTGGCATTTCACCCCACGCTTCCTGTAGCACTTGCCATAGATGTGGCTGTCTTGTTGGGCACTTCTCACGCACCTTACAGTCTAGCTGATCCCACAAAAGCTCAATGGGGTTAATATCCATAACACTCTTTTCCAATTATCTGTTGTCCAATGTCTGTGTTTCTTTGCCCACTCTAACCTTTTCTTTTTGTTTTTCTGTTTCAAAAGTGGCTTTTTCTTTACAATTCTTCCCATAAGGCCTGCACCCCTGAGTCTTCTCTTTACTGTTGTACATGAAACTGGTGTTGAGCAGGTAGAATTCAATGAAGCTGTCAGCTGAGGACATGTGAGGTGTCTATTTCTCAAACTAGAGACTCTGATGTACTCATCCTCTTGTTTAGTTGCACATCTGGCCTTCCACATCTCTTTCTGTCCTTGTTAGAGCCAGTTGTCCTTTGCCTTTGAAGACTGTAGTGTAAACCTTTGTATGAAATCAAGCATTGTATAGCCTTCATTCCTCAAAACAATGATTGACTGATGAGTTTCTAAAGAAAGCTGTTTCTTTTTTTCTATTTTTGACCTAATATTGACCTTAAGACATGCCAGTCTATTGCATACTGTGGCAATTCAAAAACAAACACAAAGACAATGTTAAGCTTCATTTAACAAACCAAATAGCTCTCAGCAGTGTTTGATATAATGGCAAGTGATTTTCTAGTACCAGATTAGCAATTTAGCATGATTACTCAAGGATAATGTGTTGGTGTGATGGCTGCTGGAAATGGGGCCTGTCTAGATTTGATCAAAAATGACTTTTTTTCAAATAGTGATGGTGCTGTTTTTTACATCAGTAATGTCCTGACTTTGTGATCAGCTGAATACCACTTTGGTGACAGCAAAATCTGTACATTATTCCAAACTTTTGGCTGCCAGTGTATATTTATATAAAAAAATGTTTTTAAAAAATATATTCTACAACAGTTACTGTGCAGTTTTCTCATCAATACTTGCACCCGGATCATGTGATTACGTTCCTCAAAATATTTCTTCATGAAAGACATTAATGTAGCAAAATAACTTGATGTGTACTGTGCACACTGTAATCACATGTACTGGATTGTAACTTTGAACTATACCAATTATAGAGAAATGTGACTTCAGTTCCTCTGTACTCGGTATCTCTGTATTCTAATGACATCACTCAAATGAGTCTAAACATCAAAATATAAGAAAGAGGGAGCGAGACATACACAGACACACAGAGATAGAGAGAGAGGCTCATTCATACACTGAGGGAAAGCACAGAGTCATTTTGTAATCAGTTTCAGCAGGTATACACAGACCCCAGATTTAATTACAGCTTCCTGCAGGAAGCTAACAACCTCATTTCCTCCTGCTTAAGCTCAGTGCTCTCACCATACAAACCTGCTTTTGGAAATATTAATATCTGATCCTCAGCAGCTGCAATAACTCACACTGTAAAGCTTGCAGCATTTCAACATATCCCACAGCTCATCAATGTCATTAGCAGAGAAATATTAGAGAAAAAGACAGAGGAAGAGAGAGCAATCAGGTCTATCTCTCAGTGTGCTGGTAGCATTCCATGCTGATATATGGTGTGTCATAGGGACTGAGGCACAGTGCCAAAGTCAGACCATTCTGACCGTACAACAGATGTTCTGCTGCATGTGCCTGTCAAACTGCAAAGTGACACAGTGTCTCAGGACGTTAGTACGACACTTGTGTTTAACACGAGTGGCCGATAGCTCATCATAATTGATTATTCAGTCTACATCATCACCATCATGTAAATTGAGCACAGATTATTTTATGGTTTTGCTTTAAACTCTTTGCTGTATTTTATGGACATTGACTGAATATTTCTTTTTATGATAGCAAAAGGCCTGTTATGTCAAAATGAATACACTTTAAAAAAAAATCTAGAAAATAAGAATGAAATGTTGGCACAATATAATGTATGTTAAAAGTGTTCTAAATAGGAAAATGGGTTTCATCAATCACAATTTTTTGCAAGCAATATTTACTGAACTGATAAGATTACATTACAATCATTATAATTACAGTGCTGATCCAACCTCTTATCTTAAGCACAAAAATGTAGGCTGTATTTGCTCAGCAATCGTGGACATGTGATGAACAGTCTGTCATCATGTTCTCAGCAAAAGCTGACATTGCAGTGCTACAGTGGAAGTGGCAATAGTAACATCAAGGTCATGGGTTTGATTCCCTGGAAACAAACATACTGTTTAATAGGGGTCTGCAGCGAAGCCATTATCTGTATCTGTATTTGTTCATTTGACAAAATTATCTATATCTGTCTCTGTATTCGGATAGAACCGGGTATGGGCGGTTCTTAAACTGGAAGTGCGTCAAAACTAAATTAAATGCACATTTTTAAATGTTACTCTGACCTTTACAGTTTCTATTAATAAAATATGCCTTGTGTATGCCTTTTCATAATAATAGCCTAATAATATAATAATAATTATTATTATTTTACGATTATTATTAAAAAAAAAAAGATTCTTATCAGATGAAGCTGAATTTGTTGGCCACATTAACTGTGGAATATGTTGTTAACTTTGGTTTCTCCTGGTATTTCAGATATTGATATCTGCATGAAAAGAATTTAGTTTGTCTGTGCATGTATAGCAACATTATTCTGGACGCAAGAGGTGTCAAGCACACATTTTGCAGTGAATAATAAATACAAATTCAAACATTAAAAGAAATCTAATGAATCAGTAAAGCTTACAAAGCAGCCTGATCTCATTAATATACGTAGCTATTTGTACGTTAATATTTGTAACATTAAACGTACATGTTTGTACATTTGAATAGACACTAAAATGTACAATATGGATGTTTGAAAGCATCTAAAACGTAAACATTTTTACGTATTTACAGCTTTAGAAACGTAAAATATTGACAAATCCATTACAACTATATTTGAATACACCAATCGATTATAAATATATTTGTACATTTTTACTGTTTTATAGATATTTTAGATCCCTTATCCCTACCCCAACCTCTAAACATAACCACATTTCAACAATATAAAAACATGTAACAAGTAGATTCATGTAGAGTAGCAATCACTTTTGATACAATATATTCATTTATCATTTCACTAATCTCACTGATTATAAATTAAATGTAATTAACTGAGTAATTCAATGAATTATTCAATATTAATCAATTCAAACAGAACACTTAAACATCTGTATGTTTCTATAGGTGTTAATATGTAAAATGATGACGTTTACATGCTGTCAATATGTCAATATTGTACGTTTCGTTGTCTATGAAATGTAAGAGAATGTACGTTTGCTAGAACCAAACATTACATAAGAGTACATACGAATTCTTATGAGATCACATTGTACAAACAGGTGAAAGCCCCATAAGTCTATCAGGAATTTTTATGATAGGACGCCATTATTTAGTTAAATAAAAATAATACTAATACTACTACTAATAACAATAATGTTACATTTATACAGTGCCTTTTCAGAGCTCAAGAACACTTAACATTCTGAAATTTAGCACAGTTTAAAGAGGAACAAGAAGAAAAAAGACAGAGCAAGTTTCAGTTTCTTTGTTTGACATACTGTAATTTTACATAATAGATGAATACTACAGTATATGGAGCATTTTAACTTTTTTTCAGAATAAAGTCTTAACCAGTTAATTACATTAATCGCTGATGTGAATAAATATGGTCAACTTTAAGAGATGGATAGACAGGCTCTGACGAGAAATCATCACTTAATTTAACATCATGCTCAGGTTTAGGCTATAAATAAATAAATACATGGGAATCACATGTGAATCGTGTGATACATTAACAAAGACATTTCAAGAAGTGGAAAGTGAACATGATGTCTATCTTAGTTAATATTACACTTGACAAGCTCCAGACGTGAACAATTAACAGAGACCACAAACGGAGTCGAGACTGCACCCATCCGATCTGAAATCACAAAGTGCACATTTTCATTCATAAGGTTTACACTTTAGAAATATTGGCTGCACAGATTCATAAATTCATTGTAATTTAGAATATTTTCATTTTTCAATGTCGCTTTATGCTTGTGTTTCTTGGATAATCAGTCAAACGAATATTTTTTTTTATATTATGCAGATGAATCTTTTATTCATTTTGAAGTCATTACTCGTGCCTTTCCGAATAGGGTATTCAGCTTCGGGCACATCCCTACTGTTTAAATGTCATCACTGAATGGAAGTTGGTTCGGATAGAAGTGTCAAATGCAAACATTACCTAAACATCACAAAATGTGAAAACTACTGAAAATCCAAAATATGTTTAAAGATGCAGAAATTTAACAACAAATTAGATTTACAATTACAATTTAAATACAATATTTTTTTAGTTGGAGAGACCTACGTTTTTTTTTTTTTTTTTTTTTTCTTTCTTTAGTGCAGATTGAAATGAACTTAATTTACTTTGAATAATAGTTTTCATATTCACCTACAATAAGATCATAATGATTTGAATGATTTCTTATACATTAACTTGTTGGTAGGGATACAAGGAATTGTTTTGTGCTAAGACGTGTTCCAGCGATGGCTGACTTACAAAACAGTAATTTGTGCATATCTGGATGTTGCATAACAAAATGTGTCTGTGTCTATGCATGTGTGTAGATGTGAAGGATGACTTCTTGCTCAGAGATCTGTGGGTCGGATTATGCTGAGCGTGGCCATGGTGCACTCAGCAGCGGTAAACAAGGTTACGGGGTGCGTTCCTACCTGCACCAGTTTTACGAGGAGTGCACCGCGTCCATCTGGGAGCGCGATGAAGATTTTCAGACACAGAGATCGCCTAGTCGCTGGAGCTCTGTCCTCTGGAAGGTGAGTGGTCTGCTTACCTGATATACAAAACTGTCTACAACCCCAATTTCAAAAAAGTTGGGACAGTATGAAAAAAGCTGATAAAAACAAAAAGTAGTGATTTGTAAATGATATTCACCTTTTGCTAAACTGAAAAAACTACAACTACACATTATATGATGTTTTACCTTGTGAATTATTTTTATTTTTCTTTCTTTTTTAAAGTTTAGTCATTTAAAATCAGATGATTGCAACACACTCCAATAATGTTGAGACTGGGGCAATTTAAGAATAATAACAATTTGACGAGTTAAAATAACAAGGCAATGTGAAACAGGAGATGTTAAACAGGTGAGGGAGGCTCCAAAAACAGCATAGTCCTTCAAGAGCAAGGATCATTCAAGATTTGTGCATTTGCCAACAGATGCTTCAGCAAATAATCCAGCACTTTGAGAACAATGTTCCCAAAAGGCAAATTGGAAGGATTTTGGGCATTTCACCCTCTACAGTGCACAGTATAGTTAAAAGATTCAAGGAAAATGGTCAAATGTCAGTGTGTAAAGGGTAAGACGAAAACCAATTCTGAATGCGTCAGGTCCAAAATCCAGTGTCTGTATGGGCCAGGGGTGTGTCAGTGCCCATGGCATGGGTAACTTGCACATCTGTGAGGACACCATTAATGCAGACGGATATGTAAAAATTTTGGAGCAGCATATACTGCCATCCAGCACCGTCTTTTCCAGGGACATCCCAAAATTTTCAGCAGGACAACTTCAAACCATATACTGGCCGAATAAGCAGAGAGTGCGGGTGCTAGATTGGCCTGCCTGCAGTCCTGACCATCTCCAATTGAGAATGTGTGATGCATTATGAAGCGCACAATATGGCAACAAAGACCCCGTGCAATTGTGGAGCTGAAGACCTGCATAATGGATGAATGGAGAAAAATTCCACTTTCAAAACTTAACAAACTTGTGTCTTCAGTGCCTAAATGCTTAATAAGTGTTATTAGAAGAAATGGTGATGTTTCACAGCAGTAAACACTCGACTGTCCCAACTTTTTTGGAGTGTTTTGCAATCATTTGATTTGAAATTACTGTACAATTTAAAAAAAAAAAAAATGAAATTCACAAGGTAAAACATCATATAATGTTTAGTTGTACTGCTTTCAATATAGCATTTTTCATACTGTCCCAATTTTTTCGGAATTGGGGTTGTATGTAAAGTATTGGGATGTGGTTCTTAATCTTAATATACACAGTCAGTGCCAGTCCTGCCTAATAAGCAACCAAAGGGCCCCCTACCACGAGTTCAGTGTGGCCAAATAATTATTTGCCCTGGAGTATATAGCACTGGGCACACAGCCCAGCCATATGCATGCCAATTGTTTCAAAATTATGAAAAAATATATAATCATCAAAGGAAACACATAAAGATATAAGTTTGTAAATTTGACTCTTATTTCCTTAAGAAGTAGTGTGATGACATTAGTATGACAGGTGTCTATCAGTACAAGCAACCTGTGTTCAAATCTACCTTTTGTGCGCAAGGGGAAGAGAACAGTCTCTCCCTCTATTGCCGTGCTCAGCATTTAAAGGAGTAACGAGGCATCATTACGTGAAAATTCAGGTGCATTTTGTCACCACTATTCTCAATAAGTGTAAATAGCATTAACCTTACGTTCATTTTGTAATTTATCTCTTTCTTATTCATTTGCACAGTCTTGGAATTTCATTAAAGTTAATTATTAATTTCTGCATGTGATTGGTGAGTTTGGTTAGTTAAAAAAAATATATAATCTTCCATTTTTGCGCTTCTGAAGCAGTTATACCTGTGCTATTAAACTTGCATTTTTAAGCTTTATACTTTTGAATAAATGTTCTTGTTTGTTTGCACAGTTTAAGCTTGCTTGATTATTGAAGTTGGGTGTGTGTGGTTAGGTGTACCAGTAGGTAGAGGGGCCAATTTTGACAATTTGCACAGGGCCGGCCCTGAGTTTAGTATAAACAGGTAGGCTATGGCTTTGCTCCAAAACCTAGTGAGCAGAGCTACCTATCTAGACAGCATTTTAAGGTATTATAAGCAGGATCCCAACACTAAGACTGTTCATAACATTAGGCTCTTGGCAGCGAAATTATGCTGCCTTTTCAGATACCTCTTTTTGGCCTAATTTCAAGGCAGCATCACATGTAATCTTCATGGATAAGGCCAGAGACATACTTCACGCAAGTATGTGCAAAAAGATGTGAGCGTTTGACCTACACATGATCAAGTTGGACATACAGGTGCATCTCAATAAATTACAATGTCGTGGAAAAGTTCATTTGTTTCAGTAATTCAACTCAAATTGTGAAACTTGTGTATTAAATAAATTCAATGCACACAGACTGAAGTAGTTTAAGTCTTTGGTTCTTTTAATTGTGATGATTTTGGCTCACATTTAACAAAAACCCACCAATTCACTATCTCAAAAAAATTAGAATACATCATAAGTACATAAAATGTACAAAAAACATTTTTAGTGAATTGTTGGCCTTCTGGAAAGTATGTTCATTTACTGTATATGTACTCAATACTTGGTAGGGGCTCCTTTTGCTTTAATTACTGCCTCAATTCGGCGTGGCATGGAGGTGATCAGTTTGTGGCACTGCTGAGGTGGTATGGAAGCCCAGGTTTCTTTGACAGTGGCCTTCAGCTCATCTGCATTTTTTGGTCTCTTGTTTCTCATTTTCCTCTTGACAATACCCCATAGATTCTCTATGGGGTTCAGGTCTGGTGAGTTTGCTGGCCAGTCAAGCACACCAACACCATGGTCATTTAACCAACTTTTGGTGCTTTTGGCAGTGTGGGCAGGTGCCAAATCCTGCTGGAAAATGAAATCAGCATCTTTAAAAAGCTGGTCAGCAGAAGGAAGCATGAAGTGCTCCAAAATTTCTTGGTAAACGGGTGCTGTGACTTTGGTTTTCAAAAAACACAATGGACCAACACCAGCAGATGACATTGCACCCCAAATCATCACAGACTGTGGAAACTTAACGCTGGACTTCAAGCAACTTGGGCTATGAGCTTCTCCACCCTTCCTCCAGACTCTAGGACCTTGGTTTCCAAATGAAATACAAAACTTGCTCTCATCTGAAAAGAGGACTTAGGACCACTGGGCAACAGTCCAGTTCTTCTTCTCCTTAGCCCAGGTAAGACGCCTCTGACGTTGTCTGTGGTTCAGGAGTTGCTTAACAAGAGGAATACGACAACTGTAGCCAAATTCCTTGACACGTCTGTGTGTGGTGGCTCTTGATGCCTTGACCCCAGCCTCAGTCCATTCCTTGTGAAGTTCACCCAAATTCTTGAATCGATTTTGCTTGACAATCCTCATAAGGCTGCAGTTCTCTCGGTTGTTGTTCATCTTTTTCTTCCACACTTTTTCCTTCCACTCAACTTTCTGTTAACATGCTTGGATACAGCACTCTGTGAACAGCCAGCTTCTTTGCCAATGGATGTTTGTGGCTTACCCTCCTTGTGAAGGGTGTCAATGACTGTCTTCTGGACAACTGTCAGATCAGCAGTCTTCCCCATGATTGTGTAGCCTAGTGAACCAAACTGAGAGACCGTTTTGAAGGCTCAGGAAACCTTTGCAGGTGTTTTGAGTTGATTAGCTGATTGGCATGTCACCATATTCTAATTTTTTGAGATAGTGAATTGGTGGGTTTTTGTTAAATGTGAGCTAAAATCATCACAATTAAAAGAACCAAAGACTTAAACTACTTCAGTCTGTGTGCATTGAATTTATTTAATACACGGGTTTCACAATTTGAGTTGAATTACTGAAATAAATGAAGTTTTCCATGACATTCTAATTTATTGAGATGCACCTGTACATAACATGCGTTCTTGCATTACTGTAGCTGTAACAAACCTCAATACTGTAGGGTGTGATCGAGATAACTTCAAAAGTCTGAGCCATGAAATCTGATTTCTTATTATTCAGGTAAACTACAGTACATATATTGAGTTTACCATACTTGCTCAGCAGTATTCTCTTCAAACTCTTGCTCTGCCATGAGAGTAGTTGACTTGAGAGTCAGAACCGTAGAAGTGGATGGTTCACACTGTGGTTGGTGCCCCTTCTGGCAACGTTGTGACTGCAATGCATTCTTGCATTGGGTTATAAATTGTGGTCTAACATTTTGGAATGCAACTAGACATGAAACTGATACATTACCCAATTATTACTCAGATTTTACCCAATATATGAGTGTTTAGGCATACTTTCCTATAGTGATCACTTACAGTAACAACGTGCTAACATCAAACTATTAGAATCAACAGCGAGATCTCGTTTGCTTCATGTTTGCTTCTCGTTTGCTTATGAAATTAAGCCTGTCTGTGGTTTTCCACCAACAGGCTGAATGATTTTCGTTGCAAAACTGTGGTGTTCAGTGCTGATCCAAGCTCGTTAGCCTGGTTATGGTTTCTTTTTCCACTGTGGTGCTGTGTAATCAGAATTTGAATGTACTTACTGGACAAGTGACCAATCATGATTCACCGTGTTACTAAAGTTATTACACCAGCATTGTTCTCTGTCCTGAGTATGGTTAGCTAACCGTGCAGAAAATCTGGGGCCGGTTTGTAATCAAACTGTACCAAACCATGCTCAATAGGAAATTCTTAATATGCATAGAAACAATCGGGCCGATGGCAGAAAAGTGCTTTATGTCTGTGCAAGAAAAATGTCACCAGTATAAATGTATACATGTACAGTATACAACAATGTTTCACAAGATGCTAATCCTACTAAACTCAAAACTTGTACCTGGTATTCAAAATAACAAGGTTATTTTTCGCTTTCTCTCTCTCGATCTATATATCTCAGGTCTGTCTCGCGCTGGGAGCTTTGATTCTGGTAGCCGGGTTATCAGTGCTGCTGGTAGGCTATGCTACTCCCCCTCGTCTAGAAGCTTTTGGTGAAGATGAGCTGTTGTTTGTGGATGGCCGTGCTGTGCGCTTTAACCGGGCACTGGATGCCTGTAAGCTAGCTGGAGCTGTGCTGTTCTGCGTGGGAGGCAGCGGTATGGCATTGGGGCTGCTCCTGGCTGCTTGCTCTCAGGGCACCTCAAAAGAAGAGCTTCGACTGCAACAATGTTTCAAAGAGCGTCTAGCTGAGATCCAGGCCTCTGTTCATCCAATCACTCACGCTCCTACCCCAGGAGAAGGCAAAGTGCCCGTCACTCTCTCTAAGGTGCAGAGCGTCCAACCAGGGGCAGAGACCTGACCTCTGCCCCCGCTTTACCACGGAAACGACTCCTGTTAAAGTTCAGATAACTGTGTTTCAAATGGTTTCAAAGTAAACACCAGTTCCATGAACAGTAGAGATAGATAACACTGCACTTTCTCTGATGCATATGTATCATTCGTCTATAATGACCAAGAGTACCAAGAATATAAATGGTGATAAGGCTTTAACGTAACTGTACCCTGTAGATCAGTGGTTCTCAACCCTGTTCCTGGAGGCCCCCCCCAACACTGCACATTTTGAATATCTCCCTTTTCTGACACACCCAATTCAGGTCTTGGAGTCTCCACTAACGAGCTGATGAGTTGAATCAGGTGTGTTTGATCAGGGAGATATTCAAAATGTGTAGTATTGGGGGGCCTCCAAGAACAGGCTTGAGAACCACTGCTGTAGATTATCAAGATACAACACTGGTAACCAGTGCTTCTGAACAAAAATATACAGTACATATATACTCACGTGCTGTGCCAACTGCTGATAACAACTTCTAGGAAACAAAACTATGATCACATTTAGGCAGCTGTTCTAAAGGGCAAATTCTGACATATTCTTAAGGGGCATCAAGGCATGTGGCTGATATTAATTCTGCATACTAATGCAAACATTATCAAGTAAGCAAGAATAGTTTCTCCAATACACTAAACCTCAAACTGTACCTTAAAAAAAGTTAACCAGAATGATCTTCGTAGTTTTTGACACTTTACAACTTCACCAGTATTGGAAAAAGTTAAATAGATGCACAGTCTCAGTTCTTATCTTGATATATGAGTAGTAGTTGTATTACAAATTAAAACTAGGTAAAACCCAAGCAAAAATAAAGTCTACGAGGGCCCTGTGTGTTACCATCTGATTCATCATCGCTGCCTTACAAACATTTTCAACGTAAACTACAACAATTTTTCACTGCTTGTTTAAAAATCTTCACAAGGCACACATTTTCTCTAAATCTTTCACAAGCAAACGCTTCACCATCTATTGCTACAGTCAATAAATAGTTACTTGACAGAACACGAAGTGTTCCAGACAGCTAAAGCCACAGTTTCACACAGCAACAGCATCTCAATACCATGTATATCTCCTTTCTACTCAAATGCATCACCACTTGCAATATCAAGGGCAAAAATAGAATGACATCAAGAGACGCCTGTGGGATTCTGTAATATCATCTCATTGTGCAGCACATAATTCTTGCTTCAGCCTCCATTTTCTCAAGAGGACACTAAAGCCCAGTCACTGTCTTTAGAGTTGGTAATTAAACTCATTGGAGCAGAGCCTATTAAAGGAATAGTTCACCCAAAAATGAAAATGCTCTCATCATTTACTCACCCTCATGTCATCCCAGATATGTATGACTTTTTTTCCTCTGCAAAACACAAACAGAGATTTTTAGAAGAATATTTGAGCTCTATAGGTCCATACAATGCAAGTGAATGGTGGCCAGAACTCTGTAGGTCCAAATATCCGATAAAGGCATCATAAAATTAATCCATATGACTCCAGTGGTTTAATCAATGTTTTCTTAAGCCATACAAAATGGTTTTTGGTAAGAACAGACCAAAATATTACTCCGTTTTCACTGTACATCTTGATATTGTAGTCTCTAGGCACAATCATGATTTCAAGCTCAATCACACTTCCTTGTGCTTGACGCATGCGTAGAGCACTAGATGGCACTATAGGAAGTGTAATCGAGCTTGAAATCCTGATCGCCAAGGAGACTGCTGATTTTAGGATTTATATTGAAAAAGGAATTACAGTTTGGTCTGTTCTCACCCAAAACCAACTGGATCACTTCAGAAGACATTGATTTAACCACTGGAGTCGTATGGATTACTTTTATGATGCCTTTATCTGATATTTGGACCTTCAGATTTCTGGCCACCATTCTCTTGCATTGTATGGACCTACAGAGCCGAAATATTCTTATAAAAATCTTTGTTTGTGTTCTGCAGAAGAATGGAAGTCAGACACATCTGGGATGGCATGAAGGTGAGTAAATGATAAAAAACTTTCATTTTGGGGTGAACTAAACCTTTAAGAGATTTCATGTGCTTTAGCTAATGTCCTGGAGTAAGTGCCACTTTTTCTTTCTGTGTTAGGTTTGTATGGCTTTCTTGTGTCGCTATTTGGCTTCATGGTAGCTCCACTGCTGTGTTGCGCTATCACGCTCCATGTCTGTTTCAACCCTGCAGTTTTGTCCCAAATGTTTTGCTACAAATATTTGCGGCATCCATTCATACAAATTAAAAACCTAAGAAAATGTATTCTGTGTAGGTATTTGCTAGTATTTGATTTAGATATGTCATTCATTTTGTTCAAAAACATTATAAACTACTTTCAAGAAAGTTGATTAGAATGAAAAATTGGTGAAAAACTTCTTGCCAAATCAACCAGTGCATTCAAACTTGGCAATGTAAAAAATTGGGAAATGTAAAGGCTTTCTAATTGTATGCACCTCTCACACTGAGCACAGGTATTCTAAACTATTTTATAATCTAATTTAATCTCTCAGAAAGGCCTACTTGAGCAAATTAAGTCTAAAATATATAACAATCATGATATGTTTAATAATTTACATGAATCTAGAGCCAATTTCTTGTGTAAAATGGTATATATGGACATGACATTGATTGTGACTTTGCAGAAGTGTGTCCATTGCAATGTTGTTAATTTCCTCAAACTATAAAAGCTTTTGGTTTGAGCTGTCAGTATTTGGAAAGGAAAGAGGAAGTATTAAGAACATTATGTATCAGTTTGTTCTTTTGGAACATGTCTATTTTTCAGCAAACAGAATAAACATAACTGTTTGTTACCGCCATTGTCTTTTATTGATTTTTTTCCCGGTTAAAAGGACTTCTTGTATCTGATCTTAATGTGGATAGACTATTATTAAAAACTATAAGTTAGTATTTACTGATTTCATGAATGCCAATGGCTCATTGCCATGATAAGTATACTGTCCAATGGAATTAAAAAAATGACCAACCAATTGTGTGAATATTTATATGATGCCAACCCATACCACTCAATAGACTTAATTGGTTCCTTTTAGTCTTTTTGGTTGTATTTTAAATGTGAAATATACTTCTTAACTGGTAAACCTCAATGCTACTTTCATACTGCAAACCTTTCCTCTCAAAAATTTGATAGGACTGACAAAGTTTCATTTATAAGGTACACAGAATTATTGCATAATACAACCTACAGTATGAAATGTCTTCAAATGAGTTATATTGCTATGTTTTCCATTTAACCCTCAAGTCTGTAGGGAGGCAGTCAGTGGGCTAGAAAAAGATGTGAAGTTGAATGAGTCATGGTTAAGGGATTAATTGCTGCCTTTCAGATGGGGATGACTCATTCACACTGTTAACCTGAAACACTGCAGCAGTTAGCGGCATAACACAATCTACTTTTCTTTTCTTTTTTTAACCAGGAATCCTCTGTAAATCCTCTGTATGTATCATTTATGGCAAGACACATTCGGGTGAATTCACTAAACAGTTTTTCAGTGCAAAAACAAAAACAAAAAAGAAAACTGCACCTTATTCACTAACCACCCGCAATCTAGTTTAAGCAGGCGCAATCAGTGCTGAAATTGTGCAGTATCTTGAGTATTTAAATGAATTAAAAGTCATTGTAATTCTTTTCCAAACAAAAACATGCCTCATTTCTATGTAAATTTGGCTTGTTATAGATTGTACATCATACACAAAAATGCGCATCATACACATCATATACAAAAAAAGTGCAATTTACGTTGCTCTATTAAAGCAGGCTATAAAACAAATTTTATTTAAAAGAGATATTTGTGTACATTTTCAATCGATCATATCAGTAGTAATGAATTAAATAATGATCAAATGACAGAGAAGAGCATCATGTCTTGGCATATATCCAAATGTGTGGAATAGTCAAGCACACTTTCCTTGTTAAAGTGATAATTCAGGTGTCTGGATCACAGTGATGCTGCACAGTCCCTGTGTCGTGACGATTTCTGACTCCCTAGTATCTTTAGAGGTAGGTGTAGGGGTGGGCTTTAGGGATAGGGACCAATGACTCCCTACTATGGTTAGGGGTGGACTTAGTGCTTATGGACCAATCAGTTAGCCAGGAGTAAGAATCTTGTGGAAGATCCCATTTTTTATATTGAAGAAAAACTGACTGTCTGGTTACCATAGTATATGACCAAATTAAATAAATGACAGATAGACATCTGAGAGTGAATATTAATAATGGATCAGAGGAAAGACAGTAAGACAAAAAGGACTACTGAAGTTCAGTAATATTTAAAGAATAGTTCACCCAAAAATGAAAATACTGCCATCATACCAGGGCAGCAAGCTCCAAAAAGTACAAAAATGACCATAAACGCATAATTAAAGTAGTTCACTTGTGCGCTACATAACAGGTTGTCTATGCCGTATGATAACTTGAAATAAGGAACAGATTGACATTTCAGTCAATATTCACTGAAAATCTTGCCCTCCGCTGGTCACTGTATGCTTTAGTGAATTTTAAAAGTCTTCACGGGGCTTATTTGCCATAATGACAGTGACTAGTGACTCACAGTGAACAAAAGAAAGCACCACTACACCACATTTAAAGTAAGATAGGACTGCACTATATTCCAGACCTCAAGTCTCGTGACCAAACGTCATGCCTCATGTTTTGTCAGGAGATGCCATGAGAACCAATGAGGTTTGATGCAATTGACTATTCACTGTCATTATGACAAACAAAACCCTATTAAGACTTTTTAATGTAACTCTTTAAAAAAAGGTTAAATTTTTTTTAACATTAGTTAACTACATTAGTTAACACGAACTAACAATGAACAATACTTTTACAGCATTTATTAATCTTGGTAATTGTTAGTTTCAACGTACTAATACATTTAAAAAAAAAAGTTGTATTTGTTAACATTAGACAATGCACTATGAAATAAAATGATCTAACAATTAACAATTTCGTTTTTCTTAACTAATATTAACAAAGATGAATAAATACTGAAAAAAACAAGTGAATGAATGAATGTTACATTTGTATATAGCACTTTTCTGATATTACACTCAAAGTGCTTTACATAGTTAACAGGGGGTTCTCCTCAACCACCACAGTGGTCATTGTTAGTTCATTATACCTAATGCATTTGCTAATGTTAACAAATTAAACCTTTTATATAGTACAACCCTTAAAAAAAATCACCTTTTAAGTTACATGGAAGAAAGTCATACAGGTTTGAAACAACATACCGGTGAGTAAATAAATACAAATTTCTGTGTGAACCGAACCTTTAATGGAAATGAGCAGCATCAGCATTCTTCAGAAGATTCTGTGTTCCAAGGAAGAGTGTCCAATGTGGAACATAAGGGGGAGTGGTTGATTTTAAATTAATTAAAAAAAAATTGGGTGAACTATTCCTAGTATAGCTATACCTGGTACAATTGTTGCATAAAACATCAAGTGTCTGTCCCAATGCCGGTTTTCAGACATGTTCCCCCATACCATCACCTTGATAAAATGTTACCTGACTACATTTACACTGAGCATCCTTTGAAAGATCACCTGCAGACATGCACAGCTGTTAGAGTGTATACGTATGTCTCAGTTTCTCATTGGGTACTATCAGATGGTTGCAGTATCATGCTCTCTGCTGAGCTAAGAGGTACTTAAATGAATGAGGTACAAATGGACTGAAGGTATGTAGATGGATGGATGGACAGAACCAGTCAACTGTATCCAGATAAGTATACATGAAGCTTAATGTTCAGGACTCCAAGCTTGATGTGAAACTCCGGGCTCTGGGCATAAACAGCTCGCTGTGCAGCTGGATCAAACAGACGCCAGGTGGTTAGAATGTGCAGCAACATCTCCTTATCACTGACCCTCAACACTGGAGCCCTGCAGAGCTGTGTTCTCAGCCCGCACCTGTATTCCCTGTACACACATGACTGTGTGGCAACACATAGCTCCAATGCCATCATTAAGTTTGCTGATGATACGACGGTGGTAGGTCTGATCACTGACAATGATGAAACAGCCTAACGAGAGGAGGTGCACACTCTGACACGCTGGTGTCAGGAGCACAACCTCTCCCTCAACGTCAGCAAGAACGAGGAGCTTGTGGTGGACTTCAGGAGAAAAGACAGAGAACACAGCCCCATCACCATCAATGGAGCACCGGTGGAGAGAGTCAGCAGCTTCAAGTTCCTCGGTGTCCACATCACAGAGGAACTCACATGGTCCGTCCACACTGAGGCCATTTTGATGAAGGCTCACCAGCGCCTCTTCTTCCTGAGACGGTTGAGGAAGTTTGGAATGAACCACCACATCCTCACACGGTTCTACACCAGCACTGTAGAGAGCATCCTGACTGGCTGCATCACTGCCTGGTACGGCAACAGCACTGCCCTCAAATGCAAAGCCCTGCAAAGGGTGGTGCGAACTGCCAGACACATCATCGGAGGTGAGCTTCCCTCCCTCCAGGACATATATTCCAGGCAGTGTGTGAAAAAAGCTCGGAGGATCATCAGAGACTCCAGCAACCCGAGCCATGGGCTGCTCTCACTACTACCATCAGGCAGGTGGTATCGCAGCATCAGGACCCGCACCAGCCGACTTCATGACAGCTTCTTCCCCCAAGCAATCTCCAGTGGTTAAACTCTTGATCTCTCACGATCAATATACATCAGCACTGCACTTTATTCATCTTACATTGGACTGTCATAAATTATATTCTCTCTTAACAACACACTGGCAACTGACTATCAACCGACAGCCTGAATGTCAATACAGTACAATACAAACTACTGTATATTTTATAAATACTATTTTTATTGTATACTGTGTATTCTATATTGTGTGTATTGTCTACTGTACATTGTATATTATTATTTGTATATTGTATTGTGTGTAAATATGTGTATATTAGATATGTAAATTGTGTTGTGTAAATCTGATGTTTATTGTAAATTGGTATATGTCTTATCACTGTCATGACTGCTATGTTGCTTGGAACTGCACCCAAGACTTTCACCCACTGTTGCACTTATGTACATGGTTGAGTGACAATAAAGTGATTTGATTTGAGGTTATTCTAGTTAGTTAAATGTTAGAATGATACGAATACAACCATGGTGATAATGAATTTGATATCACATCTCATATTCAACAGAGACATTACAAGAAGAGGCTTAACATAGACATCTATACATTTATCTAAAATAAACATCTTATTTTAACATTAAATAATTTCATACTAGCTTAAGCAGATAATAGTACTGGAGTTTGTTTTAGTACAATATGGAGAATAGATATTTCATTATAAAATGTATTGACATTATTATCTGAATGAAATGAGTTATTAATATGAATAAATTAGTAGTACTCAAAGCAATTAGTCTTTCATCTAAACACAGTATCCTAGATAAAAGACAAGATAAAGCAACATCTGATAAAAGCTTCTGCATTTCACCATGTAAATCTGAGTTTTTGTCTTAAGCAGCTGCAACATTTTGTAGATCACTTGGTTTCTATTTCCACAGCGTCACGCTAGATAGCCCCACCCACTGTGAAATCTCATTGGGCGAAAATCCTGCTCCACATAACTGTGCAGAGCATCAACTATCTTCTGATTCGCTGTGATCGTGTCACGTCACGCAGCAGTTTCGCGTTCATTGTCGACAAACTGCTTGTCGCTGTAAACTTTATTATGTCTGGTTAGGACAGTGTTAGTTTCCTAGTCCTCTCATTCGGTATTTGCTGATACTTCCTCACTCTGATCTGGACTCTCTTCTGTCTGATTTCCCTCATTCACTGGTTTGTCCTCAATTCCCTCCTCTTCTCCTTCCACTTGCTGCTCTTTCTGCTCAGATTCTTCTGCAGTCTCTTCTTCATTCTGTGTCTCCTCCCCATTAGCTTTTGTTTCCTCTTCCTTCTTTACTCCATTAGTATTATTTGCCTCTAGTTCTGATGTCTCTCCCTCCTCTTTTATCTCTCCATCTTTTTCTTCATATTCTTCCTCTTCCATCTCTTTTTTCTCATCCTCTCCTGTGTTCTCATCCTCTGGTTTCTTCTCTTCTTCTCCGTTACACTGTGATTCCTCAGTGGTTTGGTCTGGATCAGCCGGCTCTTTTACGGTTTCTGTTTTGGATGAGCTGTCTATGTCAGTCTGTTCTTGAGAGTTATCCTCTTGATCAGGGTCTGGACTGGCTTCTTCTGCCACCTTTTAAGATAACATAACAAATAAGCATCATATAAGTCATTTATTAGGTTTTCAAAAAAAAAAAAAAAATTAGTAGCTATTATAATTTTAGCACCTTAGGTTAAGCAAACAACCCTCTTCTTATCATAAGCATTTTTTAACTGTATGGGGTTCTTAAATTGGCTAGTTGGTTCTTTGGACATTAAAATTTCTCAACAATTATTTCTCAAATTATTTCTCAACAGTTCTTCATTCTGTGAGCTTCTGATGTGTATGTGACTCACCAAATGCTATCAAGAGCCGTCTGTCTTTACCCCGTCTTTAAATGTATTTACATAGCAACAATCGCGGGAAACAACGTATAATGCGCACAAATGTTATATTTGTGTAAAAAAAAAATTGTCGGCTGTATTGGTGCACAGCTGACAGCATGCTGAATATTGTGTGCTGAATATTGTTACCACAACGGTGTGCCATGCAGTTGCCAGATATTCAATCCAGCAATCATTGTACATGAATAATATGTTGTATTTTCATTCTTTAGTGCCTGACATCAAACCTTTTGGTGACTGCGGTCCAAAAACGCAACCCGCGATTCTAAAATTTTAACCCACGGTGTGTTTTGAAATGAGTCAAATTTGGCATGAAACCCTGGTAACGATGCAGTCACGCGCTGCTGCTCATCTGGGGAAGAGAGAGTGAGTGCAGCTCGTATCTGTGATGTTCAGAAAAACTTCAGAAAAACAATAAAGTTTATCACTTGATTTACAAGAATTGTTTTCTTTCTGCCATATTTTGAGGACATTATAAAAATATTAACTGTATTCTGAATACAGGTGCTTGAAAACGTAATGGGGGCTGAATACAGTTACTTCATTTTGCAAATATTAACCCTGAAAACTACATAAAAACCCATAATTGCATCATATATGGGAATGAGTTTATGACTTGTGAGGGTGTTACAAATTGTGATCAAGTTAGTGGTCCTAACCTGCTTGACTGCAGAGCCCTCCTCTGGTGAAGACTTGTCATCCTCTGCACCCCTGTCCTCTACATCTGCAGGAAAACACACATGGGAAAAAATGAAACAGCAGCGCCACCCATTGGTAAAGATTAAAACTACAAGATACTACAAAGTCCACAGTTAGTTTTGGACAATTCTGGAATAAAGGTCTGTATAAGGCTGTAATCAGACATGTCATCTGATTTTAATCATTTGTTTATTTATTTATTTACTTGTATTCAGTGATTTATTTTAGTCTGTTTCTGAATTCTGATCCTTCTGTGATCAGTTAAGTTACATATAATTCTTTAAAATACTACTACTACTACTACTACTACTAATAATAATAATAATAATGGCATAGTGGTTAGCATTTAGTGGTTGACTAATAATGGCAAAATAAATAATGCAATTTAATGATAATGATAAATGATAATGATAATTTAATGAAATGATAGCGAAAAAGAGATATACAAACAACCTGAATTCAACACCTATTGTACACAATATTTACACACAATTCACTAATTCAAAAATAGAATACGTCCAGTGACACAGCAGTGACACTTCTGTTTATCAGAAAGGCCAAATGTTGATTATTCAGATATTTCACTACAGGTGGCACATAACCTCTAATACATTAAGTGATGGTGTACATGTGGGTGACATGAGTTTGATGTGGCTGAATTTTCCAATTATTTTTTCTATCTGTTCTCCTTATATTTAATGCCTAACTATAGTATTATTAACATAAAAAATAAAAAAAAGCCAAAAAGAAAATATAAAATCCTCTTTGATGAAATCAGAGATGAAGACATCAATATGACCATCATGACAGAACTAGTGTTTGAAATGACAGGTATACAAATATATAAAACATGCATATATGGAAATAGACTGTCACACTTATCTAAAAATAAAATAGCATGCGAAGGTGCTCTCTCACGAAATACATGCATAATAATGCCAGTAATTAAAGTGGAGCTATTAAAATGACCATTAACTTTCAACGGCACTGTGTAATTATTTTTTAAGATTTACATTCATACCATTGTACTCTCTAGTAAACAAGACAATTAAATGAGTGTTTTAATACTTAATGAGTTATAAATCCAAACAATGTGTGAGAAATCAATACACTCTAAATAATTAAACAGCAGAATTAATGTGCCTAATATAAGTTCACATTTTCCCCAATAGCGGCTATAAAAATATCGGCGTGCAGATTATAGCATTTTACCCAGGCATTTAATGCATTTCAAATGCAAAACGGATTGAAGTTTAGCAGTGGAGATGTGCCGCCATAGCAATAATGGGCTTCTTTGAATATTTTATGGAAATCACTCTCATTTATTAACTGTAGTCCAAAACCCTGACTGTAAGCAGGACAGCTAATGTAACAATAAACATTTAAATGTGATTGAGAGAAGGACTTATCTCATAAAAATGCTAAATCAAATTAAATATAACAATTTAAAACCTGCCTTCATTAAAACTAGTTGGCTGGGAGAGGGGATACGGTACGATGTCATAAAGCCTGACATGAATGACTAGAGTTTTACCGCCTGTTTGTAAGCCTAAATTTCCAACACCACTGCTGTTGGATGTTGGTGTGCCAGAATCATTACCTGTTAAGCACAATTTGAATGCTGCTTTTCATGTAAATGACTTGCACTCCATACACCAGTTGTAAAAGAAAACTAGATTAGCATTTTCTAAAAGGAAAGAACAGTTTGCAGGAAAAATAAATAAATAGAGTTTTGTGGCTTTTAGTCCATGTCTTTTAACTAGGCCAAAATACAGTATGTGTACTCCTACATGTGTACAAAATGTACTTATATCATATATATGCATTTTAAAATATACAGTGTTTCTCTTTAAGAAAATGGACCAAAAGTATTGATAACGTCATGGTTACTGGTGTAACCTCCGTTCCCTGATGGAGGGAACGAGACGTTGGTGTCGATGTAGTGACACTAGGGGTCACTCTTGGGAGCCCGAGACACCTCTGGTCTTTGATAAAAGGCCAATGAAAATTGGTGAGTGGTATTTGCATGCCACTCCCCCAGGCATTCGGGTATTAAAGGAGCTGGTATGCAACCACTCATTCAGGTTTTACGCTGAGGAGCCGATATAAGGTCTGGCCATTTCAGCGGGTAGTTCAGCGTTGTGGCAGGAGGGACCAATGTCTCGTTCCCTCCATCAAGGAACGGAGGTTACACCAGTAACCATGACGTTCCCTATCTGTCACTCACTCGACGTTGGTGTCGATGTAGTGACACTAGGGGTCCCTATACAAAACGCCACAAGGCCGAACTGTGTTACGTGAACTGGCGGTGTGTGGTGGGCAGACTTGCTGTGTGCCTCATAGCCAGCACACCAGGTCGACACGTAACCTCCCCAACACAGTTATGAGTGTCGAACGGCCTTTTTTGGGGACAAGTCGACTACCCAGAGATAGAGACAGGCTTAACCCAGTCGTGGCCTCTTTCCCCTTCTCTTTTTCCACTCCCTAAAAAAGAAGGGGGATTATCCGACTGGGCCGCCAGGTCTAGTCGGGGGGTGTCCCTCCCAAGGGGAGGACACCGCGGAGACCACACCTCGCCCCAAGAGAGGGGGGGGATATTTAAGTGGAAGAATACATCACATGGTCTTTCCAACCATGTGGAGAGCCTTCAAGGTAGATCCTGCCCAATGGGGGAGGAGTTACTACAACATGGAGACTGGGGCAGAGGGGCTCTGCCCAAGGAAGACACAGTTTGCCAGCAGGGAAATGAATTAGCGGAAGATATAGATCGCATGGGGTTAGCCTTACAGGGAACCGCCACATGCGGAGCACCTACCCCAGAACCGGGCTCTTAGTTAGCGCGTGTACTGGGCCGGCAGCGAGTCTCTCCGAAAACTCGACTGCCACAGGGCTCGGAGGAAGTCAACCAGGGAACAACTTTTGTGAACACTACTGGGAATTAACAGCGCATGTCTTCAGCTCAAAAGGAGGTGGAAGGCGCTATGTGCAAGCGATACACCCGGCCGGCTATCCCGGGCTTATCCGCTTGTGTTGCGTGCCACTACCTGGGACGAAACCGGTTCCACCCGGAGGTTGTAGAACCTTGCAAAGGTGTTGGGTGTTGCCCAGCCCGCTGCTCTGCAAATGTCTGTTAGAGAGGCACCTCTGGCCAGGGCCCAGGAAGCCGCTACACCACGGGTAGAATGGGCTCGTAGCCCTACCGGGGGCGGCATGTTTTGGGCGAGATATGCCATAGTTATGGCGTCAATGAGCCAGTGGGTGATCCTCTGCTTGGAGACAGCGCTTCCTTTCCGCTGTGCACCAAAGCAGACAAAGAGCTGCTCAGAGATTCTAAAGCTCTGCGTGCGATCCAAATAGATGCGTAAAGCGCGCACCGGACACAGCAACGACAGGGCTGGGTCTGTCTCCTCCTGGGGCAGCACTTGCAGATTCACCACCTGGTCCCTAAAAGGGGTGGTGGGAACCTTGGGCACATAGTCCAGTCGGGGTCTCAGGATCACGTGAGAATAGCCTGGACCGAACTCCAGGCACGTTTCGCTGACAGAGAACGCTTGCAGGTCACCTACCCTCTTGATGGAAGTGAGCGCAGTCAGGAGGGCAGTCTTCAAGGAGAGTGCCTTAAGCTCGGCTGACTGCAAAGCTCAAAGGGGGCTCTCTGTAGACCCTGAAAAACTACAGAGGTCCGATGAGGGAATGAGGTGCGGCCTGGAGGTATTCAGCCTCCTGGCGCCTCTTAGGAACCTGATGATCAGATCATGCTTCCCTAAGGACTTACCGTCGACTGCGTCGTGGTGTGCTGCTATGGCAGCAACGTACACCTTCAAGGTGGAAGGGGACAGCCTCCCTTCCAACCTCTCTTGCAGGAAGGAAAGCACTGATCTGACTGCGCATCTCTGGGGGTCTTCCCGACGGGAAGAACACCACTTAGCGAACAGACGCCACTTAAAGGCATACAGGTGCCTCGTAGGGGGAGCCCTAGCCTGAGTGAACGTGTCCACCATCGCAGGTGGTTGACAGCTTAGATCTTCCGCGTCCTGTCCAGGGGCCAGACATGGAGATTCCAGAGGTCTGGGCGTGGGTGCCGGATGGTGCCCCTTCCCTGAGAAAGAAGGTCCTTCCTCAGGGGAATTTGCCCGGGGGGAGCTGTCGCGAGGAGCGTGAGGTCCGAGCACCAAGTCTGGGTGGGCCAGTAGGGTGCTTACCAGGACGACCTTCTCCTCGTCCTCCCTGACCTTGCATAGGGTCTGTGCGAGCAGGCTCACTGGGGGAAAACGCATATTTGCGAATGCCAGGGGACCAGCTGTGTGCCAGCGCGTCTATGCCGAGGAAGACCTCGGTCAGAGCGTACCAGAGCGGGCATTGGGGAGGATTCTTGGGAGGCGAACAGGTGCACCTGTGCCTGTCGAATCGACTCCAAATCAGCTGGACCGCCTGAAGGTGGAATCTCCACTCTCCCTTGAGGGTAACCTGTTGTGACGGCACGTCCGCCAAAGTGTTGAGGTTGCCCGGGATGTGAGTGGCTTGCAGCGACTTGGTGCTGCTGACTCCGTTGGAGGAGATGGCGGGCGAGTTGTGACATATAGTGGGAGCGCAGACCGCCTTGGCGGTTGACATATGCTACCGCTGTCGTGCTGTCTGTCCGAACTAGCAAGTGCTTGCCCTGGATCAACGGCCGGAACCTCCGCAGGGCGAGCAGAATTGCCAGTAACTCGAGGCAGTTGATGTGCAGAGGCCGGCGGCTGCATGCCCGTTGCCAACAGCGCCCCAGCCAGTTTTGGAGGCGTCTGTCGTGACCACGACGCGCCTGGAGACCAGTTCTAGGGGAACACCTGCTCGTAGAAACGAGAGGTCGGTCCAAGGGCTGAAAAGACGGTGACAGACCGACGTAATGGCCATGCGGTGTGTCCCGTGGCGCCATGCCCGTCTCGGGACTCGAGTCTGGAGCCAGTGCTGAAGCAGCCTCATATGAATCAACCCGAGTGGGGTGGCCACCGCCGAGGATGCCATATGCCCCAGGAGCCTCTGAAAAAATTTCAGTGGAACCGCTGTTTTCTGTTTGAACGCCTTCAAACAGGCCAGCACCGACTGGGCGCGCTCGTTCGTAAGGTGCGCCGTCAAGGAGACTGAGTCCAACTCCAAACCGAGAAAAGAGATGCTCTGAACCAGGAGGAGCTTGCTCTTTTCCCAGTTGACCCGAAGCCCTAGTCGGCTGAGGTGTGAGAGCACCAGGTCCCTGTGTGCGCATAACACATCTCGAGAGTGAGCTAAGATTAGCCAGTCGTCGAGATAGTTGAGAATGCGAATGCCTACCTCCCTTAACGGGGCAAGGGCAGCCTCTGCGATCTTCGTAAAGATGCGAGGAGACAGGGACAGGCCGAGTTGCGCTCTGTCCAGCTGTTTCAATGGAAGAATGCGTGTTGTCTGCTGTCAGTAATGGTTTGTTGGCCTGTACAGCTGCACATTGTCTGTACAGCAGGAGTTGCGATTACTACCCCCTGCTGACTAGGAATCATAAAAACATGAAGGTGTTTCCTGGTGAAATTAACACTAGAGACGTTACAACAACTCTGTGTTTTATTCACTTTCATACGCATCACAAGTACAACGGCTGATTCACAATATTACTCACACACTGCTATGTTATGACATTGAAACATTTTTACTATAAAGTATCATTTGAAAAACAATAAATGTTTAATGCTTGTACTGTATAACAGACACATTTATACACTAATCTACCATGATTAGCTAGCGTGGTAGCTCACCTGATAGTGTGGACTTTAGAATCTGAAGACTGCGGTTCAAGCCCAGTCAAGTGTGCAAGTTGACACGTGAGATAAAAGTGTCACAGAAGCGACACAAGATGACATGGTTGCTTCAGAAAATGTGCTGTTCATTTCACATTTTGTTTTTGGTCACGAGTGGTTCGGTTTAGACGTTAGTTAAGGGTAAGGATGTCTGATTTGTGCAGGGACTAAAAATGGTTCAAGGAACGAAAACCAAAAACAAACAAAGTTTGTCCAAAACATTTTTTGTCTGAAAATGGGAACAAAGTGATTTTCAAATGTTCTGGAGTGAAAACATTATTTTTAAATGCTGGTAACCGGTTATAACCGGTTAATTTCATTCTTATAATTTTTCATTAAACGAAAGGCCAAAGGGTTTATCACAGTACATTTTTGGAATCACACCACTTCATGTTGCTTGAAAAAATTAAACATGTTCTTTGATCATAAAGGAAACTTCTGCATCACACATTTCTTTGCCTAAATGCCCCTTGTGGATGTCACATTCTGTGAATGAAGACCTTTTTAACAACTATACTGTTTATAATTACTACATATACTGTACATGTACGGCTAATCCAGATGCAAGGAAAACATTACTAAGGGTGAAAAGTAAATTAGTTTCCGAGTCTTCATTGAATTGTTGTTAGATATGATGCATTAATACAGATTTTATGCTGCCGTGTTTTGACTGAGAAGCAGATCTGTAATTAAAATTATACTTACAGTAACTTATAATTATCTGTATGCTTGTTATGATTTCTATGCCAATAAATCCACCACACAGGAAACAAAATTGCTTATTTTCGCTAATTTTGGTGAGGTAAGTGGCTTGTTTTGGGCTTGTTTTCCAGAGCACATTGCTTGTTTCTCTTGCGAGATCTGGCAACACTGCAACTGGTATTTCACCCACCCTTAGCTCAGAGTACTCTCATTTTAAAAAGAACATTATTAACCATTCTTTTATTTTGTTCTAACCAGTTAACATTTGGAAAGGAGGCTGCGGAACTTCTGAACCAGAACGAAAAAATACTGTTTTTGCTCAGAACGAACCGAAATGAAAAACATTGTTTGGTTGTGTTTATCTACAAAACAAAGTTTGACGTTTGAGTATGTTAAGCGGTTCAAGGTGAAGTCAATTTAGGGTTGGATTAAAGAACCACTAATCAGGAAGTTCAAAAAATACAGTCCTGTCTTGCAATTTATTCTGCTCCTTTCTAGAATTAAAGACTTACTAAGCACATAAAACATGAACAAGAAAATAAAAATGTATTGAAAGTGGGAGTTACAGTATGAAGTGTGATCTGTGTTTGAAAGATACTTATCAGCCAATTTTACACAAAGGTCTTACGAACTCAAGTGGTGATGTGAATCGTAGACCTGTGAAGCTGTTAAGGCAGTCACTGGTTGCTAGGCGCTTGGCCAATCTTTTTAACTCCCGTGGGCTGCAGAAGAACAAGTCCTGTTGTTTGCATGGTACTAGATGGGGTATTTATGGATTATTTAAATAAAAACCTCCCAAGATTCTGTATAGTGTTCTGAATGTTCATCTACATAATGTAACAAACCAAAGTACACTTTGCACAAGACGTACAGTAATCTTGTCTCAGGACTGGAACGTTCAGAGTTGCACTGCTATTATGGGTCTTGTCTTACCAATGATGTCTGCTTTACATCACTGTTTTTGAAAAGGTACTTCCATTTTTAGATAACATGATATGCAATAAATCCAATGGACATCAAATTACACCATCACAGTGATTAAGTCAAAGAAATATGGGAATATGGTAATAAAATGTGCAAATGGGATTAGTATGCCTCCACCTGGCATCAAAAGCATTAAATGAGTTTGTGCTTATGCAAAAGAGAACAGAGCTTGTGCTGCTTTTAGAAGCAACCAATGACGTTCATAAACACTGATAATGCACTATATATGTATGACAGAAGCAGCTTAATCTCAAGTGATGTGAAATGTTAGTTTTAAAATGTGAAGCTGCTGTAAACTTGAGCTTCTATGGGTGTATATTAAATATTAAATATAATATAACTGTTAAATATGAAATGTTTCTTTAATTACAATATTATTACTGATTCACTTTTATTACATTAATATTTAGCAGCAAAAGTAGCATTGCATAAGGGTTGTTTAATTTCAACATTGTTGTGCAAGTTTTTAAAGAATTTAGATTTGACCTCTATTTGACCTTTTAGTGCTTATTTAATTTTTGTGTGCAAAGATTGTAGAAGTGCAATCTTTGTTGGTTTCTCATATATACAGTATATATGTATATATTTCACTAATATCACATGGGAAAGATTGCTGTATGGCCCTACATCAGCATGGCTGTGAGTGTTATATTGCTAATATACAGCAGTTCAACAAACAAGTAAATAAAAAAATGAGGAAAAACTAAGGACTGTCACAAAAAAACACATACTTGTGCATGGAACAACTTTCTTACGCCACGGATCAGAATCTGCCATTTCTAGTTCAAAAGATGCACACAAGCCTCCCTTACTAAATCGAAAACATCACTTTAGTGCTAGAAATTACAGCGTGTGCTGTTTCTAACAAGTCATTGAAGAAACAAGGATGCGTGTGTGTGTGTTTGAGAGACAGAAGGAAAGAGAGAGAGAAATTATCTGAGTCATTGCGTCTGTCGCGACTTACCTGACAGATGCACTGTTAGCACCTCTAGTATTAATTTCACAAGGAAACTGAGGCGAAAAACAACACGGCACGCAAAGGTCACACAAAAGTCAGTTTGCAAAAATGTTTTAGTAATGTTCATTCTATGAGAATGGGTTGAGCAATTCAAGCTTGAAGTACCACATTTATGAGTCCCAGTCAGCAGGGGGCAGTAAGTGCAACTCCTGCTGTACAGACAATGTGCAGCTGAACCGTCATTAGAATCTAAATCACATAAAGTATCTAACCTCTGTTGTCACATGACAACAGAATGGTTACAAGTTGGTTACACCACCATTTGGTGTAAATAAGCTTTCAGTTATAATATAAATAATATCATAAAACAAAAAGTTTCACTGCTTATGATTATTACAATAAATAAATAAAAACAATAAATAAAGACTATTCCAAACTATGCCAACATTTCTTTTTTGCTTTTTTCCCTTTTTTTTAAGAATTCATCTTTTAATAAGACTTTTATTTTTATTACATTTTTTACTGTCTCCAGACGGCTACACCACTTAAACATTTTTGAGTTTAAAAATATCTAAATGACTTTGAACTCAGAAACTAAAAAAAAACATTTTCATCATAGTAGAGGTGTATTCAAGTTATTGTTTTTGTGAAATGTCATTGAGGCTTGGGGTGGGCTCTTTTCACTTATGGTGCGTTCCATTTGTCTGAGAACGGAACTGACAAATGGAACGCCCCCCGATGTCAGAATTCCTACTCGGAAAGTCGGACGAACTAAGAGGACCCCGAGTTCAGAAAGCAAGATGGCTGCGAAGAGCATCGACTGTAGTATGCTGTGGGTTTAAAGGTTTTTTTAGTACTTTTGTCTTTTTTTGTGTCCAATTTATTAAGTCGTATACACAATACTGTATTACCATTGCCTACAGGCATGTTGCTACGATCCTGTTATGCGTGAATTACCACGTAATGTGTTGTTTATATACTGGTACAGCTAATTGGCTAGGTCGCTGCTGCTAACAACAACAATGGTCGCTGCTGCTACAAGAACAATGGTCAATGTTGCTACAACAACACTGCCTAACGTTACAAACCGTAAAACCGTTTACACATAAATCCCGTTAGGAACATTTATATTGCAAATATATACGTTTGTACTTCCATAGGGCATTGCCTTACACCGCTGGTTCGATTAAAACTTGGTTAACATGTTTTGATACAATCAAATACGTGGAAACATTAATATACCTCCTCCGCATTCTGTCATCTTCCTCGAGGTCCCTTAGGTGAAGGGCATACTTATTTTGTAGCTCTCTGTACTCCAAAAGAGCTAGTGCAACAATTACTTTCCTGGAGGCGTCCATCTTTTTTTCTGACTTGTAGCTTTGTGTGTAATGGAACGCATCCAACTCGGATTTCTTGATTTTTTTAACGGATATGATGTCGATCCGAGTCCTGAGCTCCGACTTCCGAGACAAATGGAACGCAGTATTGGGTCAAAAGAACGATGCCCTAGCAACCACCCAGAACACCCTAGCAACCACATAGCAACATGCTAAAAAACACTCAAAACAACTTATCAACTGCAGAGCATACCCTGGCAAGCAACTACAAAACCCAAGCAATGTGGTGGTGACTTTTGCACTGGCAAGAACCACATTACATTTTCAGAAGAATATAACAACCAAGCTTAATCTGTTTTTTCCTAAGGGTAAAAATGGTTTGATGCAGTTTAACAGAAATAAAACAGTGCAAATCAAAAGCAGGAAAAAATATGTTGGACATAAATCATCCTTTCAAAGACAAGCAAATTCCCCTTAAAAGCAGCCAAACATTTAGAATTTTTTTTTTTATTTTTTTTGCACCTCATGGGTCTGCAGACTATAGCAACAGAATATTATTTCTTTCTCCTAATCCAATAAGCCTCTTTCAAAGGATCATAAAAACGGGGGACATGTGGCATGCAGGATAAGGATGTAGTGTTGTTACAACAATTTGTGAGGAAGTGACAAGAGACATAGCCTTATGACAGCCAGATCGCATGCTTGTCTTCAGCGACGCGGCTCTCTTACTGACAGTCCTGTCTGCTCAGACGTGTTTCTGTACAGTCTCAGCATTTGATTTTCCCTCATAAGTGAAGACTGCTGGGAAGCATGAGGAAGACGTACTGATTGGCTAATTCGCTTTGGCAGCATCACCTTCTTTTTACAGAGCCGGGGGGAAATATTAAATCTTGTTGTTTGCTTATAAAAGCAGCTTTTAGCATGCTGATAGTCAGATTAACGAGCATGCTTTTAATCACAGACTGTGCTCTGCTATGTCGTCATAAACAGACAGAGCCGTAAAACTGTCACTCATAACGGAACAGCTGCCTTCCACTGCGACACACCTTGTTGACACGAGGCCCTGTGAAATTTTACAAATAAAGGGCTTTCAACCCGGTCAAATGACAAGTCATAATAATAGTACGAGTCGGCAAAATCACAAAAATGTTTTTACAAGTTGGCTCATAGAAAAACTAATGACATTTACTCCCAGAGAGAAAAACAATCAAACAACTAACAATGGTATTACTACTTTTCTTAAGTTTAACGCCTAACACAAACCTAAACCTAACCATGAAAATCACTGTTCAATGGAATGAGTAAACAAATTTCCTGTCTTAAAATAAAGTGTTGGATAGGAGGCAATCTAAAATGTGATGCATCGTATCGATGCGAAAATCTCTTTGTTGATTAGTTTATCTCTATGGGAATAAAAGTGTTAACTTGTCATGTGAGCAAAGTCGTAAGTCGTCTTACGATTTCGCCATCTCGTATGAATCAATTTAAAAAAGTTACTCAGAGATCCTTAGGGGACAAAAATGTCTGCGTCAAAAAATATTATATAATTAAATTAATTAATATAATTTAATATTATATATTAATATTATTTTCCACTTTTAATGAGTTAATTTTTTTAACCAGCATCAGTCCAGATCATAACTACCAAATATTCATTAATTTTCAGGATTTTAACCCTTTAAATGCCAGTTTGTTTATATAATGCCACTGTTGTTTTTTATGAAAAAAAAAGTAATTATTTTCCATATACTAAATTCTAAAAAAAATTTTTTATTATTATTATTATTATCACAGTCTGAAATATGTCAATGATTAGCAACAACATTGATTTTGATGCATTATTATTTTTTGTGCAGTGACAGATTTAAAAAAAACCACTCTCATGACCTTAGAGGACAAAAATGTTTTACACACATACACACAAATTTCTCAATACACACATACAAAACACACTCTGACATCCATACCAACACACCCACACAATTTTAGCTGCATCTTTTATTCAGTTGGCCTGCAGTGCTCTATAATACAGCAAACAGAAAATAGGAAAAAAGCATGTATTTGCTCCATAGGCTAATCATGATAAAAATGTAAACCAAAAAAAAAAAAAAAAAGAAAAGAAAAAAAGAAGTGAGGGCTCCGGAATGAAAGCATAATATCATAGAATTTAAGATTTTATGCTTTAATGGCACTGGGATCAAATATTGCAATTTTAGTGGGTTTCAGTGGGGACATTTTTGTCCTTAAGGTCCTGAGTGTAACTATTTTGTATACACAGTGTATTATAAACTCAGCAAAAAAAGAAATGTCCTCTCACTTTCAACTGCTTTTATTTTCAGCATGGATAAAAAAAAAAAAACTGAACAAGTTTCACAGACATGTGACTAACAGAAATGGAATAATGTGTCCCTGAACAAAGGGTGGGTCAAAAGTAACAGTCAGTATCTGGTGTGGCCACCAGCTGCATTAAGTACTGCAGTGCATCTCCTCCTTGTAATGATGAGTTAGCAGGGTTGAGATCCATTTGCAGCTTTAATAACATAAAACGTAGTAATACAGACAGGCAGGGGTCAAGTACTATCAACAGTAATATCAAAGGCAATCCAGAGGGGTAGTCAATAAACAGGCAAGAGGTCAGGGCAGGCAGCAGACAATCACAGGTTATCTCCAGGTAAACAAGGCAGTAATAGTAGACAGGCAGCAATGGGTCAAAACAGGGAAAACAGTCCAGGATCATACACAGGTAATTCAGGAAACTCTGAGAATGCTCAGAAATGTCAGCCAGGGCAAAACAAGACTTCGCAATAACAGAGAGTGAGAGCGAGTCTTAAATAGATGAGTAGATAGGCAACAGGTGAGGAGGTAATCAGTGCCAGGTACGGGGATTATGGGAAATGGAGTCCGGAGAGTTAGAGACAATACTAAGGTGATGGAGCCCTCTGGTGGTGAGCGGGAGGAACTACAGAGGCAGGATTCGAGACACTTCTCATGGACTGCACCAAATTTGCCAGTTCTTGCTGTGAGATGTTACCCCACACTTCCACCAAGGCACTTGCAAGTTCCCGGACATTTCTGGGGGGAATGGCCCTAGCCTTACCCTCCGATCCAACAGGTCCCAGACGTGCTCAATGGGATTGAGATCCGGGCTCTTCGCTGGCCATGGCAGAACACTGACATTCCTGTCTTGCAGGAAATCACGCACAGAACGAGCAGTATGGCTGGTGGCATTGTCATGCTGGAGGGTCATGTCAGGATGAGCCTGCAGGAAGGGTACCACATGAGGGAGGAGGATGTCTTCCCTGTAATGCACAGCGTTGAGATTGCCTGCAATGATGCTGTGACACACCGTCCCAGACCATGATGGACCCTACACCTCCAAATCGATCTCGCTCCAGAGTACAGGCCTCAGTGTAACACTCATTCCTTCAACGATAAACGCGAGTCCGACCATCACCCCTGGTGAGACAAAACTGCGACTCATCAGTGAAGAGCACTTTTTGCCAGTCCTGTCTGGTCCAACGAAGGTGGGTTTGTGCCCATAGGCGACACTGTTGCCGGTGATGTCTGGTAAGGACCTGCCTTACAACAGGCCTACAAGCCCTCAGTCCAGCCTCTCTCAGCCTATTGCGGACAGTCTGAGCACTGATGGAGGGATTGTGCATTCCTGGTATAACTCGGGGAGTTGTTGTTGCCATCCTGTACCTGTCCTGCAGGTGTGATTTTTGGATGTACCGATCCTGTGCAGGTGTAGTTACATGTGGTCTGCCACTGAGAGGACGATCAGCTGTCCTTCCTGTCTCCCTGTAGCACTGCCTTAGGTGTTCACAGTATGGACATTGCACTTTATTGCCCTGGCCACATCTGCAGGCCTCATGCCTCCATGCAGCAGCACGCCTAAGGCATGTTCACGCAGATGAGCAGGGACCCTGGGCATCTTTCTTTTGGTGTTTTTCAGAGTCAGTAGAAAGGTCTCTTTAGTGTCCTAAGTTTTTATAACTGTGACCTTAATTGCCTATCGTCTGTAAGCTGTTAGTGTCTTAATGACCATTCCACAGGTGCATGTTCATTAATTGTTTAAGGTTCATTGAACAAGCATGGAAAACATTGTTTAAACCCTTACAATAAAGATCTGTAAAGTTATTTGGATTTTTACAAAATTATCTTTAAAATACAGTGTTCTGAAAAAGGGATGTTTCTTTTTTTGCTGAGTTTAGATGTATTATAGGAACTAAGGTTGAAATATCAAAATTCCCCAAAAAATACACAGCTTTGGCAAAATTTATGCTGTTGGCATTAACATAGCCAAAATGATCGAAAAAACAAAAATGAAAAAGACAAAAATGTCCCGAAGGTCGCACAAGGGTTAAGTTCAGAGATGAACAGTAGTATGTGTATGTTTCTCATGCCAATTTGAATTGAATCTCATTTTGGTTTGTTCTTAGCCTTTGTGAAATTCGACATTCCCACCTTTAATCATGAGGCCAGGCTTTACAATGAGTCTGGCACTGAAGCTGATGAGTATATTTTCGAGGATGTCCTGAAGCAGCCACATTTTTGTGTTTTTCAGCTCAGATTAGAGAATTCGTCAAATGGTAATGACATTACTTTTACGTCAATGCATTACAAACGGTAAAAGTAGGACTGTCAAGCATTCACAATTTTTTTTTTTTTTTTTTTTTTATGTGACGCATTTAACAAATTAGACATTAAAATACAGTCTTTGTGCTCTGATTGGGGTGGGGAAGTGTAGAACACTGAATTAAATTCATGATAATGGAACGTATTACGTTTTGAATGTGAAAAATACGTGTGTTTAGATCATGAGTAATTAATAAGTCTATTTAGATCAGGCTATTATTAAATCGTGTTCATGATTCATTGATCGATTGTCAATCAACCAATTTCTGCATACATTTGTTCAGTAATCATGCAAGCAGGTTGCGTTTACACATGCAGAAATTTGAAATTAGAGCACGTAAAAACGCTATTCAATCGGCCAACGCTAAAATGTGCATTGCATATTTTCCTTTGCGCGTTGCATGACTTTTGCGCTGAATATCATGTCTGTCATGTCGTCGTATTTCAAGTATTCTGTATTCTATATCATGGAGTCACATGGAAATGGAAAACCTAAAAATATCAGGAAATTGTAATTTTTATATTTTCAGGCCTGAAAAAATAACATGGAAGTTATTAAAGGAAAAGTTCACCCAAAAATGAAAATTCTCTAATTATCCACTTATCCTGATGCCATCCCAAATATGTATGACTGTCTTTCTTCAACAGAACACAAATGAAGATTTTTAGAACAAGATAGAGCTCTGTAAGGTCCTTATAATGCAAGTACACGGGTGCCAGCATTATGACGGTCCAAAAGTCATTCTAAGGTCACGTGTCACGTGGAGGAGTCAGGAAGCGCGTCATTGTTTACATTGTTTTTTTTTTTTATTATTATTATTATTATTTTGAAATTATTTTTTATTTTATTTATATTGTTTTGAAATTGTTTTGGACTGTTTTGGTTTGTGAATGGCACAAGTTTCTCTTGTAAACAATGACGCGCTTCCTGACTCCTCCTCCATGTGACGCGTGACCTTACCAATGAGCATACATCATCCCTCTCATAAGCGCACGTCACAAAGATGTACAGAAGCGAATATTTGTAGTTAAAAAGTATATAAGTATTGTTTTGTTTCTAAAAATAATTAATCGTTTGCGTTCAGAAGAACTTTATTTGTTGACTGGAGTCGTGTGGATTATTTTGATGCACCCTAAATATGCATTTTGGACCGTCAAAAAATGAAGGACATTCACTTGCATTGTTTAGAGGAGGAGGCCTAAAATGAAATCCTAAAAGTATTAAATTCTGTTTTGATGAAGAAAGAAACTCAGATACATCTTGGATGGCCTGTTGGTGAGTAAATTATCAGCAAATTTTCATTTTTGGGTGAACTATTCCTTTAAGCTTAATTGACAGCATTTGTGGCATAATGTTGATTACCATAAAAAAATAAAAAAAAATATCAACCCATCCCACTTTTTCTAAAAAAAAAGTTCACAGTGAGGCACTTACAATGGAAGTGAACAGTACCAATTTTTGGTTGTTTAAAGGCAGAAATGTGAATGTTGTAATTATATAAAAGGCCTTACATTAATTCTTCTGTTAAAGAATTCTGTTCTTCTCAGGTTATTTGAGCTGTAAAGTTGTTTAAATAATAATTTTTATGGTTGTTGTAGGGTTTACAATGTTATATCTTCATGACAACGAAGTTGTAAAAAAAAACTTCGCAGAAATTCAGTAAGCATGTAGTTATCAAACTATAATCATTGACAAGCATATTGTTTAAGTCTGGTTCCCTATCTGTCACTCACTCGATGTTGTGTCGATGTAGTGACACTAGGCAACACTAGGGGTTGTCACAGACAACCCCTAGTGCTCTTGGGAGCTCGAGACACCTCTGGTCTTTGATAAAAGGCCAATGAAAATTGGCGAGTGGTATTTGCATGCCACTCCCCCGGACATACGGGTATAAAAGGAGCTGGTATGCAACCACTCATTCAGATTTTCTCTTTGGAGCTGAACGGTCATGTTCACTGAGCTGAATACTACTGTTCATTCACCTCTGCTGGATCTGACGGCGCATTTCAGCGGCTTCTCCCCCCTCTGCACTGGTGCACTGTAGAGAATGCCCCTGGGCGCTTTGGCAGAAATAAAAGAGTATATTTCTCTAAAAGAGTATATTTCTCTAAAAGAGCGGCACACACGGAATGTCTTTTTAAAGACGTGTCTTTTTAAAGATGCTTTTCCGATTGTGTGTTATTCCTGGTTGCGCTCGTTATCTCTTGCCTTCTGACGGTCACGATCACTGCCTTTCATGTCTGGGTACTGCTCACGCGGAGACAGCGTTCGTGGATGGTCATGTTCTCATTGCGAGTATATGTCCATGGCAACATTGCGGTCGCGGCCCGCCTTCGTAAGAAAGCAAGCCACACCAGAGGGTCCCCGCCTCAGTCCTTTTACCCACGGGTACGAGGCCAGTGCGGCTAGCACCCCAATGGGACCACCTCCGCCGGGTATCCCCCCGCGAACCTCCCATTCCCCAGCACGCTCGTCTGCCCCGATCGGGCTCACGGCGAGTTCGACCTCTTATTTGGAGCCCGCGAAAGTGATGAGCTCTCGAGCGCAGCATCGGAGAGTGGGCTCGTCCAGTCGGAAGCCTCAGCTGGGATCCTCCCTTCGGGGTCGATTGCCCAGTCACAGGCTGACGCGGAGATGACAACATGCTTTCCGCTAAAAGCCACGCACTGCCCCCCTTCCTTTCTTCCCGGAAGTGCATGAAGAGCTGACAAGGTCACAGGAGGCACTTTTTACTGCCCGGTCCCGATCTTTTCAGCTTCCCCGCCCTCACTACCCTCAAACTAGGGCAATATGGCAATCCCCCAGTGGATAAAGGCGCTCACGGTGCACCTATGCCCACAGAGCGCCGCCACCTGGCACGGGTGCCCAAAGCCCCCATCCAAGGCTTGTAGGTTTACATCGTCTCTGACGGCCAAGGCCTACGGTGCCACTGGACAAACCGCCTCCGCCCTGCATGCCATGGCTCTCTTGCAAGTCCGCCAAGGCGCAAGGCATGGTCTCTCGGGCGGATGATGGCCAAACAAGTGGTCCAGGAGCACCACCTTTGGCTCAACCTGGTCGAGATGGGTGAGGCCAACAAGACACGATTCCTTGCTGCCCCCATTTCCCAGGTGGGCCTATTAGGCGACACCGTCGAGGACTTTTTCCAGCAGTTTTCGATGGTAGAGCAGTAGACGGATGCTAGCCGGCATGTCCTGCCCCGGCGCGGCTCAAGATCCTGCACCCCGTCTATTCATCGCCAAGGGCGTCCCGCTGCGGTGACTGCACCGGCCCGCCGCAGCCCACCCCTTCGGCCCGGCCCCGGCGTGGAGCCCACCGCAGGAAGCAGACGCCACCCGTCTCGCGGCCGCCAAGAACCCGTGAAAGGCTTCAAAGCGCACTTAAGACAGGCGACCCAGGGACAACAAAACGTGTTGCTCTGGAGCTGGAAAGTAAATCTCCATCTTTTTGTTACCTTTTGCATTTAATTGCGCTGCATGCCCAAGTGGCTGCAGTACTCAAGAGCTCAGTAAGAGCGGTTTCCTTGTTCCCTGGGTCACGTATCCGGTGTGCACGGCCATCATCACGACCACCGTCCACCACTCTATTTGGCCCCAGCTGTGGCACAAATCCGACCCCGATGTGACAGTCTCCACGGGTCACGAGGACAGGCCTCTTCCTCCCCTGACCCAGGCTGTTCCGGGGTTGGTCACAAGGAGCCAGGTAAGTGCTTCGATGTCCTTAGACTCAGCACGGCCACGATGTGGTGTGGCACCTCGAGCTCCGCTCCGCCGCGAGGCCCCACCTGCTGGTACGTCCAATGACATTGTTCCTTTGGTCCCCCTTGCGCGGAACTTGGATGCATGGCTTGCGCGTTCCAATCCGTCGCGAGGGCTGGTCCAGACCGTCCGACTCGGCTATACGATTCACTACGCCGGGCATCCGCCCAGGTTCAGCGGTGTCCACTTCACCTTGGTGAAGGACAAAAATGCTGCTACCTTGCACTGAGATCGCTACCCTCCTATGGAAGGGTGCGATAGAACCTGTCCCTCCAGCCAAGATGAAGAAGGGTTTTTCAACCCCTACTTCATCGTACCAAAAAAAGGCGGTGGGTTGCGGCCAATCTTGGACCTGTGAGTTCTGAACTAGGCTTTACACAGACTCCCGTTCAAGATGCTGATGCAAAAACAAATTTTGGTGAGCGTCCGGCAACAAGATTGGTTCGTGGCGGTAGACCTGAAGGATGCGTACTTCCACATCTCGATCCTTCCTTGACACAGACCCTTCCTGCGGTTTGCGTCCGAGAGTCAGGCATATTGGTACAAAGTCCTCCCTTTCGGCCTGTCCCTGTCTCCTCATGTTTTTACGAAGGTCGCAGAGGCTGCCCTTGCCCCGTTAAGGGAGGTGGGCATTCGCGTTCTCAACTATCTTGACGACTGGCTAATCCTAGCTCATTCTCGAGACATGTTGTGCGCACACAGGGACCTGGTGCTCTCACACCTCAGCCGACTAGGGCTTCGGGTCAACTAGGAAAAGAGCAAGCTCCTCCCGGTTCAGAGCATCTCTTTTCTCAGTTTGGAGTTGGACTCCGTCTCCTTGACAGCGCGCCTTACGAACGAGCGTGCCCAGTTGGTGCTGGCCTGTTTGAAGGCGTTCAAACAGAAAACAGAGGTTCCACTGAAACTTTTTCAGAGGCTCCTGAGGCATATGGCATCCTAGGCGGTGGCCACCCCGCTCGGGTTGATGCATATGATGCCGCTTCAGCACTGGCTCCAGACTCGAGTCCCGAGATGGGCATGGTGCCATGGGACACATCGCGTGGTCTTTTCAGCCCTTGAACCAACCTCTCGTTTCTACGGGCAAGTGTTCATCTAGAACTGGTCTCCAGGCGCGTCATGGTCACGACAGATGCCTCCAAAACGGGCTTAGGTGCTGTTTGCAATGGGCATGCAGCCGCCTGCCTCTTGACGGGTCCGCGACTGTTTTGGCACATCAACTGCCTCAAGTTGTTGGCAATTCTGCTCGCCCTGCGGAGGTTTCGGCCGTTGATCCAGGGCAAGCACGTGTTAGTTCAGACAGACAACACGACAACGGTAGCATATGTCAACCGCCAAGGCGGTTGGCACTCTCATTGTATGTCACAACTCGCCCACCGTCTCCTCCTCTGGAGTCAGCAGCACTTCAAGTCGCTGCATGACACTCACATCCCGGGCAACCTCAACACTACAGCGGACACGCTGTCATGACAGGTTACCCTCAGGGGAGAGTGGAGACTCCACCCTCAGGTGTTCCAGCTGATTTGGAGTCGATTCAACAGGCACAGGTGCACCTTTTCACCTACCAAGAATACTCCCCACTGCCAGCTCTGGTACGCCCTGACCGAGCACACAGCTGGCCCCCTGGCATGTGCAAATATGCGTTTCCCCCAGTGAGCCTGCTTGCACAGACCCTGTGCAAGGTCAGGGAGGACAAGGAGCAGGTTGTCCTGGTAGCACCCTACTGGCCCACCCAGACGTGGTGCTCGGACCTCACGCTCCTCACAACAGCTCCCCCCTGGCGAATTCCCCTGAGGAAGGACCTTCTTTCTCAGGGATGGGGCACCATCTGGCACCCGCGCCCAGACCTCTGGAATCTCCATGTCTGGCCCCTGGACGGGACCTGCGGTGGTAGACATGATCACTCAGTCTAGGGCCCCCTCTACGAGGCGCATGTATGCATTTAAGTGGCGTCTGTTCACTAAGTGGTGTTATTCCCGTCGGGAAGACCCCCAGAGATGCGCAGTCGGATCAGTGCTTTCCTTCCTGCAGGAGAGGTTGGAAGGGAGGCTGTCCCCTTCCACCTTGAAGGTGTACATTGCCGCCATAGCAGCACACCACAATGCAGTCGACAGTAAGTCCTTAGGGAAGCACGACCTGATCATCAGGTTCCTATGAGGCGCCAGGATGCTGAATCCCTCCAGACCATGCCTTGTTCCCTCATCGGACCTCTCTGTAGTTCTTCAGGGTCTACAGAGAGCCCCCTTTGAGCCTTTGCAGTCAGCCGAGCATAAGGCACCCTCCTTGAAGACTGCCCTCCTGACTGCACTCACTTCCATCAAGAGGGTAGGTGACCTGCAAGTGTTCTCTGTCAGCGAAACATGCCTGGAGTTCGGTCCAGGTTACTCTCACGTGATCCTGAGACCCTGACTGGGCTATGTGCCCAAGGTTCCCACCACCCCTTTAGGGACCAGGTGGTGAACCTGCAAGCGCTGCCCCAGGAGGAGGCAGACCCAGCCCTGTTGTCGCTGTGTCCGGAGCGCGCATTACGCATCTATTTGGATCGCATGCAGAGCTTTAGAATCTCTGAGAAGCTCTTTGTCTGCTTTGGTGCACAGCGGAAAGGAAGCGCTGTCTCCAAGCAGAGGATCGCCCATTGGCTCATTGACACGATAGCTATGGCATATCACGTCCAGGACGTTCCACCCCCAGTAGGGCTATGAACCCATTCTACCGGGGGTGTAGCGGCCTCCTGGGACCTGGCCAGGGGTGCCTATCTAACAGACATTTGCAGAGCAGCAGGCTGGGCAACACCCAACACCTTTGCGAGGTTCTACAACCTCCGGGTGGAACCGGTTTCGTCCCGGGTAGTGGCACGCAATACATGTGGATAAGCTCGGGATAGCCGGATGGGTGTATCGCTTGCACATAGCGCCTTCCACCTCCTTTTGAGATGAAGACATGCACCATTAATTCCCAGTAATTTTCACAAACTTTGTTCCCTGGTTGACTTCCTCCGAGCCCTGTGGCAGTCGAGTTTTCGGAGAGACTTGCTGCCGGCCCAGTACACGTGCTAACTAAGAGCCCTGTTCTGGGGTAGGTGCTCCGCATGTGGCGGTTCCCTGTAAGGCTAACCCCATGCGATGTATATCTTCCACTTATTCGTTTCCCAGTTGGCAAACTGCGTCTTCCTTGGGCAGAGCCCCTCTTCCCCAGTCTCCATGTTTGTAGTAACTCCTCCCCTGTTGGGTAGGATCTACCTTGAAAACTCTCCACATGGTTGGAAAGACCATGTGAAGAATTCTTCCACTTAAATATCCCCCCCTCTCTTTGGGCGAGGTGTGGTCTCTGCGGTGTCTTCCCCTTGGGAGGGACTCCCCCCGACTAGACCTGGTGGCCCAGTCGGATAATCACCCTTTTTTTTAGGGAGTGGAAAAAAAAGAAGGGGAAAAGAGGCCACAACTGGGTTAGCCTGTCTCTATCTTTTGGGTAGTCGACTAATTCCCAAAGGGTCGTTCAACACTCATAAATATGTCGGGGAGGTTACATGTTGGCCTGGTGCACTGGCTACGAGGCACACAGTTGTCTGCCCATCACACACCGCCAGTTCATGTAACACAGTTCAGCCAGTTGCGGCGTTTTGTACAGGGACCCCTAGTGTCACTACATCGACACAACGTCGATGAGTGACAGATAGGGAACGTCATGGTTACTTGCGTAACCTCTGTTCCCTGATGGAGGGAATGAGACGTTGTGTCCCTCCTGCCACAATGCTGAACTACCCGCTGAAATGGCCGGAACTTGTCTCGACTCCTCAGCATAAAACCTGAATGAGTGGTTGCACGCCAGCTCCTTTTATACCCGTATGTTCAGGGGAGTGGCATGCAAATACCACTCGCCAATTTTCATTGGCCTTTTATCAAAGACCAGAGGTGTCTCAGGCTCCCAAGAGTGACCCCTAATGTCACTACATTGACACAACATCTCGTTCCCTCCATCAGGGAACGGAGGTCATGCAAGTAACCATGACGTTTTCCACTGAAAAAATCCACTTCAAATTCAGCTGTATTACGATGATTTCGAGACTGCCAATCCATTGGGGTCAGAAAAAGGAATTCACAAATTGGGCGGTGTATATTTTACTTTGAGAAATTTCCCACCACAATTAAATTCATCTTTAGCAAACATACATTTATGTGCACTTTTCCATGCTCAGGACATCAAAACATATGGATTTGATGCAATATTGGAACCTATTGTCAATGACATAACAGTCCTTGAGACCAGGGGAATAGAAGGTCCTGGTGGTTATGAGTGTGGCAGCATTGTCCAAGTAAAACTGAGAAAACATCAGCATTAATTGTAATTTAAATTAAAAGAAAACACCAGTGCTTGCAAGGCAACAAAGGAAAAATAATCATTGCTTGATTTTAATGGCCACAAACTTGTTCACATTTTATCAGCACCCAGAAGGTTAAACAATGAAAAGAGTGTGCAAACAGAAAAAAACAACAACGAAAAAACAGAAAAACCCTTTTTTTTTCTTAGGTGAAGGCCCTGAAATGTAACAATGACCAAAGAAACTCGGTTTTATTATTTTGAAACAGACAATGTCTAATCGTTAAAAAGCAATTTAAACCTAAGTGTGACAGCAAATGTATCCTACTTGATAAACATAACTCAATTTGGCTGAATTGTTATTGTGCTTTAATGGTGCCATTAGAAGGAAAATGCAGCCTTCAATCTCTTCGAAGGCTGATCACAGATTAAATATGCTGGCAATGAAAGGAACCAATTCAACATTAGGTCCTTTATTACTAGTGTACAAAGTACAAGGGCACAGCAATACATTGATGATCACTAGTTCTTCTGCTACAATTGTTTAACTTTAAGAAAAGAGCCACAGTACATGGCTTTAACATCCATTTTTATTTCTATTTTGATAATTTCATCTGAAGTGATGATTTTGTTAACCTAAACACATGGGATTTGTTCTCCTAAACACATGGGATAGAAACGCTGCTTTATTTGCTAATTGTTTTTATGATATTCAGATTTTTTGTATATATTAAACTTGTAACTTGTATTGAAACATGATTTTAGAGACTTATAGATGGATTCTTTTGACATGGGTAAGTATCCACTTAGCAACTATAAAGCACATGGTCAAAACAATACATTGATGATCTCTAGTAATTCTGCTACAATTTAGACTTTCCAAAAAACGCAAAAAAACAAAACAGCATCGGATGTTGAGTTCTTATTTCTCTAAAAAATATTTTTCTACAAAAATCTCAAATTATGAAATGTAAGTTGTTAAGCAATCTAGGGCTGGGTGAAATGGGCAAAAACATTAAAACAAAAATATGACAACATGTTTTATCCTATTGTCCAATATCGATACTTATCACAATATACACTTCATATCATTAATTGGGGCAGATCTGCATTCCACATGTTTGTTAGATCTCAAGACTGAAATAAACATAACGTCATGGTTACTTGTGTAACCTCCGTTCCCTGATGGAGGGAACGAGACATTGTATCGATGTAGTGACACTAGGGGTCACTCTTGGGAGCCCGCGACACCTCTGGTCTTTGATAAAAGGAGCTGGTATGCAACTCACTCGTCGTTGTGTTGATGTAGTGACACTAGGGGTCCCTATACGAAACACCAAAACTGGCTGAACTGTGTTACGTGAACTGGCGGTGTGTGGTGGGCAGACCACTGTGTGCCTCATAGCCAGCACACCAGGTTGACACGTAACCTCCCCCAACATAGTTATGAGTGTCGAACGGCCCTTTGGGGACAAGTCAACTACCCAAAAGATAGAGACAGGCTAACCCAGTCGTGGCCTCTTTTCCCCTTCTCTTTTTCCACTCCCTAAAAAAGAAGGAGGATTATCCTACTGGGCCGACAGGTCTAAATGGGGGGTGTCCCTCCAAAGGGGAGGACACCACGGAGACCACACCTTGCCCAAAGTGAGGGGGGGGATATTTAAGTGGAAAAATACGTCACATGGTCTTTCCAACCATGTGGAGATTCTTCAAGGTAGATCCTACCCAACGGGGGAGGAGTTACTACAAACATGGAGACTGGGGCAGAGGGGCTCTGCCCAAGGAAGATGCAGTTTGCCAACAAGGAAACGAATTAGCGGAAGATATATATCACACGGGCTTAGTCTTACAGGGAACCGCCACATGCAGAGCACCTACCCCAGAACAGGGCTCTTAATTAGCACGTGTACTGGGCCGGCAGCGAGTCTCTCCGAAAACTCGACTGCCACACGGCTCGGAGGAAGTCAACCAGGGAACAAAGTTTGTGAACACTACTGGGGATTAATGGCGCACATCTTCATCTCAAAAGGAGGTGGAAGGCGCTATTTGCAAGCGATACACCCGGCCAGCTATCCCGAGCTTATCCGCTTGAATTGCATGCCACTACCTGGGATGAAACCGGTTCCACCCGGAGGTTGTAGAACCTTGCAAAGGTGTTGGGTGTTGCCCAGCCTGCTGCTCTGTAAATGTCTGTCAGAGAGGCACACCTGGCCAGGGCCCTGGAGGCCGCTACACCCCTGGTAGAATGGGCTCGTAGCCCTACCAGGGGCGGCATGTCCTGGGCGTGGTATGCCATAGTTATGGCGTCAAAGAGCCAGTGGGCAATCCTCTGCTTGGAGACAGTGCTTCCTTTCCGCTGTGCACCAAAGCAGACAAAGAGCTGCTTAGAGATCCTAAAGCTCTGCGTGTGATCCAAATAGATGCGTAAAGCATGCACTGGACACAGCGATGACAGGGCTGGGTCTGCCTCCTCCTGGGGCAGTGCTTGCAGGTTCACCACCTGGTCCCTAACAGGGGTCATGGGAACCTTGGGCATATAGCCCGGTCGGGGTCTCAGGATCACGTGAGAGTAGCTCGGACCGAACTCCAGGCACATTTCGCTGACAGAGAACGCTTGCAGGTCTCCTACCCTCTTGATGGAAGTGAGTGCAGTCAGGAGGGCAGTCTTCAAGGAGAGTGCCTTAAGCTCAGCTGACTGCAAAGGCTCAAAGGGGGCTCTCTGTAGACCCTGAAGAACTACAGAGTGGTCCCATGAGGGAACGAGGCGCAGTCTGGAGGGATTCAGCCTCCTGGCGCCTCTCAGGAACCTGATGATCAGGTCGTGCTTCCCTAAGGACTTACCGTCGACTGCGTCGTGGTGTGCTGCTATGGCAGCAACGTACACCTTCAAGGTGGAAGGGGACAGCCTCCCTTCCAACCTCTCCTGCAGGAAGGAAAGCACTGATCCAAGTGCGCATCTCTGGGGGTCTTCCCATCGGGAAAAACACCACTTAGCGAACAGACGCCACTTAAAGGCATACAGGTGCCTCGTAGAGGGGGCCCTAGCCTGAGTGATCGTGTCTACCACCACTTAGGTCTTCCGCGTCCCATCCAGGGGCCAGACATGGAGATTCCAGAGGTCTGGTCACAGGTGCCAGATGGTGCCCCATCCCTGAGAAAGAAGGTCCTTCCTCAGGGCTGTCGCGAGGAGCATGAGGTCTGAGAACCACGTCTGGGTGGGCCAGTAGGCTGCTACCAGGACGACCTGCTCCTCGTCCTCCCTGACCTTGCACAGGGTCTGTGCAAGTAGGCTCACTGGGGGAAACGCATATTTCCGCATGCCAGGGGGCCAGCTGTGTGCCAGTATATTTATACTGAGGGGGACCTCGGTCAGGGCGTACCAGAGCGGGCAGTGGGTGGATTCTTGGTAGGCAAACAGGTGCACCTGTGCCTGTCTGAATCGACTCCAAATCAGCTGGACCACCTGAGGGTAACCTGTCATGACAGCGTGTCCGCTGTAGTGTTGAGGAGGTTGCCCATGATGTGAGTGTCTTGCAGCGACTTGAAGTGCTGCTGACTCCAGAGGAGGAGACGGCGGGCGAGTTGTGACATACAACGAGAGCGCAGACCGCCTTGGCGGTTGACATGTGCTACCGTTGCCGTGTTGTCTGTCTGAACTAACACGTGCTTGCCCTGAATCAATGGCTGAAACCTCCGCAGGGTGAGCAGAATTGCCAACAACTCGAGGCAGTTGATGTGCCAATGCAGTCGCGGGCCCGTCCACAATCTGGCGGCTGCGTGCCCCTTGCAAACAGTGTCCCAGCCCTTTTTGGAGGTGTCCGTCATGACCACGAAGCGCCTGGAGACCAGTTCTAGGGGAACACCTACCCGTAGAAATGAGAAGTCGGTCCAAGGGCTGAAAAGACAGTGACAGACCGGTATGATGACCACATGATGTGTCCCACAGCGCCATGCCCATCTCGGGACTCGAGTTTGAAGCCAGTGCAGAAGTGGTCTCATATGCATCATCCCAAGCGGGGTGTCCACCGCTGAGGATGCCATATGCCCCAGGAGCCTCTGAAAAAGTTTAAGTGGAACCGTTGTTTTCTGTTTGAACGCCTTCAAACAGGCCAGCACCGACTGGGCTCGCTTGTTCGTGAGGCACGCTGTCAAAGAGACTGAGTCCAACTCCAAACCGAGAAAAGAGATGCTCTGAACCGGGAGGAGCTTGCTCTTTTCCCAGTTGACCCGAACTGGGTCTCTTGAGTACTGCAGCCTTTTGGGTATGCAGCGCAATTAAATGCAAAGGTAACTAAGAGATTCTCCTCCCGGCCTTCGACCGGGGGTTGGAGAGGTCTGCTTACCAGCTCCAGAGCAGCGGGTTTTGTCGTCCTTGGGTCGCCCATCTCAAGGGCACTTTGAAGCCTTTCACGGGTTCTTGGTTGCTACGAGACTGGTTGCGTCTGCTTCTTGCGGTGGGTTCCACGCCAAGGCCGGGCCGAAGGGGCAGGCTGAGGCGGAGCTGAGGCAGAGCTGGTGCAGTCACCACAGGGGGATGCCCTTGGCGACGAGCAGACGGGGTGTGGGATCTTGAGCCGCACCGGGGCAGGATATGCCGGAATGCCTACATCTACTGCTCCACTGTCGAGAACTGCTGGGCAAAGTCCTTGACGGTGTTGCCGAATAGGCCAGCCTGGGAGATGGGGGCAGCAAGGAACCATGTCCTGTCGGCCTCACCCATCTCGACCAGGTTGAGCCAAAGGTGGCGCTCCTGGACCACTAATGTGGACATCGTCCACCCGAGAGACCGCGCCGTGACCTCCGTTGCTCAGACAGCGAGGTCGGTTGCCGAGCGCAGTTCCTGCATCAATCCTGGGGTGGAACTATCCTCGTGCAGTTCCTTTAGCACCTTGGTGGACTTGCAGGAGAGCCATGGCGTGCAGGGCGGAGGCGGCTTGTCCAGCGGCACCGTGGTGGCGGCGCTCTGCAGGCATAGGTGCACCACGAGCACCTTTATCCACCGGGGGATTGCCGAATAGCCCTTGGCCGCCCCACCATCGAGGGTAGTGAGGGCGGGGAAGCTGAAAAGATCGGGACCAGGCAGTAAAAAAGTGCCTCTAGTGAAAAAGCCTGGCTCTGAGCGGCGCCGTGAGCCCAGGAACCAATCATCAAGCCATGAGGGTTCAGGGAAGAGCGGAGGGTTCCACTCTAGCCGACGCTCGTGGCTGTCCGGGAAAGCATGTCATCCTTTCCACATCAGCCTGTGACTGGGCAATCGTCCCCAAAGGGAGGAGCCCAGCTGAGGCTTCCGCGTCCGACTGGACGAGCCTGCTCTCCCATGCTGCGCTCGAGAGCTCATCACTTTCACGGGCTCTGAATAAGAGGTTGAACTCGCCGTGAGACGAGCCGGCGGACTCATCCGGAAGCCCAATCGGGGCAGACGAGCGTGCTGGGGAATGGGAGGTCCGTGGGGGGATACCCGGCGGAGGCAGTCCCATTGGGGTCCCCAAATCGCCCCTAGTGCTAGCTGCGCTGGCCTCATACCCGTGGGTAAAAGGACCGAGGCAGGGAGCCTCTGGGGTGGCTTGCTTTCTTACGAAGGCAAGCCGTGACCGCATCGTTGCCATGGACATGTCCTCGCAATGAGTACATGACCATCCACGAATGCTGTCTCTGCATGAGCAGTGCCCAGACAATAAAGACAGTGATCGTGACCGTCAGAAGGCGAGAGATAATGAGCACAACCAGGAATAACACACAAAGGAAAGGCATCTTTAAAAAGACGCGTCTTTAAAAAGACATTCCGTGTGTGCCGCTCTTTTAGAGAAATATACTCTTTTAAAGAAATATACTCTTTTATTTCTGCCGAAGCGCCCAGGGGCATTCTCTGCAGTGCACCAGTGCAGAGGAGGGAGAAGCCGCTGAAATGTTCCGTCAGATCCAGCAGAGGTGAATGAACAGTCGTGGGAATTCAGCTCAATGAGCATGACCGTTCAGCTCCGAAGAGAAAATCTGAATGAGTGGTTGCATACTAGCTCCTTTTATACCCGTATGTCCAGAGGAGTGGCATGAAAATACCACTCGCCAATTTTCATTGGCCTTTTATCAAAGACCAGAGGTGTCTTGGGCTCCCAAGTGTGACCCCTAGTGTCACTACATCGACACAACGTCGAGTGAGTGACAGATAGGGAACTTGTTTTTTTACGAGTAAACTCCATAGGTTAAGCTACCTTTAAAGTACACTCAGTTTAGGATTCAATCCTATATAAGGTGTGTGACCTCTTTTTGATTAAATTTAGCCAATTTCATTATCTTCAGTTGATGTTTGCCTCCACTGAAAGACTTTCTTGTGACATTTCACTGTCCAGCTCAGTTGGTGGTGGTAATGTACCATAAACTGGATTGCCAACCAGCAATAAACATCACCAGAACACAAAAAACATTTAACTAAATAGTGCATAAATAAACAGCAATTGTGTTGATGTTGGAGTTGTTGTTGTGTTTGGTCGACAGCTGTTATATTGCGTTGTCATTGCTCTCCTGTTTGATACACAATGATATTAAATTACCCATATCCACACTGGGCAGCACCATGATGATTCTAATTGCCTGTTTTGTATTTCTGGTCTCGAGGCGCCAAGTAAATACTGCCAAAATGAGCGATCCAGAGGAGAACAACAACTAAGTGTTACTTGGAGTAAAAATTAATTTCAGGCTCAACGTGTGCAGTTGTTAGCTGTCATAACATCTTAGAATAATTAATGATATCAACGTAACTCACCTCATCACTTTATGTCATCTACACACTCAGGTGAGGCACTGTCTATAAAAAAAAACGTAATCTCGACTCTGTGAAGTATCCGTACGTTTTTTGACAATTTTTTACAAATGTACTTTACCTGCTAAGAATAAACGCAGATGCGAGTGAAAACACTGTAGACCAGAAATTGAAAACAGTCGAATCGTGGAACACATCCACATTCAGGAAAAAGGTGGAAAGCTAGCTGCTAGCTAACAGCTACCGAGCCTGATTGATTTTCATGACAGCATGGCTGCCTGCTAATACTTCCTAACAGGCTGATTTCATGTGACACGTTTCTGATCCAATCATCTAGATAAAGAACAAAGGCTAAATAGTGAAAATTACTCAAAAGTTTATAATCGATATCGAATTTTTATTTTTTATTTCGATAAATATAAATATTGTTTTATTGCCCAGCCCTAATTCACTCTATGTTATTCACAGAGTGACTTGGTATATGACACACAAGTTGCATTGACTAATTTATGGCACTTTTGGGTGCTTTTTTAAGCTTTAAAGTGAGGCACTACCCACTGATATTGTATAGAAATCAGTGATTGCAGCATTGCTTAAAATATCACAATTTGTGTTATGCATTAGAAGGACAGTAATATGGGTTTGGAACAACATGAGGGTGAGTAAATGATGACAGAATTTTCATTTTGGGGTAAAGTATAAGCACTAGTACTAGTGACACTTGCCTAAACAAACAACACTTATAATTCCAATTTGGCTGACAGCACAGCTCTCAAAATGCAATTTATTCACCTATAATAGTGAAGTGAAGCTTGTATGTCTCATAATGAAATCCCATTTCTGGGATTTTGAGTCTTTAATGGCCTTGCCATAACCCTACAAGCAATACACTGCATAATCAGCACAAATCATTCTGGAATGGGGTTTAATTGGGGATATTTTAAGCCACAGTCTGAGTGCATTGTGCCCTTTTGGTGGAAAGCAATTTGCTGCTAATAAACGACCATGCTTTTGGTGGGAGGACTGTATAAAAATCAGACTGATTACCACCTCCTCCTTGTCTAAGTGTGTATGGAAACTGCAGGCGGTTAAATCAGTACTCATTTTCATTGGTTGGAATGTTTTCTTGCATTACTGTTGATTTGACATGCAGACTGGAGACTCCTAAAAGAGCCCTGTTACCAGCTTGTGGCAAACCAAAGAAGGCAACTGTCCAATCTCCACCCAGAAACTGTTACACATGCTTTCAGTCTCAGCCAATCACATAAGTCAACCTCTTTCCAAAAGTTTCTTAAAAATGTTATATATCCAGGCCTCGGAAAAGCTTAGACTTAATGTTGAACCAAATGTTAACCCAGCACTAAGCTTAGTTGTGAACATTACTATTTAATACAAAAAAATCAAAGAAATTTTCAAAGAAAAATCTGTTTAGATTTATCTCTCGGACAGCTGTGTCCCCTGTCCTCTATCTTGGCCCTGTATGGGGGCCAGATGTCAAGTGTGTGACAGTCAGGAGAGAGTGAGGAATGGGGCTGTCACCCGCTGATGTAAGCCTCCTCCTTGGGGGTGTGCATATGCATGTGTGTGTGTGTGTGTGTGTGTGTGTGTGTGTGTGTGCACATGCGTGCGTGCGTGTGTGTCTGACTGACTGGGCTTATTCATGAAAAACAAGCAGAACTAATTTTTGTGTCAATCATTCGTAAAGCCATACTGACGTAAATTCTCAGATTCATGAAAGTTTTCTTATTTTCTAAACATTAGTTGGTACAAACAAAATTTACACCTGCTCCCGACCAAGTGTAAATCGTGCTTAAGACTTCCAAACGTTTTGTGTTCTTTCAGGCAAACTGACATGAACTACGTTTTGATAGAAGTGAAATTAAATAAGTAATGAAACAATTAACTAATAATTAAATGAGTGAAATTAATCTTAAGAAATAACAAATTAGTAAAAAGAAAAAGAAGAAGAAGAAGAAGAAAAGCTTTGTTTTATGCTTGCATTTACTTTTTCAAAGTGTAATTTTTTCCAAACGCATTTTTCCAGCAGAAGTGCTTGACATGTTGTGAAAGGTTCATGGAAAGACGCAGTTTGCATTTGATTTTTTTTTTAACAAATTAATGCCCTCTAACGTGACTGATTGGACAGTTTATTTTTTTTTATTTTTTATATGAGCTCTATAATTTAGGGTTCATAATTTAGTATAGGAATCGGTTAATTGGTTCAGTTGATAATGTATGGTCAATGTTAATGCTGTTAAATCCATAAATAAACACATCACGGGCAGAAGCATACACAAAATATATCGTATGTCGTATAGCTTGCAAATCTGTAATATCTAACAGCGTTTCGGTCAAAGATCTTCAGGTATTCTATTAATTTCTCTATAGATTCTTCCAGTTGCAAGTATATCACTATACCATCATGATTTACCCAAGAATTTTCACAAATTATGCTGCGAACTGAACCAGAGAAGGTTAATGGTGGTGGACATCCTCCTCCCGGAGTGAACTGATTTTTTTTTACACTCGTCAAACCATTTTCAATATCTTCTTTAACTGTTTGATTAAAAAAAGAGTGTCATATGACAGCAGAAACATGCAATGACAGTAAGTTCTTACTTTCTTTGAGATGCTATTGTGCTTGCTAAATCAAGATTTTACGCTGTGAATGCACTTCATTCATAAAAATGATTTCATTACCGTTCCACATTGATGTTAAAAGCATTTACTAGCGAGTCTGGTGCCTTCCTTATATGCCGTTTTCATGGGTGTGGATTATGATAATTGTCAATGAATGTGTACACACCCCTCTTTACAAATGTTTGGAACTCACTAACATACACACAACATGTAAAGGATAATGTACAGTTATCTGGTCATTATAGCAAAATAAATACAGAGAGGGTGATCAGATCTTCCACATATTGCACAGCTACTAACCAAATAAATAAATAAACCGACATGAAACCACTGTGATACAAGAGACTTAAACTAGAACAGCTACGTAGGTTATCATGTTTGATAGCAGAATTCCTGGTAAAAGATTACATTATCCATGGTCCAGCAGAGAAGTTTCACCAATCAGAGAGCCACGGCCAAAGAATGTGCCCAGGAGCAACGCCCACTTGGCCTCCCTTTACCCTTAAACTACTTAATTATTTGTACTGTACATATCAGAATATTTTGCATTAAACTTAAAATATCCGGTTTCTATACTTATAATCAACAACCTAAAATCAATAGTTTTACATTTTTTATTCGATTACATAATTTGCAATGCTTCACAGGATTATAGTTTGTGCCCTCGGAAGATGGTAAGTCCACAGTTTGTACCTTTGTCTTTTTGTCTGATTTTCAAATACTTTTTTGCCTCCAAGTAAAGTTTGCAATGTTTTAATTTACCTCAGAGTTAGTTGGTCTGGTTCATGGCTTACAACTCTTTTATGGAGGATTTTTGAAATCCTGATGCAAAAAATAAATGGGAAAAATACTTCCACAACCCAGGCGGCTGAAAGAGTTGCGGGGCACTGTTGCGCTCTATTACTCATACACTGCTATGTTATGATATCAAAACACTTTTACTATAACATATCCTTTGAAAAATGATTTATTTGTATTACAGACTTGTAATAACACACATTTTCCAATGTGACTAGCTTGAGAGGTAGCTCACTTGATAGAGTGTTGGAATTTGTATTCCGAAGTCAAAACATGTAAGCTGACATGCGAGATGCAAGTGTTAAAGAAGCAACACAAGATGACGTGGTTGCTTCAGAAAATTAGCTTTTCATGTCGCATTTACTTTTAGGACATTATCAGTGAGGTTTAGGTGTTGGTTAAGGGTAAGGTTGTCTGTTTTGTTTACCTCTTATTTGATTTTAGATCACTATTGGTTAGGTTAAAGTTTCAGGTAAGGGAGAAACGTTTAACTGTTTAAAATAACATTTAACACTAGGGTTAGGTTAGGGTTAGGGTATTCTAGGTTATTAATATTAACCAAAAACCTCATGTGATTACGACACCATTTCACTCACTTTTGGCGCCCCACACTGGACATTACACTGGGAAACTGCAGCCAAACGTGTAATGAAGCACATAATTTCGTTTTGCAAAAATGTTGCCACGGTCATGCAATTTCCACACATTCCTGCCCCTTGTGTGTTTGTTATTACATTTTAAACTACTTTGATAATACATCCAGCAAACATTAAAACTGTAGCACTCTCAACTCAATTTAACATATTTTACCATGATCAAGTCCTTTCTGCAACATTTAGTAGATTTTCCAACAGAAATCAGCACAGAAAATGCCAAAAGAAAGTCAGATTGTGTCTGGGCCTCATTACTGCATTCATGCATACAAAAGACATGTCTTTGATTGGTTGCAATGCTTAATGAAAAAATAAAATGCAAACACAAATGTAAAATATCCAAAGGGAATTATTTTATTGACACTTTCACGATGCAGCCCTACCTCTTTGTAAGAATGAATGTAATTTTATAACCCTAAAGTTGAAAATAAGTAAAAATGGGGTCCATTTTTTTAAGCTGTCTATATATATCGATATTGTTCATTAGATTGTAAATCCTCATGTAAAAAACAAAAACAAAAAAAAACATGTATGTGTGCTAGAACCACACTTTTCATAAATATACCTACAAATATTACATTGGTAGAGCACACAGAAAACACAAGCACATACAGAATGATGAAAAGAGAGTGTGACAAAAAATTATATTTATACATTTAAAAAAAAGGGCTCCCACTCCCTCTTCCAAATTCTCTTTTATTCGCTCGACTCTTGACTCTGGTTCAGATATTGCATTACTGCCATCACTGCAGGCCATGATCTAATTAGAACTGAACAAGACTTTAGCACTTGTCACATCTCAGTCTGTTCAGAGTTTCTTTCTCTCTCACACACACACTGGGAGAGTTCTGATCAGTGAAGTGAGGCAGAAAGAGAGGCACCTTAATGGCCTATTTCAGCATTATTACAGTATTGTGGATGGATTGTCACCAGGAGCCCTGAGATACTGAAGTGTGAAAGCCATCAGCGGCTCTCATTCGTCTCCACACTCCTCTGATCTCTCTCTCTGTTATTACTGGAGTGGGACAGAGCCACAGCAATTTCCCTCTGATTCCTCTCGTCTCTATCTCCTACACATCCACACATCCTGTATCTCTCTCCTCTAGTAACTCTAGACTTCATTATGCGATGTGATTGGAGAATTTGCCCTACATTCACGTAACACTTGTGCCATCTGTTAGACTCCCTCGTTAATGGTGTCAGTTCCTCTGCAATTCATTGATATTCAAATGTATGCACATAGATTTAGAAGTGTCATATTCCAGCACACAGTTGCCTGCCTTCTAATGCTCGGTTTATTTATCAAAAAGGGATATTAATCAACACGAGAGCCACAAAATGTTTTTCCTGCTTGAGGAGCTGTTTTCAGACCAAGCTTTACTCTGAACAAAAATGAATTTTAAAACAGTCTTTATGATTCATTGAAATTTGAAATGGATGTGTAAACAACTTATCTTGCATTAGACATTGAAAGAGATCTGAAATGATAGATATTTTCACCCTAATGACACTACATTATCATTTCACATCGTTCAACTTAAAACAGTATTGAATTCACACAGATCTGTTTTCACTGCTTGGTGAAAGGTTTCTGCTTTTATGTAACGACTGTGATAGTTTTGTGCAGTAAAAGGTGAAATTGTTTAGTCTATTTATTTTGCTGAATATATATCTGTTACCATATTGAAAGTCTGTTGTGGCATGGGTGGGGGGGGGTGGTCATGTGTCTGTCTGTGGGAGAGGGAAAGCAGTAAGGCTCATCACCTGGGCTGTAATTACCTGTCTCTCATTATAGTGATGGCGGAGAGAGACCTGATGAGGCTCACCAGAGTGGCAGAAGAGAGAGAGAGAGAGTGGCCCAGAGCAGTGGTGGAGGAAAGACCCGCAGCACAGACTGTATTTTAGAGAGAGCTATTTTGAGTTGGCCACTAGAGCTGTTTTGCTTTGTGTGTGTATAAACTGTTCGCTGTCTCCTGACTCCTCCATTGCCCACAAACTTATCCTTTGGAGGAGAAAGCTGTTATGGAGTCCTCACCACTGACAAAGTCTTCAAGACCCTCGCCAGCATCCAGCAGAGCCAGCATCAAGCCCTCATGGAGGTACGCCTGGAGCAGGAACAGCGCTTCCAAGTCCTGCTCCAGGCACGAGGATCAGCAGGTTCTCCGGAGCCTGATCACCAGAGAGGGGGCTGGCGCTGTGACCTCCCCGGAGCCTACCCCACCCGTGGCCCTGATGAAAATGGGGCCAAATGATGATCCGGAGGCTTTCCTCAAACTGTTCGAGAGGACAGCCGAGGTATGGAAGTGGCCTCCTGATCAGTGGGCGGCCCGCCTGTTGCCCTCACTCTCCAGGGAGGCACAGCTAGCGGCACAGCAACTTCCCACCACCAGCCTCCTTAATTACAACCATCTGAAGAAGGCCATCTAGCAACGGGTCGGTCATAGCCTGGAGCAGAGTCGACAGCTCTTCAGATCCCTGAGCTTTGGGAAGCACGGCCGCCCGTTCGCGTTTGCCCAACAGCTCCCGGACGCCAGCTGGAAATGGTTGCTGGTGGAGGGAACCCACAGCACCGTGGAAGTTGTCGATCTGGTGGTGCTGGAGCAGTTCATCTCCCAACTTCCTCGAGGCATGTCCGAAAAGGTCCAGTGCCACCGCCCAGCTGTCCAGCTGGCAGAGGACTACATGGCGGCATTTCCAGGAGGCAGCGAAACAGTGTTTTCTTCTCCATCTCCTCTCTCTTCTCTCTCTCCACCCCCTGTGTCTCATGTCCTCCACCCCCCCCCCCCCGTTCCTCTTATTCTCGCGCAGTTCCGGCTCCTCGGAAGTGGGGAGGAGCATCCCCAGTTCAGGGGACCCCTCCCCTTGTCTGTCCCTCCTACTCCCCCGTCTCCCTCCACTATCCCCCCCAGGTTGGCGAGACCGCCCCCATGAGTGCAGAAGGAAAGCCTGGGCTGGTCTGTTGGAGCTGTGGGGAAGCTGGGCATGGCCAGGATCATTGTCTGGTGATGGAGGTGGGGACACTGATCTGGATCCCCGACACTCCACAGGTCACCCCCGATCGGGCAGGGGCATATCAGATACCGGTAAGAGTAAAATGGGATACACATCAAGCTTTGGTGGATTCGGGTTGTTCCCAATCCTCTATCCACCAACGCTTGGTGCAAGGCAGGGCATTGGGTAAGAATAAACAGGTGAGGGTGAGGTGTGTGCATGGTGACATTCACAAGTATCCAGTGGTCACCATTGAGATACGATTCAGGGGAAAAAGGCATAAACTCGAGGCCATGGTTAATTCCCGCCTCACCCATCCACTAATTCTGGGAACCAATTGACCTGGTTTTAAAAATGTATTGAGGGTAATGTGTGTGGATGGGTCCCGCAAAATGCTGTTGTGGTGTGTGATGTGCGACGCTATGGCTGGAAAGGCAGTGCCAGGGCCGTCAAATTCTGCTCCATGTCAGGATGATGCAGATGAGGGAATTCTTGTACTCAGTGGCTTCCCTGAGGGGGATTTACCTCTGAAGCAGTCATGTGATGAGTCCCTCAAGCATGCCTTTGACCAAGTGAAAGTAATTGATGGTCAACAGCTCCAGCCTAATGTTGTGCTCACATACCCATACTTTTTGATTATTAAAGAGCGGTTATATCGAGTGACGCAGGACACTCAGACCAAAGAGAATACAACTTCGCTATTAGTACCAAAGAGTCATCAGGAAACACTCTTCCAGGCGGCTCACAATAACCTAATGGCTGGTCACTTAGGTCATGAAAAGACTTTAAACCATATAATTGACCAGTTTTTTTGGCCGGGCATTAACGGCGATGTACGCAAATGGTGTGCGGCATGCCATGAATGCCAGTTACCAGGGAGACCTGATAAGGCTCATCAGAGCGGCAGAGGAGAGAGAGAGAGTGGCCCAGAGCAGTGGTGGAGGAAAGACCCGCAACAGAGACTGTATTTTAGAGAGAGTTATATTGAGTTGGCCACTAGAGCCATTTTGCTTTGTGTGTGTGTAAACTAAAGTGTGTGAATAAACACTCAACTGTTCGCTGTCTTCTGACTCCTCCATTGCCCATGAACTTATCCTTATCACAAATGTGTTTAGCGTCCATATATCGCAAGCAAAACTTGTCTAATTGTTGTTTGGTGGACATGATGCATTCCAAATATATATATATATATATATATATATATATATATATATATATATATATATATATATATATACTGTATATTAGAGCTGCACAATTCTGGATAAATTGAGAATCACGATTTTTTTGCTTAGAATAAAGATCACGATTCTTTCACGATTCTGAAGAAAAATGCTTATTTCAGTGATTTACAAAGCCTGGATACAAGGGTGCTAAACAAAGTAACATAAAATTTAATAGAGGTTATGACAAATATGTTCTCTGCTTCAAACTGAGCAAAAATGCTGTACATTTGTAAATCAAATATATAAATTTTAACTGTCCTAAGTCCACAAGCAGGCACAACTAAAACATTATAAACCAAACAGAACCTTGTTATTATTGCAAAAAAATAAATAAATTTGTTTATTTATTGTTTAAATATTTTGTCTTACTGTACTGGCAGAGTTTTTATAGTCAAAACAAGCAAACTTCACTTTTAATTGACTATATTACAATTCCAGTGGGTCAGAAGTTAACTATGCCTTTAAGCAGCTTGGAAAACTCCAGAAAATGTCAAGCCTTTAGACAATTAGCTTCTGATAGGCTAATTGGAGTCAATTGGAGGTGTACCTGTGGATGTATTTTAAGGCCTACCTTCTAACTCAGTGCCTCTTTGCTTGACATAATGGGAAAATCAAAAGAAATCAGAAAAAAAGACCTCAGAAAAAAAATAATTTTTTTTGGACCTCCACAAGTCTGGTTCATCCTTGGGAGCAATTTCCAAATGCCTAAAGGTACCACGTTCATCTGTACAAACAATAATATGCAAGTATAAACAGCATGGGACCACGCAGCCATCATACTGCTCAGGAAGGAGATGCATTCTGTCTCTTAGTGATGAACGTAGTTTGGTGCAAAAAGTGAAAATCAATCCCAGAACAACAGCAAAGGACCTAGTGAAGATGCTGGAGGAAACAGGAAGACAAGTATCTATATCCACAGTAAAACGACACCTATATCGACATAACACGAAAGGCTGCTAACAAGGAAGAAGCCACTGGTCCAAAACTGCCATAAAAAAGCCAGACTACAGTCTGCAAGTGCACATGGAGACAAAGATCTTACATTTTGGAGAAATGTCCTCTGGTCTGATGAAACAAAAATGTAACTATTTGGCCATAATAACCATCGTTATGTTTGGAGGAAAAAGAGTGAGGCTTGCAAGCCGAAGAACACCATCCCACCCATAAAGCATGGGGGTGGCAGCATCATGTTGTGGGGGTGTTTTGCTGCAGGAAGTACTGGTGCACTTCACAAAATAGATGGCATCATGAGGAAGGAAAATTATGTGGATATATTGAAGCAACATCTCAAGACATCAGCCAGGAAGTTAAAGCTCGGTCCCAAATGGGTCTTCCAAATGGAAAATTACCACAAGCTTACCTCCAAATTTGTTACAAAATGGCTTAAGCACAACAAAGTCAAGGTATTGGAGTAGCACATCACAAAGCCTTGACCTCAAAAAAAAAATTTGTGGGCAGAAATGCAAAAGTGTGTGCGAGCAAGGAGGCCTACAAACCTGACGCAGTTACACTAGTTCTGTCTGGAGGAATGGGCCAAAATTCCAGCAGCTTATTGTGAGAAGCTTGTGGAAGGCTACCCGAAATGTTTGACCCACGTTAAACAATTTAAAAGCAATGCTACCAAATACTAACATACTAACAAAGTATATGTAAACTTCTGACCCACTGGGAATGTGATGAAAGAAATAAAAGCTGAAATAAATCATTCTCTCTACGATTATTCTGACATTTCACATTTTTAAAATAAAGTAGTGATCATAACTGACCTAGACAGGGAATGTTTTCTACGATTAAATGTAACGAATTGTGAAAAACTGAGTTTAAATGTATTTGGATAAGCTGTATGTAAACTTCTGACTTCAACTATAAATATATATATATATATATATATATATATATATATATATATATATATATATATATATATATATATATATAGCAAAACTAAGATTATTATTTTTTTTTTACATTTGATTTATTTATGTATTATTAACTTTGCCAAGAATAACATTTGTTTAATGGCAATTTTTTAACATACTGTATTGTTTAAAATGTATGAATTTTGTTTACTAACCTTTAAAGTTCTTTCTCCTTATTAATCAACTTAAATTATATTTTTTCCCGGAACTTATTATAGGCATATCATTTAAAGAATAGGCCTACTCAACTACAATTTAACAGCCTACAATTAAATTAGATGGAAATGTTTCATACAACTGATATGTGTCAATTTTAAAAGCAGGCTGAAATATTGTTTTAGTTAATTATGCAGGGCTTCCTTAAGACCAACTAATCATTCATGCAACCCAATGACTAGTTGATTTAGAAAAAAAATATAATTTTGCCACAATAAAAAAAGTGTGTCAGTGATGCTCAGAATTACATTAACACAAACTTGCTTCCTCAGCTAGCTCCTATTATACAGTACACTACTACATAGTGGCCCACAGCCAACCTGAAACTCCATTAGAGCAGCCCAAAATGTGCTGAATTCTTCTTCTACACAAATGAATAAGTCCTAAGCAAATCACTGCTACAATAAAAACACATTTTTGACTAATCAGTGCAGAAAACGACGGCAGATATACTAAACCAGGCAACAACTCCCTGGTTTTGTAATCCTAGATGCTGCATGTAGGAATCACATGGGAACAGTTATTCTGAGGCATTGGAAACTATATACATTTAGAATTTAATATGGTAAAACTGAATCACTATTATCACTGGCCAGGCATGTTTGCACATTCTGTTATACTCAATCACTGTCTACAGTACACTAATTCACTCAAATCACTACCTAAATTAATCTTATTAAATATCTTCCTAGAAATGAAGCAAGTAACAGCAATTAAAACCAATATGAAGAGTCCTGACCCTGATGAAAAAAAAAAAAACTGCTTAAACCAGCCTAAACTGGTGTGCTGTTTTTAGCTGATCTCCCAGCCTGGTTTGGTTTACTGGTTTTAAAGGGGACTTGAGCTTTTGTCTGCTAGTCAGGCTGGGAAACCAGCTAAGACCAGAAAACCAGCTTAGGGGAAACAGAAACTCCATCATAAAGCTTGGAGTCTGTGAAAGCTAGAAGAGGATGTGATGCGCTTTTGTTTAATTCATCACCATGGTGATTTAATAGGCTTCTATTAGCCACCTGGGTAACAGCAAAACCCCTAGAGTGCTAATGAGAGATTGACGCTTCGACTCTAACTACAAGCACACAAATGTACACACGCACTCAGACACAGCGTAATAAATGATAACCTCTAACAACCACACTCTTCTTGAAAAAAGTACCACTTAATTTGTCCATATGACTTACAGATGAATTAGGTACACTATATACCAAGTCCTCTAAAGCCATGCCATCTTTCTTACATCTTGCATTTGTTTAATAAAAATTTGAATGATTTGACTCAGATTACATTTTTGAATTCAAAAGATAATTCTGATGATCAGGACTAATGACTTAAAGGAATATTCCGGGATCAAGTTAAGCTTAATTGACAGCATTTGTGACATTATGTTGATTACCACAAAAATAATTTAGACTCTTCCCTTTTGTTCTTAATTAAAAAAAATAAAAATAAAATCTGGGTTAGAGTGAGGCACTTACAATTGAAGTGAATGTGGCCAGTTTTTGAACATTAAAATACTCACTGTTTCAAAAGTATAGCCACAAGACCTAAACAATATGCATGTAAACATGATTTTTGTGTGATCAAATCTCTTACTAACGTTTTCTGTGTAAAGTTATAGCCAGTTTTACAACTACGCTGCCAAGATGATGTGATGTCAACAAACACTAAAACTGTAAAATGACTGTAAAAATGACAATTTAAACAACTTTACAGCTCGAATAATATAATGAAAGTGCTTTTATAAAATTATAAGCTTTACATTTCTGTTTAAACCCTCCAAATATTGGCCACATTCACTTCCATTGTAAGTGTCTCACTGTAACCTTGATTTTTGCTTTAAAAAAAAAAGAAAAAGAAGGCACGAGTCGACAGTATTTTTGTGATAATCAACATTATGCCACAAATGCTGCATGTAGATTGAGCTTACCATGTATTGAACCCAGAATATTCCTTTAAATTTCAGTCTGTTCCTCACACAGACCTATTTTTGGAATCCCAACATAGACTTAGTCCATGAGACATATTTGCTTCTATGATGTTGTTGTTGTTGTTGTTTTTTATTTTATTTTTTATTTGTCCTTTTTGGAGCTTGACTGCCATAGTTATTATGAACTGTCATTTTTTATTTAAAATTCCACCTTTATTTAAAGTTCCACAGAAGAATAAAAACAAAGTCTTTCTAGCAAGTCAGTCCACTGTCGGCCATCTTTGGAATGCTCCCAGCAGGCTATTTCCAGTCATGCCAGTGCAGCTACTATCTACTTGAATGGAGAAAGACCAAAATCTCAAAAACGGTTGGTCAAGATTATGATCAAAGAACATATTTCAAATCAACAATAACATCTGACAATATTGGTATTGTAAATTGTGATTCTTTACCTCTTATTACGCTAAAAAACATTTTCCCGGCTTGTGTAGCTAATGCGCAGGGTTGGGGAATAACGGAATACATGTAACGGGATTATGTATTTAAAATACAAAATATAAGTAACTGTATTCCACTACAGTTACAATTTAAATCATTGGTAATTAGAATACAGTTACATTCAAATAGTATTTTGATTACTGAGGAGATTACTTTGCATTTTATTGTCATTTGTTTCATTTAATATTTAGTCCTTTCAGATGGAAAAATGTATACATATAAATGATGCAATCCAAAGTGCATTTGAACAGCGGTGAAACACTTTCTTATGATGTGTTACATTCATACGAGCAGACAGAGAAGTAAGTTTGAAGTAAGTCTGGAGCAAAAGAAATATAAATAAACCTTGTGTAAATTGTCAGCTTTACGCTAAGATAAAATGCTATTTCTAGCCATATTACATACACATGTTACCAGGCACGATCATATTTTTTTATCAAGAAAATTCACATTGGATCATAATTTCTTTTTTTCTAGTAAGACCTTGAGATTAGGGCAAAAATCATATTCTTGATAATAATTTTTCTATTGTTTTCCTGTAAAAATATCTAAAAATCTTTTTAAAAAATCAGTTTGATTGATCTTGTTATAGAAACAACACTGCATAAGATATTTAGGTTTTTCAGAGAATGTATTTTTAACATGTGTATTTTGTCACTGTACTGGCGGAGTTTTTATAGTCAAAACAAGTGAAAAAAATCTACCAGTGCTGAAGAAGTAATCCAAAGTATTTAGAATACGTTACTGACCTTGAGTAATCTAACGAAATACGTTACAAATTCATTTTACAACATGTATTTTGTAATCTGTAGTGGAATACATTTAAAAAGTAACCCTCCCTAACCTGCTAATGCGCATGCGCATTCTAAAGTTGATTGAGAGGTGATGTCTGTATCTGAAAGGTGATTGGCTCTTTTAACTATAAGGCAGGACTTCCTTTCTGCATCCGTTCACCGTTGGGCGCTCAGAGCTCCTTGGTTGAGCAGTCCAATTTCTCCCATTCATTTTAATAGAAGTGGCCCGTCTCTGCTAAATAATCTCTGATACAAATCATTTGGGTTTGGAACAACATGAGGGTGAGTAATTATTTACAGAATTTTCACTCTTGGGTGAACCATCCCTGTAAATACAAATTAAATTTCTTTCTAATATCTGCTCTGTAACTAAAAGCATTTCCAGCCCTTCTCTGCAATGCTCTTTTTGCACAGAAATGTCATCACTGTATGGGATGTTCAAGAAAGAGGCGCGTGTAGTCAGGCATGGCATTCATCTCACACCTCCGGCTGCAATCTGAAGAAACATGATAATGATGATGTAATCCCTCTCATGCCACAGCAACCACATGAACACTGGGACCTCAACCACCTACTCGCAGACCACCATTGCCATCTCTTGGTCAGACAGGAGAATGAGTTATATAACTAACATTGAATTACATCACCGTTTTCCAGACAATAGTAGATGCTGAAAACTTTAATCCACAACAAGTAGGTACACACACACAAAGAGATACATACTAATAAAGAGGAGCTTGGAAAAACTCAGTTAAATGATGACAAAGAAAACAATGACGGACAAAGATGCAACTTTTCAATCCTGATCATATTCTAGCAGTCAAATCTGCTGCAGTGTAAAGAGTAATTAAATAATTCAACTCTCCACTCATTATCGAGACACGTAGGGGCGTAGATTCCAGGAGGGATGGGGGAGAGGTAACCACCCTTATATAATAAAAACAAGAAAGTACAACCCCACCCCCCCCAATATTTATACAAAGATCAACTGAAACATGTAAATTCTTCACACTCTTGGCCAGAATAAGTGCAAAGTGGACCAAACCTCATACAGACAGATCCTGGTGTTTCATGGTTTAATGTCTTACCATTGTCCTGAGCCTCATGAGATGCTGTGAGACCACTCCTCTTCTTGCGAACGGTCATAAGTCTGGCCTGAGAGATCTCTCTGACGAAGGATGATAGTTGTTCTTTAGAACTCTGTGCTGGGGGACTGATCTTGTCCTGTCCACATTCACCGCCACCCACCATGGACTTACTGAGGTGGTGCTACAAACACAAATATTAATTGAATGTTTGTATTAATTTAATATTAAAAATCTTGAATGGCTGGACAGCCTGTGCAAATGTATTTTGTATGTTTTGTACTCACATCTCCATTTTGTCTTCTGTACTTATATATAGGTGGCAGTGACGCTGCTTTCGACCTAAATTGACATTAAAATTGCATTCTGTTTGAGAACATACTAAATCTGCGGTAAAAAAACGACTTCTTTATTTTTCTTTATCTTACCCGTACACTCTCTTCATGCCTATGGGCTTGTTAAACAGAAGGTCACTATATGGAAGTCTTTTAAATTTGTCTCTGCCAACAGCGACATAAAACTGTCCATTTTCCAACTCTTTTCCCTCCATAATGAGAGTTCCATCAAAGGTATACAGGCTGAAACACAAAATTTCAAAAGCTAAATTAGGAAAATATTGCCAGGGTGATATACAGTATAATATGCTTTCTTTGTCCAAATAAGTAAAAATAACTACATTTCTAGATAATGTTTTATGAGCACTTCACGGCTGTGCAATGTCCTGGAGAGATGTAATAATAAAAGTACTGTAGATATAGTAATTGTGTGAATCTAAAATTATGTAAATCTTTTAAATTGTAGTACCCAGGGCAATCCCTTAAAAATATATACAAAATTAAATACTAATAACTAGAGAAGGTAAACAGACTGAAGTTTGTACGTAAATGTAAATGGAATAAAATGAGTGCCAGCAGCACTTTTTTTTTTTTCTTAGAATATTATTTCAGAAGCATCAGGATGAGTGTAAATGCTGACTAAATACATGTACAGTAAATATAAACAAATCTTACTACTACACTGTACCTGTCATGTAAACAACATTCTCAAAGTAATCACTGTAATCATTCATTTTTAATGCATGCATACCTCCTCACACCCCCCACAATTCTTAGCCTCATTTTCTCTGTGATCATCTCCAGAATACGCTCAAACTGGCCAATCAGACGGTTCGGAATTAGAAACCTCACAGCTGGATTCAGGACATCTCCATTTGCCACAACACTGAGGATACACACAAATACACACATACTGCATTGTTTAATTTGTCCGATTTTGCTGGTGCATAGACACAAATACACTCAAAATCATTACCCTTCCACTTAGGACAGTTCTAAATGTGTATCATATAGTGGCCCTATGAACCTTTTGGACACTTAAATCACACTTAAAAATATATGAATATCATTGTATTAGATACAAAAACATATCAAACTAAGAGCAACATATTTTAAAGAAAGACAGCTCAAGCAGACTATTCAAGCATACATTTTACAAAAAGTTATTTGCTGGGTTTTTAAAACAGATCACAAAGATATACTGTTCAAGTATAATTCAAAAAAGTATGGATACTCTCTGGCTGAGGAAAACTGACTTTATGCATCTACTAAAAATCACCTTGAATCAGTTGGTTGAAAGTCATTGAAAAAAAATAGATAAGAGAAGAGAAGTTTTGAGAAAAGGTCAAATCATCATTTGTTTGCAGATGCCATTTGGTCTGATATAAATATATTTTTAACTTATGCAATGGCATTCTTACTCTTTAGTGTGGCTTAAGTGTCCAAAAATGTCCAAATATTTTTATTTTTATTTTAAGTGCTTGGTTATTCGTTCCGTAAGCTTCTAAGCACCCCATTATGATACTTGATTAATTCTGAAAATAATAACAGTTATAACAATAAATCACAGAAATACCACAACACTTTGAAATATCTTTTTAGTGACTTCTCTCCAATATTGCTTTTCAAATATTAAGCTAGCTCCAAGGTTTCTGGTTATACCAACTAAGCAATTATGAACTGAAATTGTCTACAGTTCAAGGTAATTAGAAAAGCTCCTAAAAAGTAAACGATACTTACAATATTGCACAGGGTTCTTTGATGGGTTTGAGGAATCTGGCAGACACTATCATGCGACTCTGAGGCACAGGTTTCAACTGCACACAGAGGAGAGTGATAAATAAGAAGTGAGGTTCAGAAGAAAAGAGTAAAATGTAGCATGAATGACACTATCTAAATCTATCCAAATCAACTCAAAATAGGGTCACACAGAATAAAAGGGGTGAAATTCTTGGCAACATGGTCACACAGGAAATTGATATGTTGCTTCCGAATGTCCTGGTACACTGAAATCAAACCCAATCTGACAAATTACCGACAATCGCCATCCCCTCTCAGACATTTTTGCATCAAGTCAAATGCGTTTACCTTTTCCTGTGGCACTACTGATGGCGTGTTGCACAACCGCCTCAGAGACAAGGATTTTTGTCCCATGGAAACCAGGAAGTAATCGCATTAATTTAATCAATTATTAGCACGATTCAGAGGTTGCATTTTCCCTCTAAGATTACATTTCTATTCCACTGATGGATAGGTTTAGGGTTGATGTCTCGGCTGGGGAGTCTGGTTAGTAAAATATGCATTCCTGTTGACTGCATTTCATAATTTACAATTAAAAATACAACTTAATTTTGGCGTCACATTGTGCACATTTCACCTTGAAACCGGTGCTCACACGTGCTCATCCGTTCAACAACACTTCCAGTTTTAGGCACTGCGGGCAGTGATTTGAATTTCGGTAAGCACAGACCAATTTCAGTTGAAGAACTTTCAACCTAACATCTGATCTTGATTAGTCTACATCAGCACCACTCAACACGCAGCCCGCAGCCCACATGCGGCCCCCGAGCAATATTTTGTGGCCTGTGTTATAATTTCATTACCAAACTATATTAATCAATGGCCTATCAAATGTGAAAGAATTGTGAGATGTCCATCTTCAAGAGTATTTAGTGTAGTTCTCTGTATCGCTGAACCGCAGTACAGTTAGAGAGGGCAACAAACTGCAAAAATAAGTACAAATTTAAAAAACAACAAAGAGTATCTGAATATAGCTGATGTTACATTAGAGCGGCAGACAGTCTGCGCACACATTCATAGAAACAGTATGTGCACACACGTGCGGTCCGTCAATCAAACATGCTCGCTCTCAATCTCATTATAAGAGTCTCTCATCACAGCGCAAATTTGTGGTTTGTGTCAAACACGTTGCTCACCAGAGATATGTGCTTGTCACGAAAACAGTAATAACGGCGTTGAGAGGCCTTCATGCAAATGCTTATTAGTGATCTGCATTACTTCAATGCAAAATGCTAAAGAGGTTGAACAATGATATTGAGCATATGATATTAATGTATTTACAAACTTTGTTATGATGCTTACATTGCAAAGCCATTAAAAAAAAAAAACATTATTTTGAACAGAATCATATACTCTACATTGAAACATAGAAGGGAATAATGCAGTCTCATGACAACTCGTAATAATTTGTATGAGCTGGCAAAATTATAAGATATATGAAATGACTTGGCTTGTATAAAAAGCTACAACTTTTATTTCCATAGAGACCAACCAATCAACAAAAATAATTTCAAATCGATACAATACAGGCATCGAATTTTAGCTTGCCTTCTAGTCAGCACTTTCTTTTTACAAAGGAAAAAATGTCAGTGGACAATTTGCTTACTCATTCCACATTTATTTATGCAATATTAATAACTGATGTGTGTAAACAACCAATAGTACTTCCCTCGTCTTGATCCAAACCCAGAAATTTTCCTACTTCTGTGGTAAACATGAGTAATTTTCCTGTTAAAATCATGGTTAGATTTAGGCTATGTCCACACTAATACGTTTTTTTTTTTTTTACGCATCTTTTTCTGTAAGTTTTAGCCTTTCGTCCACACTGAGGTGACAGCAGAAACTGAGATTTTCGAAAATGCTCTCCCAAGTGGATAAATTTGAAAATGCTGTCTTCACGTTTACTGTATTGTGGACTGGGAAAACGGAGACATTGGAAAACGATGACATATTTGTTGTCATGTGATGCAGCATGTGATCCATTCAACCCAAAACAATCAAGATGGTGGCCCATGTTGTAGCAGCGTTGTTGTGCATGATATCCACTTTGACAGCATTGTTCAAGATAAACATTACTTTGTACAACTTTAACCTCCTGAGACCTTATCGTGAATGCTGTGTGCATTTTCCATTCCCCTTTTTGATTTGTAACTAGTAGCACCTAATAAACAAGCAAATAAATAAATAAATAATTCTATAACAAATAGTTTTCCTAAAAATGTATGTCCACATACAGGTGCATCTCAATAAATTAGAATGTCGTGGAAAAGTTCATTTATTTCAGTAATTCAACTCAAATTGTGAAACTCGTGTATTAAATAAATTCAATGCACACAGACTGAAGTAGTTTAAGTCTTTGGTTCTTTTAATTGTGATGATTTTGGCTCACATTTAACAAAAACCCACCAATTCAATATCTCAAAAAATTAGAATATGGTGACATGCCAATCAGCTAATCAGCTCAAAACACCTGCAAAGGTTTCCTGAGCCTTCAAAATGGTCTCTCAGTTTGGTTCACTAGGCTACACAATCATAGGGAAGACTGCTGATCTGACAGTTGTCCAGAAGACAATCATTGACACCCTTCACAAGGAGGGTAAGCCACAAACATTCATTGCCAAAGAAGCTGGCTGTTCACAGAGTGCTGTATCCAAGCATGTTAACAGAAAGTTGAGTGGAAGGAAAAAGTGTGGAAGAAAAAGATGCACAACCAACCGAGAGAACCGCAGCCTTATGATTGTCAAGCAAAATCGATTCAAGAATTTGGGTGAACTTCACAAGGAATGGACTGAGGCTGGGGTCAAGGCATCAAGAGCCACCATACACAGACATGTCAAGGAATTTGGCTACAGTTGTCGTATTCCTCTTGTTAAGCCACTCCTGAACCACAGACAACGTTAGAGGCGTCTTACCTGGGCTAAGGAGAAGAAGAACTGGACTGTTGCCCAGTGTTCCAAAGTCCTCTTTTCAGATGAGAGCAAGTTTTGTATTTCATTTGGAAACCAAGGTCCTAGAGTCTGGAGGAAGGGTGGAGAAGCTCATAGCCCAAGTTGCTTGAAGTCCAGTGTTAAGTTTCCACAGTCTCTGATGATTTGGGGTGCAATGTCATCTGCTGGTGTTGGTCCATTGTGTTTTTTGAAAACCAAAGTCACTGCACCCGTTTACCAAGAAATTTTGGAGCACTTCATGCTTCCTTCTGCTGACCAGCTTTTTAAAGATGCTGATTTCTTTTTCCAGCAGGATTTGGCACCTGCCCACACTGCCAAAAGCACCAAAAGTTGGTTAAATGACCATGGTGTTGGTGTGCTTGACTGGCCAGCAAACTCACCAGACCTGAACCCCATAGAGAATCTATGGGGTATTGTCAAGAGGAAAATGAGAAACAAGAGACCAAAAAATGCAGATGACCTGAAGGCCACTGTCAAAGAAACCTGGGCTTCCATACCACCTCAGCAGTGCCACAAACTGATCACCTCCATGCCACGCCGAATTGAGGCAGTAATTAAAGCAAAAGGAGCCCCTACCAAGTATTGAGTACATATACAGTAAATGAACATACTTTCCTGAAGGCCAACAATTCACTAAAAATGTTTTTTTATTGGTCTTATGATGTATTCTAATTTTTTGAGATAGTGAATTGGTGGGTTTTTGTTAAATGTGAGCCAAAATCATCACAATTAAAAGAACCAAAGACTTAAACTACTTCAGTCTGTGTGCACTGAATTTATTTAATACACGAGTTTCACAATTTGAGTTGAATTACTGAAATAAATGAACTTTTCCACGACATTCTAATTTATTGAGATGCACCTGTATGTGGACAATGGGACTAAGTTGTGAAATAATATCAAGCTATAGAAAGTCAGATTTTTTTCATCAAATAGTTTTTGTGTCCATGAGTGTTGGTTATTCATGTTTTTGAAACGTTATAGACATTACAGCTGATTTTCTATAAAGCTGAATAAATAATTCTGATTAAAAGTAATGGCCAGCATCATCAAATCACTGCTAACTATGTTAAAATAAAATTTAGCATTATAAATTCTGAATCTATGTATTGATTACCATTGTCCCATGTCTGCCAAACATGCTAAGTCATCCAAACATCATCTGCAGCCTGAAACTGAACTTTTTGGGTAAGGGGTTGGACATTATTTTTAGATTTAGGTTTGAGATAGGGGTTAGGAAACGTCATTGTTACTTGTGTAACCTCTGTTCCCTGATGGAGGGAACGAGAAGTTGTGTCGATGTAGTGACACTAGGGGTCACTCTTGGGAGCCCGAGACACCTCTGATCTTTGATAAAAGGCCAATGAAAATTGGCGAGTGGTATTTGCATGCCACTCCCCCGGACAAACGGGTATAAAAGGAGCTGGTATGCAACCACTCATTCAGGTTTTATGCTGAGGAGCCGATATAAGGTCCGGCCATTTCAGCAGGTAGTTCAGCGTTGTGGCAGGAGGGACACAACGTCTCGTTCCCTCCATCAGGGAGCAGAGGATACACAAGTAACCATGACGTTCCCTATCTGTCACTCACTCGACGTAGTGTCGATGTAGTGACACTAGGGATCCCTATACGAAACGCCACAACTGGCTGAACTGTGTTTGTGAACACTACTGGGAATTAATGGCGCACGTCTTCAGCTCCATGGGAGGTGGAAGGCGCTATGTGTAAGCGATACACCCGGCCAGCTATCCCGGGCTTATCCGCTTGTGTTGCGTGCCACTACCTGGGACGAAACCAGTTCCACCCGGAGGTTGTAGAACCTTGCAAAGGTGTTGGATGTTACCCAGCCCGCTGCTCTGCAAATGTCTGTTAGAGAGGCACCTCTGGCCAGGGCCCAGGAAGCCGCTACACCTCTGGTAGAATGGGCTCGTAGCCCTACCGGGGGCGGCATGTTCTGGGCGAGATATGACATAGTTATGGCGTCAATGAGCAAGTGGCGATCCTCTGCTTGGAGACAGCGCTTCCTTTCCACTGTGCACCAAAGCAGACAAAGAGCTGCTCAGAGATTCTAAAGCTCTGCGTGCGATCCAAATAGATACGTAAAACGCGCACCGGACACAACAACGACAGGGCTGGGTCTGCCTCCTCCTGGGGCAGCGCTTGCAGGTTCACCACCTGGTCCCTAAAAGGGGTGGTGGGAACCTTGGGCACATATCCCGGTTGGGGTCTCAGGATCACATGAGAGTAACCCGGACCGAACTCCAGGCACGTTTCGCTGACAGAAAACGCTTGCAGGTCACCTACCCTCTTGATGGAAGTGAGCGCAGTCAGGAAAGCAGTCTTCAAGGAGAGTGCCTTAAGCTCGGCTGACTGCAAAGGCTTAAAGAGGGCTCTCTGTAGACCCTGAAGAACTACGGAGAGGTCCCATGAGGGAACGAGGTGTGGTCTGGAGGGATTCAGCCTCCTGGTGCCTCTTAGGAACCTGATGATCAGGTCGTGCTTCCCTAAGGACTTACCGTCGACTGCGTCATGGTGTGCTGCTATGGCGGCAACGTGAACATTCAAGGTGGAAGGGGACAGCCTCCCTTCCAACCTCTCCTGCAGGAAGGAAAGCACTGATCCGACTGCGCATCTCTGGGGGTCTTCGCGTCAGGAAGAACCCCACTTAGTGAACAGATGCCACTTAAAGGCATACAGGCGCCTTGTAGAGGGGGCCCTAGCCTGAGTGATCGTGTCTACCACCGCGGGAGGTAGACCGCTTAGGTCTTCCACGTCCCGTCCAGGGGCCAGACATGGAGATTCCAGAGGTCTGGGTGCGGGTGCCAGAGGGTGCCCCGTCCCTGAGAAAGAAGGTCCTTCCTCAGGGGAATTTGCCAGGGGGGAGCTGTCGCGAGGAGCGTGAGGTCCGAGAACCACGTCTGGGTGGGCCAGTAGGGTGCTACCAGGACGACCTGCTCCTCGTCCTCCCTGACCTTGCACAGGGTCTGTGCAAGCAGGCTCACTGGGGGAAATGCATATTTGCGTAGGCCAGGGGGCCAGCTGTGTGCCAGCGCATCTATGCCGAGGGGAGCCTCGGTGAGGGCGTACCAGAGCGGACAGTGGTAGTATTCTTTGGAGGCGAACAGGTCCACCTGTGCCCGTCCGAATTGACTCCAAATCAGCTGGACCATCTGAGGGTGGAGTCTCCACTCTCCCGAGGGTAACCTGCCATGACAGCGCATCCGCTGTAGTGTTGAGGTTGCCCGGGATGTGAGTGGCTCGCAGCGACTTGAAGTGCTGCTGACTCCAGAGGAGGAGACGGCGGGCGAGTTGTGACATACAACGAGAGCGCAGACCACCTTGGCGGTTGACATATGCTACCGTTGCCGTGTTGTCTGTCTGAACTAACACGTACTTGCCCTGGATCAATGGCCGGAACCTCCACAGGGTGAGCAGAATTGTCAACAACTCGAGGCAGTTGATGTGCCAATGCAGTCGCGGTCCCATCCAGAGGCCGGCGGCTGCATGCCCATTGCAGACAGCGCCCCAGCCCGTTTTGGAGGCATCTGTCGTGACCATGACGCGCCTGGAGACCAGTTCTAGAGGAACACCTGCTCGTATAAACGAGAGGTCGGTCCAAGGGCTGAAAAGACGGTGACAGACCGACGTGATGGCCATGCGATGTGTCCCGTGGTGCCATGCCCATCTCGGGACTCGAGTCTGGAGCCAGTGCTGAAGCGGTCTCATATGCATCAACCCGAGCGGGGTGGCCACCGCCTAGGATGCCATATGCCCCAGGAGCCTCTGAAAAGTTTCAGTGGAACCGCTGTTCCCTGTTTAAATGCCTTCAAACAGGCCAGCACCGACTGGGTGCACTCGTTCGTAAGGTGCGCCGTCAAGGAGACTGAGTCCAACTCCAATCCGAGAAAAGAGATGCTCTGAACCGGGAGGAGCTTGCTCTTTTCCCAGTTGACCCGAAGCCCTAGTCAGCTGAGGTGTGAGAGCATCAGGTCCCTGTGTGCACACAACATGTCTCGAGAGTGAGCTAGGATTAGCCAGTCGTCGAGATAGTTGAGAATACGAATGCCCACCTCCCTTAACGGGGCAAGGGCAGCCTCTGCGATCTTTATAAAGATGCGAGGAGACAGGGACAGGCCGAAAGGGAGGACTTTGTACTGATACGTCTGACCCTTGAACGCGAACCGCAGGAAGGGTCTGTGTTGAGGAAGGATCGAGACGTGGAAGTACGCATCCTTCAGGTCTACCGCCGCAAACCAATCTTGATGCCGGAAGCTCGCCAGAATGCATTTTTGCGTCAGCATCTTGAACGGGAGTCTGTGTAATGCCCGGTTCAGTACTCGCAGGTCCAAGATTGGCCGCAACCCACCACCTTTTTTCGGTACGATGAAGTAGGTGCTGTAAAACCCTTTCCTGGCCGGAGGGACAGGTTCTATCGCATCCTTCCGTAGGAGGGTAGCAATCTCCGCACGCAGGGTGGCAGCATTTTCGCCCTTGACCAAGGTGAAGTGAATACCGCTGAACCTGGGCGGGCACCTGGCGAACTGAATCGTAGCCGAGTCGGACGGTCCAGATCAGCCATCGTGACGGATTGGAAAGCGCGAGCCACGCGTCCAAGTTCTGCGTGAGGGGGACCAAGAGGACAACGTCGTCGGACGTACCGGCAGGTGGGGCCTCGCGGCGGGGCGGAGCGCGAGGTGCCACAGCACGTCGTGGCCTTGCTGAGTCTAGAGACATCGAAGCACTTACCTGGCTCCTTGTGACCACCCCTGGAACAGCCTGGGATGGGGGAGGAAGAGGCCTGTCCTCATAACACGTGGAGACTGCCACATTGGGGGCGGCTGTGTGCCACAGCTGGGCGCTCAGGGGCGGAAAGGCCACCACTGGAGCGCCAATCCTGCAAGAAAAAGCCTGTGGGCGGTAGTCGTGGTGACGACCGTACACACCGGGTATGTGACCCAGGGAGGAAGGAAGCCGCTCTTTTGCTGAACTGTTGGGTACCGCAGCCACTTGGGCATGTGGCGAAATCAAACAAAAAGGCAACAAAAGATTTTCCACCCGGCCCTCCACCGGGGGATGGAGTGGTCTTCTTACCAGCTCCACGTGAGTGGGTTCCCTCGTCTCTGGGTCGCCCATCTCAGGGGCACTTCGAGGACTTCCGTGGGTTCTTCGGCGCCGGCTGTGAGACGGGTGGCGTCGGCTTCCTGTGGTGGGCTCCATGCCGGGGCCGGGCCGAAGGGGCGGGCTGCGGCGGAGCCGGTGCAGTCACCGCAGGGGTACGCCCTTGGCGATGAGCACACGGGGTGCGGGATCTTGAGCCGCGCTAGGGCAGGATGTGCCGGATTGCCTCCATCTGCTGCTTCACCGTCGAGAACTGCTGGGCAAAGTCCTCGACAGTGTCACCAAATAGGCCCGCTTGGGAAATGGTGGCAGCAAGGAACCGTGTCTTGTCGGCCTCACCCATCTTGACCAGGTTGAGCCAAAGGTGGCGCTCCTGGACCACTAGTGTGGCCATTGTCCGCCCGAGAGACTGCGCAGTGATCTTCGTCGCCCGGAGAGCGAGGTCGGTCGCCGAGCGCAGTTCCTGCATCAAATCTGGGGCGGAACTACCCTCGTGCAGTTCTTTCAGCGCCTTGGCTTGGTGGACCTGCAGGAGAGCCATGGCAGGCAGGGCAGAGGTGGCTTGTCCAGCAGCACTGTAGGCTTTAGCCGTCAGGGACGACATGAGCCTCCAGGGCTTGGACGGGAGCTTAGGGCGTCCATGCCAGGTGGCGGCACTCTGCGGGCATAGGTGCACCGCGAGCGCCTTATCCACCGGGGGAATCGCTGTATAGCCCTTGGCCTATAAGGCTTATCACGATCTGTCATGAGACCAGGTTGGAGGGACAATAAAACAATGAACATTAGGTTAATATTGTGTTTTTATTTCATTCATATTTCCATTTTTTCACCACAATTACTTTGAGATAGAAAATAATTGCCGGACCTGGTGTTGAAGACTGCAGTACTACCAGTCTGAATCAGTTTTTGTTTTAAATACAATTATACTTGATCAACTGAAATTGAATTAAATTGTATATTACTGTAGATTCCAGACAAAAGAAAGCATGACTACTCCTCATGACTACCTGCTCACTTTGCTTTTTGGTGTCAGACTTAAGTTAAATTAACCAGTGTGTTAAAGTGAGGGCCTTGCTAGGTCCAACCCAAACACAGACAGACAATTGCTCTCATCTACTGTTTCAGTGTCTCTCTGGGCCCTGACGTATCCCCTGGTAACCCTGTAGGGCACTTGTGTAAAGAGCAGAGGGACAGTGTGTATTTGGGTCAGTGCCAGGCCGCAGAGAAGCTGTGCAGAACGTCTCTTTCTGAAGGGCCTCTCTAATTGAGACAATCAGGAACCGGTACGAACAAAGTGTGGCACTCATCATAAATAAAATAGCCTGATAAAGCTTACCTAATGATGATTATGACATTGTTTCACCAATAACCATGACAACAGCCCTTTAGTTCGCATTCAATGAAGTGTTTTGATAAAAAAGGTCCTGAGTGTGACGATACTCACTTGGTTTGCCTTGGAGAGTTCATAAAATTTTAAGACTGTCGTAAAGTCCCTGTACTTCTTTTCTTTCTCTCTTTCTTTTCATTCTTCTCTGTTGTAACTAGTGACTCTATGAAGTGTCATTCAAATTCTCTCTGAAGGGCTTTCAGCATTGGGACTGAGCCATAGACTTAAATATCCATCCAAGGAGGTGGATAATAATTCACAGGTTAATAATTCATTGCCAAATGAGCTGACAACTACGTGATTCTTCCCAGACGACAATGGAGACTGTGAGTCTAAACATTGCACCTCGCTCAGGTGGATTTTCTTGAACACTAAAGCAAGTGCATTATGCTCAACTGACACACTAATGATCCAGGCATACAGTGGCCCCAAAATGTATATGGACACTTAATCAATACTTAAAAATGTGCATTAGATTTTATACATTTTTTTTTTTTGAAGAAAGAAATCTCAAGCTCACTTTTCAAACTATTTGAACATTTTTTGGACAAACTATTACACTTTCTTTTTGTCAAACATTAGTGGAACATACTATAACTCTGCTAGGACACCTGTGTGAACTTGAGGGGAACTGACTTCATACAGCAACAAGAAATTATCTTGACACAAGTTTTAGTTTGAAAAATGTCTCAGAAAGGTTAGAATTTAGGCCACAGGAAAAATCAGATTTTTTTTTTCTCAAACCCAATTCTTTAGACTGAATGTTCAATAGTAAGTTATACGTGGACAGATCAGATTTTTTTTTTTTTTTCCTGTACGCTTTTGCTTGTTTTCCACATTAGTGGTCATAGTAACAATTCAAACTTGTGTATATTCACCATGTGTGAGGGTTTAGCAATGAATTGCCATTTTTCATGAGGGCAGTATCCAAATATTAACACATTTGTCACAGACAACGGCTTAAAAAATGGGAGAGGTGATGCTAGGGTTTACACTATCCTGTTTTAGCCGGGACGTCGGATATTTTGGCCGAAATTACGAAGTCCCACATGGGACGCCTATTGTCCTGTATTTTAGTGGGCAACAAAACATCCCATATTGAAGGCTTTGTGTCCCGAATTGAAGCATAAAAGTGTCGAACAGCGGGACTCTTAAACAGGACTCCCTTCCTATACTGAATCGCTTAAAATGCTCAAGCATTCCGAATTTGCACGTGACATTCAATACCTTAACACATTGTGCTGGTGTGTGTTCATCAACCCATCGCGCACATGGGTAAATGGCTAAATGACAAAAAAAAAAAAAAAAAAAAACATGAAATCCGACTGTTCGGACTAAGATGCATTAACAAAAATCTGATTTTCATCTGATTCCAAACCACCTATGAAAGTGGTTTGAATCAGGGTTGTAATAATCGGATTTTATGTATTTTTGTCCTGTTCAGACTACAAAAACCTGAATGGATTTGAGTCTGATAGGCCAAAATAAATAATAATTCTACCTGTGTAAACATAGCTTTAGTTAGAAAAGGTCTAATGTGGTTTGTGTGCACATGCCGTTTGCTTTGACATGCTTTGAGGAGCGTCATTTGGATGCTTGTATTTAAGCATCAATAAACATTTTGGTGTCACTGTACTGTATGTGTGAAGTAATACACTTGCTTGAAACATACCTAACTTGCAAAAAAAAACAAAAAACATAATGGATCGCTCTTAAAATTTTCACTTTGTTTGCCAATGCCTTTATTCACTGGGGTCAACTGCCAGCCAACAGTCTGTTCAGCCTTCAGTGCTATGGTACCTGGTCCTCTGGGACATTTAACTGTACATACTGTACATGTACATGACTCCATTAGCAACCAACCTGACAAGGTCAGGAATAGCTACACTGAATATCAGCACAAAAAAAGCTTTATTTTTGCTTTCAATAAAATGGACAAGGAGGGTTTCTTATAGGTGTGAAAGACCCTGTGAAATGGCTTGATGTGCACAGTTTAAAATAAGTTCTATCCTTTGTTGACATATTTCCTGTTCAAAGTTTGGGTGGGACATTTCACAGGGCTCACCCATCAGGGCATCATCATCCACCACATAAAAAAAGAAAATAGATTAGAGGTTGTTGAGTCTGCATATCACATCTCAAACTTGCATAGATGTGCTCTGTGTCCTCCTGTACTCCCGAGTTCGTTCTTTGCGATCTTAGCATTGGCAAACATCCCATGATTACCCATGAACCATGATTTGTTGTTTGCTTTTGCTAGTCAGAGGCAGGTGGTATTAGGGGGAGGGGTGTCCACATTCTAGAGAGCATTTGATTGGACAAATATCTGTGTAGTCCTCAATAGAGCACAAGAGTCTGGGTTCCGGAAGTAAAAATCCAATTCATTTTTTACATAGACGATTGATTTTCAACAATTATTTATAAACCATTAAAGACAGACCTACCATGAGCTCCGAGGTTGTTCATCGATGGTATGTGCTTCTGTTGAAGCCATCAGTCTGTGTTATTTCAACTTTATTGCTTAAAAATCGTGTTTGATAGCAGAATTCCTGGTAAACAACTAAATTACCCATGTTACAACAGGGAAAGCTTCACCAATCAGAGAGCTGCGGCCAACAAAGCCCAGGAAACATGCCCAGGAGCAACGCCACACTCCAGTGAATGACGTTTCGGAGTCGTTCTCCCTTAAACTACTTAAACTGCTTATTTATTTGTACATATCAAAATATTATGCAATCAACGTAAAAGATATTGTTTCAATACTTATAATCAACAACCTAAAATCAATAGTTTTATATATTCCCATCATATTTTATTCAATCACACAATTCGTAAGGCATCATGGGATTGTAGTCCATGCCCTCATGAAAGACAGTAAGTATACAGCCTTGAGCTTTTGTCTTTTTGTCCGATTTTCAAATACTTTTTTGCCTCAAAACAAAGTTTGTGATTTTGTGATCCACCTCGGAGCTGGTTGGTTTGGTTCATGGCTTACAACTTGTTTATGGAGGATTTTATGAAATCCCTATATTTCCGGAACCCAGACTGCTGAAAAAGAGGGCGGGCACTGTTGCGCTCTATATGAAGGTCTGTTTCCCCGGAATAGAAAGAATGTAAATATTTAAATGTGTATATTCTGCTAAAAGTTTTTTTTTATTTTCTTTTTTTATTTTAGGACAACACTAGCATATTGATGACCTCAAAGCTAACAAATAAGAACTAAAAGCCAGACAACTCCAATTTTATTTGCACAGGGTCTTTAAACTTACTTCAGATAAAAAATATTCAGTCAAGCTAAACATCTGCATAGGTTTCACCTGTACAAATGAAGTATAAACGTGTTAGTCCTTACCAGTCCATTGGGTTGAAGTGTTCTTTTCTTCCTGGTTCCTATCTGTAAATAACTAAAACAAAGTAAATCTTTAGCTGTTCTAGTAGCAATGCATGTTCAGAGATTAGATGCAGATTTTGTGAAGTTCTTGTTACAGTTGTTGCTATAAAGCAACTTAAAGCACCTCAACAAAATGGATGATGGATGGGTTATGGATGGATGTTAGGATGAATGGATGGATGCAACACACAATTCACAAATATCGCATTATACACAGTACACACATAGTTCAGTCAGATGTTATAATAAGTCTCACTGAATGTTCTATTCAAATCTACAACTTCAAGCGTGTCTTACTCTATTTTCTTGAACTTCTCTCGCCCAGCAGCCACATACTGTTCTCCGCTCCTCAGGTGCTCCATTGAGTCCACTCTGTGTCCTCCTTTCGGCGTGTAGATGTTTCTCACCGCGCCAAACGGAGCCTGAACGCCGCCCGTCACCTCCCGCAACAGCGTGTCGAAGGTCGACACTCTCTTCGCGTTGATCACCAAACGTCTGGGCTCGTAATACGGATCCCCATTCCGAAAAAAATAGATATTTTTCACTTCAGGTTGAGACAGAAAGTTTGGCTTCTCCGCATTCATGGCCACGCGAGGTGAAAGTCAACAACAGAAAAAAGTTGTGAGGGACGCGATGGATGTCCAGCAGCTATATGTCCAATGAGGTGCTGTGCAAATTATCCTCACGGTCGAAGCAACACAGATGCATATTCAAACGTGTTTAAAATGAACATGCATTTGAAAAACAATAAGCCAACAACCAGTGTGCAAGCGGGGGAAAAATACGATCTTGTAATAAACCAACATCCAACTAGATGTTCATCTCATAATATATGATGTAAAGTGCACACTAAATAGAAAAGATGCTAAATGACTGTCTTGCATGGAGAGGGGCACGCGGGCATCTTGCGCACTGAACGCCTTTCCGTGTCGAGCGCGCGGCGGGTATCATGGAAACTTTTGTGTATTTCCAATGGTTTCTATAGTGACTAAAGCCTGCTGATACCATACCACCAATTAGAGGTGATAGTGACTTTTAGTAAATGTATTATTTTAGTAATTGTGAATTTATGTTCCTTCAAAAATAACCCTTTTTTGTGTGAGTAAATATACTACATCCAAACATTAATGTTTGACCATTTTAGGATAAGGATGCATGACGCACATAATCGAGTAAAACTCGGCTGAGTCTCCATTCACTATCAGTTTAATTGGACACCAAGGAATTAAGGTACTAGTACAACCCTACTGTTCCTCTAACCTAGACATATACTGGAACAAAAAAACATGTTTGTTTGGTGTGTTGCATAACAACTGTGTGTTAAACGCTTTGACCATTTGCAAGATTATGCCAGGGGAAAGAGACTCTGTAAATGTGGTTTATTAGAGCATCTGTATAGACAAAGGTTCAGGAAAGTTTCCATACTAGTTTTTCCTATAAAACTAGTGCCCGAACAGATATACTAAGAAGCACTGCCCATTACACAACTATCAAAACACTTTTTAGGCATTACCTATAAAGCATTACATGTTAATACAAATGTTGTTGCATCATGATTCTTCTACTGTAAGTACTTTTCCACTGCCTTTATTTGATTTTTGGAGATTTAAAGTTCTGGCCAAAATTTACTTGCATTGTATGGACCTAGAGAGCTGAAATATTATTTTAAAAATCTTCATTTGTGTTCAGCAGAAGAAAGAAAGTCATACACATCTGGAATGGTATGAGGGTGAGTAAATGAGGAGAGAATCTGCATCTTTCCTCATGCAGTGTGCTCTAGTTGCAAATTTTAGCAAATGTAGTTGCTCATCCAGGAATTCCATACATGCAGAAAATGCACATGCTGTGCACAGTATACATACTCCAGAAAAGTATGGAGTAGTATGATAGTGTGCCATTGCGAACAGTCAAAAAATACTTATTTATAAGGATACTAAACATGCATATTAAGGTCCTGGATGGGAATCCCACAATATATATATATATATATATATATATATATATATATATATATATATATATTTTTTTTTTTTTTTTTTTACAGTGATTGACCAATTACAATTTTGGGCTATTTTTAGCTTCTTTTGGGCAGGTTTTAAGCAGACTTCTCTTTAAAATGTCTCAAATTGGTCTTTTGCTGTAACAAACTCCTACATTGACGAGTTGCATAGCTGCTGAAATGTTAACATTAGTTCTCTGTAAGCTTTGGGTTGGTCTAGAAAAGGTAAAGTATGATAATACCATGTCTAAAGTGTCCAGTTTGGCAGAGTGTAGTGGCTTCAATGTGTCTCTCATTTGTCATCCATTCACATCTTCAGATATTTTACCAAAAGCCTTTACCCAAAATCTGGTCAGTGTTTATGCACCACGACTCCAGTGATTTTGGTCCATTAACTGAAACTTTACCATATCTATTTAAACAATAATTCCAAGAAACTGAGTTACTTTTCAAGTCAATCACAATGATGCACTTGGAATGTGCATTTTTAAGACCAGTGATTTAAGTTTAAATTCAGCACTCCAAGTTACTCTATGGCGTTCTCACGTATGCATTCTCACTGATCTGATGATAAACAATAATTATGTTAATAATCGAATATTGTATTATAAACTGGCCCCTTTGGTCTGGTCAATAATCTGTCCTTGGTATCTGTTCTTGGCATATCTGATCCAGGACAAATTAAAAGTGGCCAACATTTTTATGCTCACACTGCCCTTAAGCATAAACACTGCTGCTGAAATCAGAATTACTCTTTACAAATAGCATAACCCTTTAACCTAATGACAAAGTCTGTTGTCTGCTACATAGCAGAGGCCTCTTTGTACATTGTTTACACAGTGTTCTTGCAGAGAGATCTTTGGGTGACAACATCAAAGCCAGCAGAGACATCAGTCTGTGATCCTCTAAATCTGCTTTCAGATCTACTGTCTTACTGGGGTGGAGGTGGTACTAGACATTCACAAATGTTTCACATGCACTTCACATAGATGGCTGGACAGGGAGATATAGTGGCTGTTTTCTGTATTCATTAACAAATATTGAACATCTGTTATTTATTTTTCTTCATGTTCTATCACTTGTAAGTGTAGAAAGCACTGCATTATTACCACTGGCCACAAGATGGTGCAGTATGTCAAATAGAGAGATGAAATATGAACTAATCATTAGCTCATCTATTTACAGTAGTGTAATGATGAGGCAGTTCAACACTGTTTGGTCAAGTTCTGTAATTCTGAATAGACATACAAAGTCACTCAAAATGATGTGTTCTTAACCCATGTCACCTTCATGCACTATACTTGTGGGACTACTTTTATAAACCGAGACAGTTGCCTTAATAATTTACCTATTAACAGTGTTTGTATTCTGTCAGGACTTGATTGACTTGACCTCAAAGCAGTGGTGAATTCTTCTGTTGTCTACATATGATTTGCCCTACAAAAAAATATATAATAAAAAATTATACATGGAAAGCAATGTCATTGCAATATCACAAATTGTCAGCAGCCTGAGTCAGTGTGATTCATGCATTGATTATCATTCATTTTGTTAATGACATAGATTATGCACTGCAACTTACACACTCTTTGTCCTGCAAAATGTAAATGTTTAGTAGCAAGAAAACAGATTTTATTTTACTTATTTATTTATTTCTTACTGGCAATAAATCCCATTTGTTATCAGATTTTTAAAAGCTATGGCCTGTTGTGCAGCCTACCAGTAACATTAGGGCAACCTGTTATTGGCAGTAGGAATGCTCACTGCAACCAACATTACAGCGACCTAGCGACCGCCAGTGATAAAATCACTAGTGCTTTTCCACCATCAGGCTGAACAGTTCTGTGCACAGTGAGGAATGGTTCCAATAGCATTTCCACTTAAGCACTGTTTGGCACAGTTCGATTACAAATGGTTCTCTGCCTGGATTTCTTGGCACAGTAAGCTAATCATGCTTAACCGTGCTGGTTAAATGGTTTTAGTACATGGCAACTCGCAAATGCCCATTTGCCTTTACCAAGGTAACTCAGTTGTTTCTAGGGAGCTGGCCAAGTTTGTTAATATCTGGGTGAAGTTACTAAAAGTTAATACAAATTGTTGTATGCTAATTTTATCTTCATGATTTTATGATGATGGTTCAACCAATATAGCACATTATTACATGACTCTCTGGAGCACTCGATTCTGACTGGTCAGTGGTGGCTGTGGAGCGGGACGTGGTCGTGTGTCTGTCATTGGGTAGAGAGGAAGCGGTAAGGGCCATCACCTGGTGATTATTGATGCTCCTTACAGTGATGATGGAGACAGGCTTGAAAAGGTTTCCGAGAATGCCAGAGAGACAGTCCAGTGACATTGTTTGTGTGCATGCCTATTGAAAAGCTTACCATTGATATCTGTGAAGCTGAAGAGTTAATGCTGTGCTTGTTAAGCTGAAAAGCCCAAAGACTGTGTTTGTGAAACTGAGAGACCATTAAAATTTGACTTACCTGGACTGCCATCCTGCTTCCTGCTCCCTTCCTTCTTGCTGGAACTTTCACACTGGTGCCAAAACCAAGGAAATGGAAGAAGACTGGTCGCCATGGACAACTCACCACTGGACGAAGTCATCCATGCCCTGGCCAGCATCCAGGAGACCCACCACCAAGCCCTCTTCGCACAAGATCGGCATCTCCAGGAGCTCCTCCAAGCCCAAGCCGAGGATCGGCAGGCCTTGCAGAGCTGGTTAGCTCCAGGCAGTTCCTCCACCATGGCCCCGGAAGCAGCGATGAAGCCACAGCTGCTGCTCCCAAAAATGGGCCCCCAGGACGAGCCGGAGGCATTCCTATCCTTAGGGAGTTCCCGGAGGGGGATTTCCCTCTAGAGCAGTCACATGACGAACCCTTAGGCATGCCTTTGACCAAGTGAGAGTAATCAATGGCCAGCAGCTCCAGCTGGACGTCGCCCTCACATATCCATACTTTTCAGTTATTAGGGGCCGGTTGTATCGAGCGACGCAGGACACTCAAACCCATGAAAATACATCCCAGTTATAAGTCCAGAGGAGCCATCAGGAAACACTTTTCCAGGCGGCTCACCACAATCTTATGGTGGGTCACTTAGGACAAGAATGAACACTGCACCGTCTAATGGCCCGCTTTTATTGGCCGGGCATTCACAGGGATGTACGCAGATGGTGTGCGGCATGCCGCGAATGTCAGTTGGTGAATCCACCGTCCACCCCAAGAGCGCCATTGCACCCATTACCGTTAATCAAGGCCCCCTTCTAAAGAATTTGTATGGACCTCGTCGGGCCATTAGGGAGGTCAGCAAGTGGATATCACTTTGTATTAGTCCTGGTGGATTATGCAACACGATATCTGGAAGCAGTGCCTTTACGCAACATCTCAGCACACAGTGTTGCGGAGGCACTCTTCTCAAAATTATCTCCCTGGTGGGGATTCCGAAAGAAATCCTCACCGACCAAGGCACAACGTTTATGTCATGAACACTACGCAAACTTTATGAATTGCTGGGGATTAAATCGATTCGCACCAGCATTTATCACCTGCAAACTGACGGGCTGGTGGAATGATTTAATCAAACCCTGAAAAACATGATTCGCAAGTTCGTGCACGAGGACGCTAGGAATTGGGACAAATGGCTGGAACCCCTATTATTTGCAGTCAGGGATCTCCCACAAGCCTCCATGGGGTTTTCCCCTTTGAGCTCCTGTATGGATGCCGGCCCCACAGGGTGCTTGACGTCATACGGGAGGTGTGGGAGTAAGGACCTTCCCAAATCAAGAATGAAATTCAATATGTCCTTGATCTTCGAGCAAAGCTACACACACTGGGTCAGTTGTCACAACAAAATTTGCTCCAAGTTCAAGAAACACAAAGCCGGCTGTATAATAGGGGTACACAGCTATGGGAATTTGCACCGGGAGACAAAGTACTTGTATTACTCCCCACATCGAGCTCAAAATTGCTCACCAAGTGGCAAGGACCCTTTAAGGTTACACGGCGAGTCGGGGATCTCGATTATGAGGTTAAGCGAATGGATAGAGGTGGAGCATGTCAAATTTAGCACCTCAACCTCCTTAAATTATGGAGAATGACGGCCCCCATGTCTATGGCGATGGTAGTTCCCAGAGAGGGCAGAGCTCGGTCCGGAGGTGAAGTTCAAAGCCGACCCATTCACCCCGGTCTCTTGTGGAGACCACCTCTCACCGTCCCAGCTCACGGATGTGGCCAAATTGCAAAACGAGTTTGCGGACATGTTCTCTCCTCTTCCCGGTTGTACTAACCTCATACAGCACCATATCGAGACCCCACTGGGAGTGGTAGTGTGTAGTCGGCCGTACCACTTGCCCGAACATAAGAAAAAAGTGATTCGGGATGAATTAGAGGCAATGCTCGAGATGGGGGTAATAGAAGAATCGCACAGCGATTGGGCCAGCCCGGTTGTTCTTGTTCCTAAGAGTGACGGGTCAGTCCGGTTCTGTGTAGATTACCGGAAAGTCAACACGATGTCTAAATTTGACGCGTACCCAATGCCCCGAATGGACAAACTGCTCAATCAGTTGGGTGCGGATCAATTTTATTCAACACTGGATTTAAATAAGGGATATTGGCAGATCCCCTTAACTCCATTATCCCGAGAAAAAACTGCCTTTTCCACACTGTTCAGATTACACTGATTGGTCTGTTCCGCTGCACCACCTTGGCCCGTTTTAAGGTCATCTGCAACTTTCTGATTTTTAAAGAAATGTGTTTTATGTACACATATTTATATACAAACATCAAATTCCGCAAATATAACAACTGTAATGGCTGGGTTTTACAATAAGGTCCCAGAAATCATTTCATTTGAATAATGAAAATTTTAACCAATACATTTTTAAAAAATACATGTCTTATTACGTTTCATTTTAATTCAAAAATACACAATTCAATTTTATGAAATTTTGTTGTGAATTTGAAATGTGTAAATCTTAAAATATTTGTTTTAGTGCAACTTCATAGTAGTACAAGGTTCAATGTTTTATGTAATATGGATAAAGATACTTTTGGTAAACTGTAAGTTAATTACTTCTTAAGGACAATTAACTGTTTAGGCCTTGCTTCGCAATAATGTCCGATTTTAGGTTTTAGTGTTAAAGCATTTTCTACAGGCCCAAGGACACAGCTTAAGTGCTATTTAAGAAAGTCGCTATCTGTATATATTATGAAATAATATATATTTACTTTTTTGAGGATAATTGTTTTTTAACATTCTCACCTAAAAATTTCCTAGTAAAAAATGTGTCCTTTATTTCATCATCTGTTAGTACATCTGCTACAAGTCCCTGTCTCATTACTTTCCTGGTTCTATAAATAATAAGTAAATGAATACATAAAGCAGCATACTTTTAATAACTTGAAAGGGATTCTTTGGTGTGCTGACCAACCTCACAAATGGATAGGGATTTTCCATTTTGCAGCCACAGTAAAAGGCAATATCAGAGCCTACATTATTTGGATCTGCTCCTGCGCAGTGTATGGAGCCATTGTAAGGCTGGCACCCAAATGTCTACACCCAAAAGGCTCTGTGAGAGCCAACGTCATAAATCTCTCACAAAGAAGAGCATCTCCACCTGAGACAACACACCCTACTTTTTAAGGACCATAAAATGCAAATCTGGTCACTTTAAGGACACCAAAAACTAAGTTATGACTTATCCTGTTCTGTAATGTAAAAGGTTTTCTGATCATACATGTTTGGCATCATTCAAGAGGTCTCAGTGCAACTGGTAAAACGGTCTCATTCACTTTTAGCAAGTCAAATCACAAGTAAGATTTAATAATTTAGTAAAATACTGTATTCTATCCGGGAGATGCCCCTCCCAAGTCTCTCACAGGGATCAGATGCTGTATGCAGATTAGGTGCATTCTTTGTAAACATCAAACGACCTACTCAATCACAAGTTTCAAAGGTCTACTTACAACTCCCTAAATTGTAAACCAAATCCTAAATAACATCAAACATACACATCTGAAATAACAATAGAATCGTTTGGTACTTAAGGAAGGATGGCGGAGGAGCTTGGGGAGTCTGTATTCAGATATCCCACACAATTGCTATGTATAGTTTTCTCTACGAGGGATCTGTAGTCAGATCTCCCGCACAATTGCTGTGTGTCACTTTCCTTTGCTAGGTATGTTACTTTGACTTTTAGAAATGTTTGTTTATTCTGATCATGTGTGAAATTGGCTTTGATTGATTTTGTATCTTATGTTTTAAATCCTACCTGGCAAATAAATTGTTACTTTTTAATTTATTATGTATTCATCCGAAATCATTTATCGGTATTATCATTTATCCCTCGGTAGATTCGAGGGATGCCTTTTGTTACCGCATACTTATGTCCAGGATAATGATCATTACTGGAGCTTATGAATAGGAGAAAACCACGTAAGACTACCAGTCAGTGCTTATCACCGTCTTAGCAAGCTGTATGAAACGTGACTAAATAAAACTCATCTGGTTATGAGCAAGCAGTAGGCGGCCGATCCAGATGATATTAGTAAACACTGCAACCTCTGACTATGAACGAGCTGGCGATTTTTGTCCGAAAGATCTATGAAATTAATCGGCTGGCATATGACTCTAAGCGACAATCGGGACCCGAATGAAAGGATAACGAAAATTAAGATGATTCAGAGTAATCAATAATTTAAAAAGACCAAATTAAAAGAATGATCAGAAATTAACTAGAGCTGTAATCTAAATTAGAGGTCAACTTAAATTGAGTCAACTGATAAAGTGCAAATTAATAATAAATGTTTTTGCAGCACTCAGACAAGACAGAACAACATAGAAACCTTCAGGGGCCATTCTATTGGAATCCAACATCGAACCAATAGGTTTTGCTCTATCCCTTTTTTGTTTACACCATCCAGCACATGTATTGCACTGGATCCATGTCATATTCCTTATATGACTGTTTATCTTTCTGTATCGTTCTTCAAAATGAAACACACGTTTCTTTTTGTATTTTCAATTGATGTCTATTGTTTTAAGGAACATAAAGCTTGTGTGTCAATTAAATACTTTTATTTTCAATTGAAATGGGAGTAAGAATGAAACTGTAGTAAGAATGCTCTTGTAGCAATTATTAGCTGAATACATTAATAAATGATTGGGATGAAATAATTGAATATCGAACATAAATAATTTAACAAATAAATATTCCATTGAAATATCCGCACAGTCCTCTATTATGTCTTCCCTGTGCATCACTATATGTGTGTATTTTGGCGAGTGGTAGTTCCTCTCTCTGGAAGCTGTGTGACAGCATCTGTCTGGGTAGAAACAAACAACTCTGTTCAGAGTCACAGTCTGTCTCTTACAATGTGAAAAAAGTGATATGAAGTCCCAGGCTAGCTTTTGGGTAAACAAATTTTGGATAAAAATTAAATATCTCCATCACTTACTTGCTTAGTGGTGAAGAAGATAGAAGTATTTACCTATGTACTTCTATACTATTTAAGTCAAGGATATGCTGCATACTGCTGGTGGGATTGATAACAATACAAATGAAAAACATTACTTCCTTTTTCAAAACATTATGCCAGAATTTTAGTCTGTGTAACATGCATGATCATGTATCTTTAAATCATATAACTTACATGGTTATGCCAATGAGAGTCTTTTTATTAGAATGGTCCTCAGTTTAGATGTCTAAGGGCAACTGAAAACCTGCTCTCTCCTCTCCAGTGCAGTCACCAATATGGAGGAAATAAAAAGTTACCCATGTCCAGCTCTTTGACTGGTTAAATAAATTGTTCTGGTCCATAATTTAAAGAACAAATAATTAGGACAATATGTTTGGTAAAAAGTTCCATAAAGTTTTGATTTATAAAAGTTAGAATATAAAGTCATTAAGATGTATTAAGTGTACCTTGATTGGGTGTTAACAGTCTGCATTTGGTTGAGCTACCAGGAGTAAAGTGCTTAGGAAAAGCAGTCGCAAAGTGGCTTTGAAAGTATATTTTGACAGTTACAGAGTTAAAAAACAAAAACAATCAACAATAATAATAACCGATTCAGTATAAAAGGGCTATTCAGGAAGATGTGGTTCTAAATATAACTATTAATACCAGCAAATAACTTTAAAGAACCATCTTTGTTTAGTATTTGAGTAATATCTAGTGATGTTCACAAATGATTCACAACATTCATATATGATTAAATATTGTAACCCTACTTAATTTAAATGTTATCATTCATGTGATTAATATATATATATATATATATATATATATATATATATATATATATATATATATATATATATATATATATATATACAGGGTTGGGGAGTAACGGGATTACGTATTTAAAATAAAAAATATAAGTAACTGTATTCCACTACAGTTACAATTTAAATCATTGGTAATTAGAATACAGTTACATTCAAATAGTATTTTGATTACTGAAGAGATTACTTTGCATTTTATTGTCATTTGTTTAATTTAATATTTAGTCCTTTCAGATGGAAAATATTTATACATATAAATGATGCGATCAAAAGTGCATTTGAACAGCGGTGAAACACTTTCTTATGATGTGCTAGATTCATATGAGCAGACAGAGAAGTAAGTCTGAAGTAAGTTTGGAGCAGAAGAAATAGAAATAAACCTTGTGTAAATTGTCAGCTTTATGCTAATCTAAAATGCTATTTCTAGCCATTTTACATGTACATGTTACGAGGCACGATCATATTTTTTATCAAGAAAATTCACGTTGGATTATAATTTCTTTTTTTTCTAGTAAGACCTTTGATATTAGGGCAAAAATCGTATTCTTGATAATAATTTTTGTATCGTTTTCCTGTAAAAATAGCAAAAAATCCTTAACAACACTGCATAAGATATTTAGGTTTTTCAGAGAATGTATTTTTAACATGTGTATTTTGTCTTACTGTACTGGGAGAGTTTTTGTAGTCAAAACAAGTGAAAATATCTACCAGTGCTGAAGAAGTAATCCAAAGTATTTAGAATATGTTACTGACCTTGAGTAATCTAACGGAATACGTTACAAATGACATTTTACAGCATGTATTCTGTAATCTGTAGTGGAATACATTTCAAAAGTAACCCTCCCAACCCTGTATATATATATACGTCATGCTGGGGGTACCACGGCCTGAGACAAAGGAGGGAGGAGTGTGTCGAGGAGGAGGGCTGGCTAATCAGCCGAGGAGATATATATATATATATATATATATATATATATATATATACACCCACTGGCGGCCAAAAGTTTGGAATAATACAGACTTAGCTGTTTCAGAAGGAAAATGGTACTTTAATTCACCAAAGTGGCATTCAGCTGATTATAAAGTATAGTCAGGACATTAACGATGTTAAAAAACAGCACCATCACTATTTGAAAAAAGTCATTTTTGATCAAATCTAGACAGGCCCCATTTCCAGCAGCCATCACTCCAACCCCTTTTCCTTGAGTAATCATGCTAAATTGCTAATTTGGTACTAGAAAATCACTTGCCATTATATCAAACACTGCTGAGAGCTATTTGGTTCGGTAAATGAAGCTTAACATTGTCTTTGTGTTTGTTTTTGAGTTGCCACAGTATGCAAGAGACTGGCATGTCTTAAGGTCAATATTAGGTCAAAAATGGCAAAAAAGAAACAGCTTTCTCCTAGAAACTCGTCAGTCAGTCATTGTTTTGAGGAATGAAGGCTATACAATGCTTGAAATTGCCAAAGCAAAAACAAAAAACTGAAACAAAGGTGTTCACTACGGTCTTCAAAGACAAAGGAAAACTGTCTCTAACAAGGACAGAAAGAGATGTGGAAGGCCAGATGTGCAACTAAACAAGAGGAAAAGTACATCGGAGTCTCTAGTTTGAGAAATAGATGCCTCAAATATCCTCAGCTGACAGCTTCATTTAATTCTACCTGCTCAACAGCAGTTTCATTTACAACAATAAACAGAAGACTCAGAGATGCAGGCCTGATTGGAAAAATTGCAAAGAAAAAGCCACTTTTGAAACAGAAAAATAAAAAGACAAGGCTAGAGTTGGCAAAGAAACACATCAGTTATGTCCTAACTATACTTTGTGATCAGTTGAATGTCACTTTGGTGAAATAAAGTACCAATTATCTTCCGAAACAGCAAAATCTGTACATTATTCCAAACATTTGGCCACCAGTGTATATATCCTCTTACCCAGCACCCCCCTTTTTGAGCATAGAAACTCATTGCAAGGTAATTTTTACTCCAATATATTCAACAGTAATTGTTATAATCAAAAATTCCAGCTGGATAAGGCCTGTGTCTCATTAAGGTCTAAATCATCCTTGAGAGAAAAGTTAGCCTATGTTGTGTTCTGTCTAATGATGTCATTGCAGGGATTGTTTTTAGTTTTGAGAATCATGTGACTAAGTCAGCGGAACAGGACGGCAGTTTATCTAAAGAGAAGACTCACCTCTGACCCATTTCTGCTTACCAACTTGACTTAGTGTTTTAAAAATCTAATCTTTTGAATTATTGCATTCACGTAGTTAAACAGAACTTCATGTTTGTAAGATTTCTAGAATTTTCTGTACTGTTCACTTATCAGATCTCTGTACTCCGTATAAGAGTTGATGTCAGTTAATTTGCATATGCCTATAATTACTGTTGTTTCTGTAATCTAAGCTAGTTCACGGTTCGATCCTCAACTCATTTCTGCTTTTGCCTTTGGAAATGTGGAGAACTTTGTCTTGAGTAAACTCTCTCTCTCTCTTGATTGAAATTTCAACTTTGACTCCTGGTCATTATTGTAACATACTGGTCTCTCTCGTGGTTATAACTGTATTTCCTTACACAAGTAAACAAGATATGTTTGTCAAACTATTATGTTATGTTTAATACAGTTAAGACATACCTTGAAAGGTGTGATCGGTGGTTAAACACGTCTGACAGTCCCATCTTATCTGAATGAATGGCTACTTCCATAATAAGATGAAGTATGCAGACAATTACAGTTCTTGACAGGGCAGAAAATATTGTGGAGAAGCGAGAGAAGAGAGTATCGGTGGTGGAATATTTTAACTCCTGCACTCATGTTTCTGTGCCCTGTGGGTTTCCATCTTGCCATGCAGAGCACGTTTCAGTTTGGAAGCAGATTTAGCATTTATAACTTGCCGAACATTCAGGAATGTTGTCATTTATTTTATTTATTTTTTTGTACTTTGTAATTGTGAAAAAAAATTAGCGAAGATGAATACTTCATTTTTAATCAACTCAAGTAAAAGTACCATGATTTATTTATACTCAAAAATGTACTCAAGTAACGAGAATAGTTGTAATTCGTTACTTTGGTAACAACCGCACATCCATGTATCAGACCGCTCGTCTGGGTATTGCAAGCCATCGTTCCTGCTTCTCAGATTACTGTGCAATCTCTACAATATGCTAATAAAATAATTTCAACTCAAACCAATGTTTCATGTGCATTTGTTTATGTATTTAGCAAGTAGTCTTGTAACAAGATGCATAATAAGCAATAAGACATTCATTAATTATAAAAATAAACACCAACAGAACTGATGCAAACCAGAGGTTGATTTCAGCTGTTCAGCGTTTTCTTTCTTCTCACATGATGACATAAATTAATAATGCAAATCAATGTTTCATGTCTATTTACTTAATTATCTGGCAAGTAGTCTTGTAACAGGCTGAATAATTAAGAGTCACATGGCAATTTTCACAGAATAAACATCAATAGAACTCCGACGCAAACCGGAGGTGGATTTCAGCTTTTCAGTGATTTATTTCTTCTGACATAATTACATAATTCAATACAAATCAATACAAAATGTCCATGAATCTATTTATTTGTTTAGTAGCCATGCAAACAGATCTACCTGTGCTTGACCGAATCGACTGGAACACCTGTGGGTGCAGTCTCCACTCTCTCCTGAGGGTAACCTGACATGACAGCGCGTCCGCTGTGGTGTTGAGGTCGCCCGGGAAGTGAGTGGCTCGTAGCGACTTGAGGCGCTGCTGACTCCAGAGGAGGAGAAGGTGGGCGAGTTGTGACATGCAATTGGAGCGTAGACCACCTTGGTGGTTGATGTATGCTACCGATGCTTTGTTGTCCGTCCGGACCAACATGTGCTTGCCCTGGATCAACGGCCGAAACCTCCGCAGGGCGAGCAGTACAACTCTAGGCAGTTGATGTGCCAATGCAGCTGCGGGCCAGTCCAGGAGCCGGCGGCTGTGTACCCATTGCATACGGTGCCCCAGCCCGTCTTGGAGGAGTCTGTTGTAACCACGACGCGCCTGGAGACCTGCTCTAGGGGAACCCCTGCCAGTAGAAATGCAAGGTCGGTCCAAGGGCTGAAGAGACTGCGACAGATCAGCGTGATGGCCACGCGATGTGTCCCACGGCGCCATGCCCATCTCGAGTCTGAAGCCAGTACTGAAGCGGTCTCATATGCATCAACCCGAGCAGTGTGGCCGCTGCTGAGGATGCCATATGCCCCAGGAGCCTCTGAAAGTGTTTCAGTGGAACCGCTGCTCTCCATCTTAATGCCTTCGGACAGTTTAGCACCGACTGTGCGCGCTCATTGTGAGGCGCACTGTCATCGAGACTGAGTCCAACTCCAGACCGAGAAAAGAGATGCTATGAACCGGGGAGAGCTTGCTCTTTTCCCAGTTGACCCGAAGCCCCAGTCGGCTGAGGTGCGGGAGCACAGGGTCCCTGTGTGCGCACAGCAACTCTCAAGAGTGGATTAGCCAGTCGTCGAGATAGTTGAGGATGCAGATGCCCACTTCCCTTTGCGGGGCAAGGGCAGCCTCTGCGACCATCGTGAAGACGCGAGGGACAGGGACAGGCCGAAGGGGAGGACCTTGTACTGGTACGCCTGGCCTTCAAAGGCAAACTGCAGGAAGGGTCTGTGTCGAGGTAAGACCGAGACATGAAAGTACACATCCTTGAGCCACAGCGAACCAATCTTGATGCCGGATGCTCGCTAGAATGCATTTTTGCGTCAGCATCTTGAATGGGATTCTGTGCAAAGCCCGGTTCAGTACTCGCAGGTCCAGGATTGGTCGCAACCCACCACCTTTCTTCGGTACGATGAAGTAAGGGGTGTAGAACCCTTTCTTCATCTCGGCTGGATGGACAGGCTCTATCGCACCCTTGCGCATAAGGGTAGCAATATCCGCATGCAAGGTAGCGGCGTTCTCGCCCTTCACCGGTCTGGGTCAGCCACCGCGATGGGTTGGAAAGCATGAGCCACTTGTCCAAACTCCGGGTGACGGGGACCAAGGGACGTACCAGCGGGTGGGGCCTCGCGGCGGGGCGGAGTTCGAGGTACCACGTCGAGGAGATTCGAGCCCCATGGCCGTGCTGAGTCCAGGGACATTGGAGCACTTACCTGGCTCCTGCCGCCCACCATAAGATTGGCTGAGGAGGGGGAGGAGGAGTCTCGTCCCCGTAGTCCACCGGACCCAATCCCGTGTGGGTGTGTTTGTGCCACAGCTGGGCACACAGGGGTGGGGGGAACGCCCCTGGGGCACCATACCTGCAAAGATGGGACGGTGGTCGTGACAACGGCTGTGCACACCGAACATGTGACCCAGGGAACAAGAAAACCGCTCTTTTGTTTACTTTTTGGGTACCGCAGCCTCTTGGACATGCGGCGAAATTAAATGAAAACGAAACAAAAGATTCTCCTCCCGGACCTCCACCGGGGGAATGGAGTGGTCTGCTCACCAGCTCCGGAGAAACGGGTCTGGTCGCCCATCTCAGGGGCACTTCGAAGCCTTCCTCGGGTTCTTGGCGGCCGGCCGTGAGATGGGTGGCGTCTGCTTCCTGCGCTGGGCTCCATGCCGGGGTGGGCTGCGGCAGAGCCGGTGTTGTAGATGCAGGAGGACGCCCTTGGTGACGAGCAGACGGGGTGCGGGGTCTTGAGCCACGCCGGGGCAGGATGTGCTGTATGGCCTCTGTCTGCTGCTTCACCTCCAAGAACTGCTGGGCAAATGCAGAATAGGCCAACCTGGGAGATGGGGTGTCAAGGAACCGTGCCTTATCAGCCTCACACATCTCAACCAAGTTGAGCCAAAGGTGGCGCTCCTGGACCACCAGGGTGGACATCGCCTGCCCGAGAGACCGCGCTGTGACCTTCGTCGCCCGGAGAGCGAGGTCGGTCACCGAGCACAGTTCCTGCATCAATCCCAGGTCAGAACTACCCTTGTGCAGTTCTTTTAGCGCCTTGGCTTGGTGTACTTGCAGGAGAGCCATGGTGTGCAGGGCGGAGGCGTCTTTTCCATGGCACCGTAGGCTCTAGCCGTCAGGGACGACGTAAACATACAGGCCCTGGACTGGAGTTTTGGGCGCCCACGCAAGGTGGCGGCGCTCTGCAGACACCAGTACACCGCGAGCGCCTTATCAACCTGGAGGATCACCGAATACCCCCTGGCCGCTCCGCCATCGAGGGTAGCAAGAGCGGGGGAGCTGAAAGACCGGGACCGGGCAGTAAAAGGTGCCTCCCACGATCTTGTCAGCTCCTCATGCACTTCCGGGAAGAAAGGAACAGGGGTGGGGCGTGGCTATGGGGGCGCCCCGAGCCCAAGAACCGATCATCTAGCCACGAGGGTTCAGGGGAGAGCGGAGGGTTCCACTCTAGCCTGACGCTCGCGGCCACCCAGGAAAGCATGTCCATCATTTCCGCGTCGGCCTGGGACTGCGAGACCAGTCGAAGCCTCTGCATCTGATTGGATGAACCCACTCTCCGATGCTGTGCTCGTTAACTTGTCTTCTTCCCGGGCTCCGAACGAGATGTCGAACTCGCCCTGAGATGAGCCGGCGATCTTGTCCGAGCACCCGACCGGAGCAAGCGAGCATGCTGGGGAATGGGAGGTCCATGGGGGGAAACCCGGCGGAGGTGGTCCCATTGAGGTCCCCAAATCGCCCCCAGTGCTAACCGGCATGGCCTCATACCCGTAGGTAGAAGGACTGAGGTGGGGAGCCGCTGGGGTGGCTTGCTTTCTTACGAATGCAAGCCGAGACCGCAACATTGCCATGGTCATGTTCTCGCAGTGAGGACAAGACCCATCCACAAACGATGTCTCCGTGTGGGCAGCGCCCAGACACTTAAGACAGCGATCGTGGCCATCAGAAGCGGAGAGATATCGACCGCAACCAGGAATAACACACAGACAGAAAGGCATCTTTCAAAAGACGTTCTGTGTGTGCCACTCTTTTAGAAAGAAAATATACTCTTTTTTTTAGAATATACACTTTTAGTTGTTTCTGCCGAAGCACCCAGGAGCGTTCTCTACACTCCACGGGTACAGATGTGGAGAAGCCGCTGAAATGCGCCATAGAATCCAGCAGATGAGGTGAATGAACTTCGCGGATGAATTCAGCTTCAATGAATAGAACCGCTTGGCTCCAAAGAGAAAATCTGAATGAGTGGTTGCATACCAGCTCCTTTTATACCCGTATGTCCAGGGGAGTGGCATGCAAATTCCACTCGCCAATTCTCATTGGCCTTTTTTCAAAAAAGCAGAGGTGTTTGGGGCTCCCAAGAGTGACCCCTAGTGTCACTACTTCGACACAATGTCGAGTGAGTGACAGATAGGTAACACGTTGTGTCACCAGTGTGGGACACCAGGCTTCGCAACCTGTGTTGAAACCAAGAAGTAATCATGTCTTCATAAACAGTGACCAGTGTGGTTCAGAGGTTGTATTTTTCTCCACTGATGGTTAGGTTTAGGTTTAGGGTTTGGGTTGGGGGGTACAGTTTATAAAATATGTATTCCACTTTACTGTATTATAGCAAGATGAAAGCACAGTACAGATGAAAACAACTAGCTTCACAACTCACTTTTGGCGTCACTCTGTGGACATTTTGCCCAGAAATGGAGCTCACACATGCACTTACACCCAACAACACTAACTGCTTTAGCCACTGCAGGTGGTGTTTCTGATTTCAGTAAGCACAGACCGACTTTAACTAAGAAAAGTCAAACTTCTGTTTCCGATTTCACTGTGAGATCAGTCTGGTTCGTGTCCGATGGCACACAAAACCCCTCAGCATATGATGGTAAACATTTTTGCATCATGGGACGTATTTTTCCTGTGCTTTAGTAGCATAAAAAAAAAAAAAAAAAACGGGGAAAACACAATCCTAAAAACAGGAATATGTGATCATTCTCCATAGTGCACTTTGCTCTTGTTTTTGTCCTTTGCAAATATGCTTTTAGATTCAACCACTGCAACATGAAATGAAATTACGGGTAATTGCTGTTGTTTATTGGCAGTGGTAATGGATGCGTTTACACCATTTCCTTGTGTAGCCCAAAGTGCTCCATAATTGGTGCTCTTTGACAACACAAGCACTGAGGCGAAACTATCTGAGCACGGACACTGTCAGCGAACACAAGATAAGGCTAAACTCCATTCCAGGAAACATTACAATTGTGTTTACCCTACAGGGGAGCCTTTTGATAACCTGCTAATGATTGCTCTGTCTAACTGTTCAACAAATCTACTGTATATAATGATGAACCCAATTAAACAAATTACCTGGAAAAAGGACCAAAAAATTGCATAGTTTTAACAAGATTAACACAAATAAATCGCAGTGTAACTTGTACAGCTGTTTGGTCTTATCTCTTGAATTAACAAAACCCAGTTCCCTAATGACATCAACTTCTAAAAAAAGTCCTCTATCAAGAGATGTGCACAGACATTTTGAGGGGTAAGGGCTTTAAACATTTTGAAGGGCAGTCTCTTCAAAATTGTCCATCTAGGGGGGTTGTGTGTGTGTGTGTGTGTGTGGGGGGGGGGGGGGGGGGGGGGGTGTACAATCTTCGTTGGACTGGGTGGGTGCGATGCGTGACCTCAGTTACGTTTTTAACGCTAAACAAATTATTGACACTTTTATCAATGGAGTAAATAGGCCTGATAATGTTCAAAATATTAGTCTGTGTCTCAATTATTCATAAAATTTGATTAAATTATTTTGTATTCATAATTATTTTCACTTTGTGGGATAATTTGCACTATACAGAAAAATGGACACAAAAAAAGTCAATAAAAAAAAAAAGTGGGATTAGGTTACATTCACTGGTTCAAAAACATAATTGTGGATAAGAAATAAATAGGTTATGCATTGTGTTGAACAGAACAAAACACTACTGTAAGAAAACAATTTTAAAATATTCTTTGCATTTTTGGAGTATTATATAGTCTTTATGTAATTTAATAATCAATTATAATCTATGCATCAAAGTTTCAGTGTAATATTGATGCATTTGTACACACCTACATAATATTATTAAGCATGTAAAAACGTCATTTCATTTGGGTGTGTAAGCTTTTATTTTGGGTGGCATTTGCTTACCCTGGAACATCCAAGTGTTACGTCCCAGATGTAAGGGTCTAGGGTAAGGGAGTAACAGAGAAAAGTAAACATAACATTGGTTGGGGTGAGCGAGTACCAGTTCCCTGCCAAGCACGACAGACACGTCAAATTCCAAAGTCAAGTATTTTATTTACAATATTTCCAAATGACAAAGTAAAATAGGAAGCAAAATAGACTTCAGGAGGGGGAAAGGCCAAAACAACAAAAGGACCCTCTAACTAGTTAAGGAGTAAAACTGTCTAAACTGACAAAACAAAAGAATTAACAGAAATGTACACTAACTCCCTAACTAAGCAGAAACAAGAGAAAAAGATTCACAGAAATAAAATGGCACCCACCTCCTTACGGCTTCCAACACAGAGAAACACGTAGCACAACAACAACGCTAATTACTTATTTGGAGGGCTACAATAAGCCATAACTTGAGTAAATTTTACACAGTATCAATCTCTGACAAAACTGCTAGAACACCACAAGGCAGGTGAGAAGTACAGCACTCTGGAAGTCAAGCTTCAGTGTGGTAGGCATGTTGAACAGCTTTTGAGCTTGCAGCCTCTGCACAGTAACGAGCGGCAGTTGCGAGCGATCACCTTCCTCTCCTCCGCACCTGGTTGAGCGGCAGTAACACACGGAGAAACACAGAAAGAGAGAGAGAGCACACAGCAACACATAGCATCCAACAATATTATATAAATAAACATGGAAAGTAACATCCCCACCCATAAGTTTTCAAGCATCAACCAATGTCTTGAAAATAAGAGCTATACAAACCAAATACTCACTTCTTTCACTCTACAGCACAATATACTCTCGAAAGGGCATCTGCTACAGTATTTTCAGAACCTTTACAGTACTGGATATTCAGATTATACTCTTGAATAATGATGGACCACCTCATCAGACGCTGATTCGAATTTCGCATCCTATGCAGAAAAATGAGGGGGTTATGGTCTGTATAGACAGTGATGACGTGATTACTACCTCCAAGGTAAACTTCAAAATGTTGTAACGCCAACACCAGGGCTAGGGCCTCTTTCTCAATAGTACTATACTTCTGCTGAGCATTTGTGAACTTCTTTGAAAAGTAGCACACAGGATGTTCTATGCCATTGGCATCTTCCTGCAGCAACACAGCTCCGTCACCTGAGCAACTGGCATCTACCTGCAGTTTGAACGGGAGAGTGAAACAAGGAGCAGAAAGCACAGGAGCACTACTTAAGAGGTCTTTGGCAGCATTAAAGGCAGTGTCACACTCAGGGGACCATGCAAACTTTCGGGCAGTACTGAGCAAGTTAGTCAAAGAGGTGACTACTGTAGCAAAATTCCTACAGAAACTCCTATAATACCCCACCATTCCAAGGAAATGTCTTAACTCTCTTTTATTACGGGGTATGGGAAACTTCAAGATAGCTTCTACCTTTGCCTCCACAGGCTTTACTTGACCCTGACCTACCTTTTTACCTAAATACGTAACCACTGCTTTGGCAAACTCACTTTTTCAGGTTAAGAGTTAGTGAAGCATTGACCAACTGCTTAAAAACTTGATCAAGGCACACTTCCCAAGTGTGGGAGTAAACTACTACATCATCCAAGTAGGCTTCACAGTTAGGGATTCCTGACAGCACTCGTTGCATCAACCTTTGGAACGTCGCAGGAGCATTGCGCATCCCGAAGGCCATAACGGAGTATTGCAGCAGATTATCAGGGGTCACAAAGGCAGATATCTCAGACGCACGAGCGGTCAATGGTACTTGCCAATACCCTTTTAGAAGGTCAAGTTTTGTGATAAAATGGGCAAAACCAATTCTGTCCACACAGTCCTCCATTCTGGGCAGAGGAAAGGAATCTGGCTTGGTCATACTATTTACTTTGCGGTAGTCTGTGCAAAAACGGAACGTTGAGTCTTGTTTGGGCACCAGTAAACAAGGGGAGCTCCAAGGGCTCTGACTTGGTGTGGCAAGATCATGCTTTAGAAGATATTCAACTTCCCTCCTCATTATTCGCTCGTTTTTGAGGATTAACATGGTATGGGTGTTGCTTTATGGGGAAACAGTTACCTACGTCTATGTCATGAGTGGCCATAGAGGTTCTGTCAGGAACATCAGAAAAGATCATGGGGTACTTATTAAACAGCCAAATAATAGATTCCTTCTGATCCTGAGGCAGATATGCAAGGTAGTCATCAAGTTGACTTAACACTGTTGAATTTCGAAAATGTTCCGCAGTCAATTTACGCATGTCTGGGTCATCTACAGAGGAGCAAAGAGCAGCAGGCTTAACTGCTTCAACATCCTTGCTTGAAGTAACTTCTGTCTCACTTTTGCCAACATAAGACTTTAACATATTAATGTGACATACTCTGCTTTTTCTCCTGCGATCTGGAGTAGAAATGACATAATCGGTCTCACTCAACTTTTTCTCGACACTGTAGGGGCCAGCAAATCTAGCATGCAGTGCTGAGGACGGAACAGGGAGTAAAACAAGCACTTGATCACCAGGCTGGAAGTTGCGTTTAACAGACCTTGTATCAAATCTCGACTTCATTTTAGACCGAGTACACATAAGATGAGCTTTAGCAATGTCACTGGCACTATGCAGTCATTCATGGAAGTTACTGACATAGTCTAACAGGTTGGTGGCAAGTGGGGTTTTTTGATATCAGCTGCTCTTGAAGGAGTTTTAAGGGTCCGCGAACTGTGTGACCAAACACAAGTTTAGACGGACTGAACCCTAATGATTCCTGGACAGTTTCTCGGACAGCAAACAGCAGCAAAGGCAGACCTTCTACCCAGTCTTTTCCTGTACTCACACAGTATGTACAGAGCATGGACTTGAGAGTCTGATGGAATCGTTCTAACGCTCCTTGCGACTCTTGGTGATAGGCACTAGACATCTGATGAGAAACTCCCAACTCTTCCAAAACCTGAGCAAACAGCTTTGAGGTGAAGTTAGAGCCTTGGTCAGTTTGGATGACCTTCGGTAGTCCAAATGTTGAGCAGAACTTGATGACCTCTTTGACTATGATGTTAGCTCTCAGAGAGTGCAATGGAACAGCTTCCAGGAACCGTGTGGCAGCACACATCAGCGTTAGAAGATACTGATGACCTGTTTTTGACTTGGGCAAGGATCCAACGCAATCCAAGATCAAGCGTTCAAATGGCTCATTCGTCACTGGTATAGGATGAAGAGGAGCAGAGGGAACAGTCTGGTTGGGCTTACCTGAGACTTGACAATCATGGCAAGCTTGGCAGTAACTCACTACACTGTTCCTCAATCCAGGCCAGAAGAAGTACTTTAAGATGCGCTTATACATCTTAGTGATACCAAGGTGACCAGACAAGGGATGCTCATGCGCCAACTTCAGGACCTGGGGACGGTAAGCAGAAGGTAAGACAAGTTGATGTACAGCTAACACGTCACCATTCACTTGTGGTCGCCATCATCGCATGAGTACACCATCATCCCAATAATATGTAACTGGACCACCTGGAGCTTTATCCAAACTGACAGCAGCATCTAGACAGAACGACAGTGACGGATCAGTTTTCTAAACAGCAGCAAAGTCCTCCTTTCCAACTTTTAAGGAAGCTGTGGCTGATTCAGAATCCATCTTTTCACAAGAAGAAGAGATATCAGGTTTAATGAGCAGTGTGCACTCTGAAATGTCTGACACAGGGTTCATAAATGAGTTAATGAGGTTCACAACATCCCACTTCTGGGACTGTGCTCGAGTAACAGCACAGGCGGGAAAAACAGCAGGGAAATGAGCAGCAACATCTGGCTGTCCTGTCACCTCAGGCTTATCCACCACAATAGGACAAGGGAACACTTTACCTCCAGCCAGGTCATTTCCCTGGATGACGCTTACGCCCTCCACAGGCAGTTCAGTCCTTACTCCAATCCGAACCGGACCTATGACCAAATTGGATTTCAAGAAGACAGTATGCAAAGGTACTTTAACACAGCCTAGTTCAATCCCTCGAACTAATACATCTGCACCAGAGTATGTTTCAGGAGAGAAAGGGAAGGCTTCAGCTAAAATAAAGGTCTGTGCAGCCCCCGTATCTCGCAGGATGGTTACTGGTCGGCCAGGTGAGTCAGCTGAAAGAGACACAGAGCCAGTTAACAAGAAGGGTTGGTAGCCAGAACTCTGGAGCTGTGGGAATGAGTGGTCAGAGACAGAACCAGCTTGAGCAAAAGCTACACTCTTAGCTTTTTCAGCAGCGGACTTCTGTTTCCACACTTTGCAGTTGGATATCAGGTGACCTGGATCTAAGCAGTAAAAACAGACACGCTTGCGGCTTGAGCGATCCAGCGTAGGCTTCTCTATCTCAGATTTCTCAGAGGAAAAAGCAGGTGACATTACCCTCTCTGTCTGCTCATTTACAAAACTCCCGCGTTTAAACTGGCGTGTAGAAAAGAATATTGACCTGTGTGAGTGCGAACTCATCCGCTAACACTGCGGCTTCAGAGAGTGAATTTATCTTTTGCTCATTTAGGTGAACTACAATGTTCTCTGGAATACAGTTTTTGAACTCTTCAAGCAAAATAAGTTCCTGCAGTTGATCAGGACTGGTAACTTTACTAGCCAAACACCATTTCTCAAACAGGGTTCTCTTTTCTCGTCCAAACTCAAAGGTTTGTTTGGCTGTTTTCGCTGTACCTCGAAAGCGCTTGCGATATGCCTCAGGCACCAGTTCATATGCACGTAGCACCGCTGCATTCACAACATTGTAATCTAGGGACTGCTCTATTGGTAGCGCAGCACATACCTCTTGAGCCTTACCCACAAAGTTACATTGAAGCAGTAGACCCCACATATCCTTGGGCCAACCTGGTTTTTCAGCAATTCGCTCAAAGGCTATGAAGTAGGCATCTACCTCAGCTTCTCGAAAGGGAGGCACTAATTTTATATACTTTGCTACATCAAAGTTAACCGGAGCATCATTCGGAGAACCAAAATTAACAGTGCTACTGTGCCGGAACAGCAGACAAAGGTGAGGAAGGTCTAGAGCGTGGAGCTGGCACAGGCTTACGGCGTAAAGTCTCTGCCTCAATTGCTAAACTTTTCAGCTTAATGTCTCAGTGAGCTTGAGCTTCAATAGCATGGAGCTGGATAACTTGAGTGTCATACTGTTGTTTAAATGGCTAGCTCAAGTTCTTTTAGCTTGATCGCTAATACAGGATCCATGCTCGGTTCTGTATCAAGGGGAACAGCAACAGAACTAGTTTCAGCCATTACAGCTACTTCATTCTCCTCCTCTACCCCTTCAGTCTGTGAATCAGACGGTAGAATACCAGCGTTAACTCAGTGTACAGTTGATCTTTTAAAACCGGTTTTGTTACATCTTTAGACACAGACATATTAAAGAGGTCAGCAATTAACAGCAAGTCCTTCTTACGGCAGCGATTGAAAACTTCTACTGAGGGAGCGAGGATAAACTCAAATCAAATTCCATTCCACATAGTATAACCTCTCCGCCCCTACCAAAAAAAGAAAACAGCCAAAACTTAGTTAAGCAATACAAGAAATATCAAAAAACAAATTAGCTTGAAATGCTCACAATAAATAACTTTAGTTTTTCTTTGCACAAGATTTCAAACACAAATTTTAGTATTACATAGAATAAAACAACATTTTCAGCTTCACTTTGCACCAAATGGAATATTTCACTGCTTTACAGTGTTGAATAATCAACAGACGAGCCCCCAAATGTTCACTGTTACGTCCCAGATGTAAAGGTCTAGGGTAAGGAGTAACAGAGAAAAGTAAACATAACATTGGTTGGGGTGAGTGAGTACCAGTCCCGTGCCAAGCACAACAGACACGTCAAATTCCAAAGTCAAGTATTTTATTTACAATATTTCCAAATGACAAAAGTAAAATAGGAAGCAAAATAGACTTCAGGAGGGGGAAAAGGCCAAAACAACAAACAAAAGGACCCTCTAACTAGTTAAGGAGTAAAACTGTCTAAACTGACAAAACAAAAGAAAATTAACAACAGAAATGTACACCAACTCCCTAACGAAGCAGAAACAAGAGAAAAAGATTCACAGAAATAAAATGGCACCCACCTCCCTACAGCTTCCAACACAGAGAAACACGTAGCGCAACAACAACGCTAATTACTTATTTGGAGGGCTACAATAAGCCATAACTTGAGTAAATTTTACACAGTATCAATCTCTGACAAAACTGCTAGAACACCACAAGGCAGGTGAGAAGTACAGCACTCTGGAAGTCAAGCTTCAGTGTGGTAGGCATGTTGAACAGCTTTTGAGCTTGCAGCCTCTGCACAGTAACGAGCGGCAGTTGCGAGCGATCACCTTCCTCTCCTCCGCACCTGGTTGAGCGGCAGTAACACACGGAGAAACACAGAAAGAGAGAGAGAAAGAGCACACAGCAGCATGTAGCATCCAACAATATTATATAAATAGACACGGAACGTAACACAAGCCACTGCTCCGTTAGAGGGGCACTTCAGCAAAAGGCCAGGGGCTCGAGCCCCTAGATCCACCCCTTCTGCACGTGCCTGCCTTTATCATTTTGGGTGGGAAAACAGCAGTAAACTGTAAAACATTTCAAGTTGGTTAAACTTAGAAACGAAAGTTCACCTGCTGCCTTAAAAACATGAGTAAACTCAACTTGAAGATAACCTTTGTATCAACTCAAATAGTTACGTTTTACAAGTTGTTTAACTAATGATCATTTGTTGTTTAACTTAATCCTCTGAGTTAAAACAACTTACTATGTTACATTATCAATTCAAGAAAACTCACTTTATCTTGTCAAATAAACATTCAATTCCTCACTATTTCAACTCACATTTTCAAATTAAGATAACTTAAACTATATTCATATCAATTGCCATTTTAAGTTAAGAGCACTAATGTTTTTAAATAGTTTCTTAAATTTATTTCTCATCTTGACTAATAAAGGCAAGTTTGCCAGTTTCCTTATTTACACTGAATGAACTTACAACTTAACTGCTCAAAAATCTAAAATGTATTTTAACAAGAACAATATTACACAAGCTTTAACATTGGTTTGGGAATTCATTCCTAGTAGGACAACAGGTTCTAATAAAGACTGGTTGTAAAAACATCTATTTCATCAAAATAATATCCAGGTTTCTCCAATGTTTTACAGAACTGGTGCTGTCACATTCGCAGAGCACAGTCAATGTGCTGAACTTTTCACCATGCAAGAATGTGGCAACATTATTAAATTTTATCAACACAAATTAAAAAAATACAAACTCACCTCCTTGCCACCTTTGTGTTATTCAACAGAAATTCAGCTACTCCAGCTCACTCAAAAAGGCGGCAACTTCTCTGTATTTCCCGCTCAGTATCACCCCTCCTCCTCCTCCCCCTTCCCCTTGTTCAACTTATAACTTATAGACATGAGTTAAATTAACACTGAAAACTCACAATGGATTATTTTAAGTTTAATTTTTTGAAAACTTATAAACTTGAGCTCAGTATCCAAAACTTGTCATGACAATTGGAGTTAAAGATAAGAAATAAGTTAACATAACTTAATGGGGCTATCATGTTTTACAGTGTACAGACATCAGTAACAATGAGCAGTTTACTGTGTTTATGAATTATGTGACATTTTATGGTATTATTTGGTTTATGTACTTGTACATCCCATACTCTGTACAGAAATTGGTATGGCATCAAATTCTCCAAAAATGGTTAAAATATCTAAAGCAACTTAAATTTGACACCCTTATATAAGCTACAGTAACTCTTGAAAAGAAATTAGCTATAATGACAAGGTAATATAACTCAAGAAATAATGTTATAAATGTAAAAAAAAACAACAAAAAAACATATATATACACAACCGGTCAAATGTTTTGAAAAACGACTGAAATGTTTCTCATGATCTTAAAAATCTTTTGATCTGAAGGCATATGCGTAAATGTTTGAAATTATTTTTGTAGACAAAAATATGACTGTGCCACCATATTAATTTATCTCATTATAAAACTAAAATTAAATAATAAAGAAAAGCAGCCAATAAGTGCCCAACATCCCAGGGTGATACCTCAAGAAGTTGGTTGAGAAAATTTCAAGAGTACATGTCTGCAAATTCTAGGCAAAGGGTGACTACTTTGAAGTTGCTAAAATATAATACAGTTTTGATTTATTTTGGATTTTGTTTAGTCACAACATAATTCCCATAGTTCCATTTATGTTATTCCATAGTTTTGATGACTTTACTATTATTCTAAAATGTAAAAATAAAGAAATAAATAAATTGTATATATATATATATATATATATATATATATATAATAAAGAATGAAAGTGTTTAAAAACTTTTGACCGGTAGTGTATATATATATACACGAGTCTGGCTTCTTTATGGTGTTTTTGGAGCAGTGGCTTCTTCCTTGCTGAACAACCTTTCAGGTTGTCGATATAAGACTCGTTTTACTGTGGATATAGATACTTGTCTACCTGTTTCCTCCAGCATCTTTACAAGGTCCTTTGCTGTTGTTCTGGGATTGATTTGCACTTTTTGCACCAAACTACGCTCATCTCTAGGAGACAGAATGTGTCTCCTCCCTGAGTGGTATGATGGCTTCATGGTCCCATGGTGTTTATACTTGCGTACTATTGTTTGTACACATAAACGTGGTACCTTCAGGCATTTGGAAATTGCTCCAAAGGAGGAACCAGACTTGTGGAGGTCCACAATTTTTTTTCTGAGGTCTTGGCTGATTTCTTTTGATTTTCCCATGATGTCAAGCAAAGGTGCACTGAGTTTGAAGGTAAGCCTTAAAATATATCCACAGGTTCACCTCCAATTCAGTACACCTCCTATCAGAAGCTAATTGGCTAATTGTCTAAAAGCTTGACATCATTTTCTGGAATTTTCCAAGCTGCTTATAGGCACAATTAATTTAGTGTTTGTAAACTTCTGACCCACTGGAATTGTGATATAGTCAATTAAAAGTGAAACAATCGGTCTGTAAACAACTGTTTACAAATTACTCATGTCATGCACAATGTAGATGTCCTAAATGACTTGCCAAAACTATAGTTTGCTAATATGAAATCTGTAAGTGGTTAAAAAAATTAGTTTTAATGACTTCAGCCAAAGTGTATGTAAACCTTTGACTTCAACTGTATATACAAATATAAAGGAGTTTGCTAAATTTACACAGCAATGGCAATGGCATGAGCAATGTGTAACTTTAGCTTTTTATTTCCATCCAGTTTGGCATCCTGTACATTTTCTTGCTATTGTGTAAATTATGAAGTTATAATTAATAGCATTTAAGTGCCTGAGCTTGACCAGAGCATATTTCTGAAAGCCGGGTTTATCTTTTTATGGAAATACACAAATTTAATAAACACAAGCATATTATTATTATTTTATATATATATATATATATATATATATATATATATATATATATATATATATATATATATATATAGCACTTTACATTAATGTTCTCTTTGATGAAGGTTTATAAAGAGGTTCAGTGATCACTAATAATTTATTTACAAATGCATTATAAATCATTGATATCCAGTTATAAAAACATTCAAAGAAAGGGTGACTTTCATACAATATCTGCCAAATAGTGAGCCATTTTACCTCACTTTATAAATCCTTGTTAACACTTATTCAACATTAGTAAACTATGAAAGTTTACCTTAATGTAAAGTGGACATATATGAAGCATTTATTAAGGAGCTGCCAACGTTGGAAACCTATATATAAAATTATGTAGTGTTTAATGGTTATCAGGCTTTATTATATAATATATTCTATGAATGAGTATGAAGAGCTGAAAAGTGTTTTTGCAGAGGATGTTAGGTAACTAGGACTAGGTAAGTTGGGACAGCACTCGGAGTAGCACCATTCTTTTAAAAATCAACATGACAAGAAAATTGACAACACAACTAGAGGTCTTCACGGGTCCACCCTAACCCGAGGACCCGAGACCCGACCCGGGAGCCGTACGGTTTCGGATCCACGTTTTATATGGTCAGCCAGGTCCGGGTCGGGTCCCATTCTATTGCTGCAGGTCCCAGGTCTGTTTAACATTATGTGTAATACCCGAGTCGATCCGAGAAGACCCGGCCGTGATCAGACAGCACTGATGATGATGGTGCTGTGTGTGTGTGCTGTAACATGTAAAATTAGGATGATATATTATGTAAGATATAAAAAAACTGCAAAGCTGATTCTAAACAAGTCGCGTTTGTCATCTGTCACCATGACGGCAAGTGGACTTTTGAAGCTGAAATAATGAGTGGATTAGCTATGCTGTTTCAATGAGCAAGAGAGGAATCACAGAAAACCTGGATGTATTTTACCAACTTTCTTGGCCAGGAGGATGGATTATATGCATCAAGGCCTGGCACAGGGCAGAAGGCTACTAACGTTACATTAGGTAAGAAAGAAGTTTTGTTTTCACAGCTTGTAAATTAACTTGTTAATAGCAATCAGCTGTGAATTCGGTGTCGAAGAGATCTGTGTCTTCTGGCCGGGTCCGGGTCCCAGATTTAAAATAATAGACAGGTCTGGTTCGGGTCCGGGTCCGGCATTTCTTGGTTCTGCATGGTCTAGGTCAAGATCAAATTTATTTATAAAGCACATTTAAAATGAACAAGAGTTGAACCAAAGTGCTGTACAATTAGAAAAGCAAAGCCATAGAACTCAATAAACACAATAAATAAATAAATAAATAAAAGAAAACAATAAAATTATGACAGGGCTATAGAGTTACAACACAGAGTAAGAAATCAGGGTGTCAAGCTCTACTCGAGTTGAACGCCAATGTGAAGAGATGGGTCTTCAGTAGCGACATAAAAATGTCTATAGTCTGAGCAGTCCTTATATGGAAAGGTAAGCTGTTCCATAGATTAGGAGCAGCCACCGCAAAGGCTCAATCGCTTCTCTTTTTGAGCCTGGATCTCGGAACATCCAAGAGCATCTGGTTGTTTGACCTCAGTGCTCTAACCAGGCTATAATGATTCAAGAGATCTGCTAATTAAGATGGTGCCAAGCCATTTAAAACCTTAAAAGCAAGCAATAAAATCTTAAAATCAATCCTAAAACGGACAGGAAGCCAGTGTAGAGAGGCTAGAACTGGTGTTATGTGATCACGCATTTTTGTTCCTGTTAGAAGACGAGCAGCCACATTTTGTACCAGTTGCAGATGATGGAGAGATGACTGGTCTATACCCACATACAAAGAATTGCAGTAGTCTAAACGAGAGGTAATAAAAGCATGAATAACCTTTTCAAAGTCATTGGGAGAGAGATAGGCCTTTACCTTGGCTAAAAGTATTAACTGAAAGAAGCTAGTTTTGACAACTGAGCTGATCTGTTTATCAAATTTAAAACAGCTGTCAAATATTACTCCAAGGTTTTTCACATCAGATCGACTATATGAAGCCAAAGGGCCAAGAGTCCCATCAGGATCATCCAAAAGGCCCGGTAGTCCAGAAATAACGATCTCAGTCTTACTTTCATTCAGATTCAGAAAGTTCAAATCCATCCAGGTTTTAATATCTTTTAAGCAATCCAGCAAGGGCTGAATTGACTCTTCACTTTTTATTTTTATAGGCAAATAGATTTGTATATCATCAGCAAAACAATGAAAAGGAATTTTATATCATCTAAAGATAGACCCCAATGGCAATATACAATGAAAAGAGAACAGGGCCCAAAATGGAGCCTTGGGGAACCCCACAAGTAAGCGGGGCTGGGTATGGGTCCAAGCTTTCAAATAATAGATGGGTCCGGTTCGGGTCCGATAGGTACATTTCCGGGTGTCTTTGGGTTCGGGCATGAATTTTTGGACCCTTGAAGACCTTTAAACACAAGTGATTCAAGACATTACAGTAATGAATATAAACACAAAGCAGACTGTAGCAAGATGACATAATCACAACTTTAAATCTCACTGTCATATTCTATTTTTGCTGCATTCTTACATAAATCATGAATTAGGGAAATTGTTGCTGTGTTTTTGATTCATATAAGTATGAATAAGTGTATTTATTAAGCATTTATATATATATATATATATATATATATATATATATATATATATATATATATATATATAATATAATATAATATAAACTGGCGTCCTGTTCCACTGGCTTAGTCACATGATTCTCAAAACTACAAACAATCCCTGCAATGACATCATTAGACAGAACACAACATAGGCTATCTTTTCTCTCATGGATGATTTGGACCTCAATGGGACACAGGACTTATCCAGCTGGAACTTTTGATTATAACAATTACTATTGAATGTATTCAACTCATCAATAAGCTGAAGAGACAAGGGTAAAACGCCTTCAAGTGTTACCTCATTTTTAAAAATGTTTCTGAGTTCAAAAGGTACCGAATTGCAGAAATTACCCAAGCAACCAGCCTACCCCCATCTACCATAGCCTGTTTAAATTGATTATGTTTTACAGATGGTCAAATTTGTGCCTATTTGTCTCATAAGTGTCAGCAGCTGCTGTTTAACTTCAATCAATGACTGTTAGTCTGTCATTTTTGTGTCTAAATCAGCTCATTTATTTGCCTAATATGAAGATTTGCCTGTTTGACACCTCCTAAGCGATCTGATTTTCCCATCTGTGCTCAGGTGTGCATCTGTGTCTGTTTACGCCGGGTTTACCAGTGGTCATCCTCAGCAGCCGTGAAATGTTTTTGTTGTTTTTTTGTTTTGTTTTTCAGATTGTGGCCATTGCACATAATGAACAGCCAGAATTCAGGAGCACACAAGTAATCTCGAAAAAAGGCAAAACAATTATTTACCTATAAAGTCACAGAGGCTTCTGGTTTTACCTTTTATGAAGTGGTAGATGATTTGTTATGTAATGATCTGAACTTTCAGTCTGATGGTTTATTGACTGTCAAAATGTCTCAGAAAATATGCCAGGCTGAAAAAGGGTCACTGACTCTGTGTTCAACAATCAGTGTATGGATTCATGGTTTCTATAAAGGCATATGAATGGAAAAGGTTAATTTGCATGAGTTCCTTACTGTGGAATATTATAATGCACTATAGTAGACTATAGGAGGTCAATAATGCCTGGAGAAAGCTATCCGCTAGCATTTCCATTCATCTCATTGGCAGTTGCTTGGCTGGCACATGCAGCCTAGGAAGTATGCGACCTGCATGCAACCCATCTTTGCTCATGGGCACTCAGTTGTGGGTTTGGATTTTTTTGAGCCAATCACCTGGGGCCTGATGTATGAACAAAATAGGCATTGAAATGTGCGTGCACAATTTTCCATTCACACATTGGGATTTATACTAAATAAACCTGTCGTAAATATGTGTGCACCATCCGCACACTCTTGACTGAGTGAGCACACTCTTTTACTGGTGTGTGTGTGAATTGGCGACTCCAACTGGACAAGTAATGAACTGAAAAGATTGATTATAAACTCCATTTTTCATATAATAACCCACATTTAGAATGAAAAAGTATGGAACTATGCACTCTAATCAGAAGTGACTGTTATCCAGCCGATATTAGTCTATATTAATTTTACATAACTATTTGAAAATGCATTAAAATATACGCAGTAAAAAGGAAATATTGGTAATGGATGCATTGTTTTTGAAAAACATTCCATGGCATCATATGGAGGAAACATAGCCTATTGTTAATGAGAGCAAAGATTTCTTGGCTCGTGATATTTTCAATTCTCAAAGGGCATCAGCTTGGAAATGTGTTCTATTTCAGAAATCACATTCTGAAGTAAAAGACAACATGATTTGTGTTGCGCACCTGACTCTGACCGACGTGGAATGACCTGGTAAAGCAGACGTATTCATTAGTTGAACTGACCATTGCAAATCAACACAGCATGGGCATAAAATTAGCTGACTGTCCTATTTGCCAGGAATCCTGATGCGAAATGCAGTGACAACCCATAAATACCATATAAAACAAAAGGTAAGCTTTCATGTTGCATATTTTATTTATTTTAAAAACAGGCTGATGATGTCAGAAAGTGTTTTACACTGCAAACATATATTTTTTCTTATTCACTATATTTGTAAAAGAAAAAAATCGAACTTTTAGGATCTATAAAAAAAAAAGAAAAAAGAAAATCAATTACCTGACAAGCAAAATTGCATAAATTAGGTTTGGTTTATGATTAAAGGGATGAACATTTTTTATGATGTACTCAACCTCCTGGCATCCTAGATGTGTATGACTTTCTTTCTTCTGCAGAACACAGCATTTTTTGAAGAATATTTAAGCTCTGTATGTCCATACAGTTCAAGTGAATGTGTGCCAAAATTTTAACGCTCGCAGCATAAAAGTAATCCATATGATTTCAGTGGTTAAATCAGTGTGTTCAGACACAATATGATATGTTTGGATGAGAAACAGATCATTTTAAAAGAATAATAGTCATTTTTTATCACAAATTCTTCTCCCTGCCCAGTAGGGGGCGATATGCACGAAGAATGTGAATCACCAAAAACAGAAGAAGAAGAATGTGAAAGTGAAGTGGACATTGGCTGAACAGGGAGGATAATTTATAGTAAAAAAAAAAAAAAAGGACTTATATATTGATCTGTTTCTCACCCACACCTATCAAATCACATCTGAAGATATGGATTTAACCACAAGAGTCATCTGGGATTTTGTATTTTTGTCTTGATAATATCTTTCTCTTACGCACCTACCTACAACTTTTCAGATGTACGAGGGGCTTTGAATTATCGTTAGGCTTTAAAAATAGCATTATGAAAGCCAATTATTTAATTTAGCTAACATGTTATCTTTAGAGTATCACACTATTTTTTCTCACACAGTAAAATTGGGTCTTTAAACATGCAAATAGAATGCTGCTTTTATATTTTAGGAAGGGGGTCCCTCGCAAGGCTATCATCGTATGTTGGGGTCCTTGGCATCAAAAAGTTTAAAAACCCCTGCTGAATTGATTATCAATACAATTACAGAAGATGGAAACTTAAGCACGTTAATTGACATGATAATATCAGTAATGTAATCCAGTTCTTTCTTCATTAATAACTGGGACTGAACCTGTGACCTTTTGCATTAACATCCTAGATGATATATGTTCTGACTATACTTTGAGCTTAATATGATTTCTGCAAAAAAATCTGTTCTGTAAAATCATTCCTTTCACAAATGTTGTACTAATTCATTTGACTCGAACAATATGCAAACTGTGTTTGTTTTATTAGGATATAAATAAATAAAATAAAATAACTTTTTGTTTTTGTTTTTTAACTAAAACACTTTTTATTGACATATTTTAGTAGTTGACAAATTTCAGCAGGCACTCAAATCATTTAAAGACTTCTTGTTACTATGCATTTTAAATATTCCTAATAACTTTTGATGAAAATAAAACTCCAGTTGTCCAGTAATATAGTCATGACAACAATCAGTGTGACAGAAATCCCATAAATTACTTGTTTCATAAATTTATTTTGTTAATTTGGAACATTATCACTGCATGAATTAAATGGAAAGATATATGTAAATATCCCACAAAAGTAATTATATATTTTGTTGCCCACAAACTGATTTCTCTGTATTTTTGCAAATAAAGAGCACTTGTTGTTAGCCCTGAAAGACATTTAAAGTAACCAACAATTGAATCTTATCACATTTGTGGCAAAAGTCAAAAGTGAGCAGAACTATTTTGTGGGGCTTTCAGGGTGCATATACAGGATAAGCAAGCATTAACTGAAACAGATTTGTTGTGATCAACTGAACTCTGCTGTTCAATTGAAATTGTATTTGCACTTCTTCTAAGACACAAAGAGGATATATTTATTTTTGCAATATCAATATTTACACATTTCTAAACTTTAAAATGTTTTTAAAGATGTACTTTGTACAGTTTTTGACACTTTAATCACATTTATCAATAAGGCTCAGTTGTACTCTGATCACAAAAATAAATATGTAAACAATAAATAAACAGTCAGTGGGAACAACATCAGCCATCATAACAGTCATTGAATACTGAGAGTAAAATTGATACTGACAGAATGTCAACCACATTGTGATCAAAGTCACGATACATGCCCAATTATGCAAGAAAGAAACAACTAGTAATACAATTCTTTTGGCATTGACACGCATTGCCCTAATGGAGCAGAGTCTCTCTCTGTGCCTTCTGCATCTCAGTATAGAGAGCTGCTCAAACCACCAGCCAGTGATGAAGCTGTAAAAAACAAGCAGAAATGAGTTGGTTACATTTACTTTAGTTTAGACAATCAGACATGTACCATGGTAGTACTATGTAAATACCATAGTGTAAATACATATGGTAATCATTCAATACCATGGTAAAAATCAAAGTACCGTGGTATTACTATCTGAAATCTTGGTACTGTCACAGTACACGCTACTTATTTGAAAGATAACTTCAACCCTGCTCATATCTCCATTTCTTTTGATTTATTGGAACCCCACATTAAAAAAAGCAATGCATGCGAGACAAGTAGTGTTGTCATGATACCAAAATTTCAGTAGTCGATACCGATACCAGTGAAATTTCTTGGTTCTCTACACCAATTTCGATAGCACATAAAAAATTTGCTAGTATGGTAATGTACTGGTGAACACTTCTTTAGCCGATTTAAAGTTAAATTTCAATGTGAATAATACATTAAAAGACTTACATGTTTACAAGTGTTTCTCAATTAAACATGCATTGCTTTAGTGCTTTTAAGCAGGCCCTAATGAAATTTGTTGTATTTTTTTTCAAAATCCTTTTTCCTTTTTTTAAAATAATTTTTACAGAATTCCATGTTATAAAGTTGAATGTAATGTAATCATCAATATGGTGTCTCATCAAATTAATTCTTAAAACTTTTAACAAGTAAAAATTAGATCAATTACTTTTCAACACACAATTACATTTTTTTTTACTTTTATTCAATACAAAAGTACTCTTGCTTGTGATATATTGCTTTATTATTATTATTATTATTATTATTATTATAACTATTATTATATTTATTCATTAATAATGATGTATTATTAATTATAATAATATTACAGTGAATATTAAAATTTTCTATACAGTTGGAATATATTTCTGTTGCCATTTTTAAAAATTCAGGCACCTAGCTTTTATTTTGGATCGTGCTTTTATTTTGACGCATAGTTTTGACGGAAGCTTCTTCTTCTAACAGATAAATAGTTCACTACATGGCCAAGTGTGATCGTTAAAGTGCAAATACTGTGATTTTAATATTATAAACACATAGTCTACATGTGCTGTGCGCTTCACAGTTGATTAATGCTCTGCTTTGTCATAACATACAATACAAATGATTCTCAATGTCTGTGGAGTTTCCAGTGAAGGAGCAGTCTACTTCACACATTTAAACAAAGCACGCAGCTCGAATGCAGACTAAGATTGCAGCCTTTTGTGGTTTAATCACAGTAGGACATTTCACAATTTTAATTTGATTTACTGTCAATTTCAGTGTAAAAACAATAACAGAGCACATGCTCAAATAAGCATGTGAGCATTTGAAAGCGGTTGTGTGCCAGTGAGACAGCGTGTGGGTATCGAATTAAGTTCTCAGTACTAACGGTACTGCAGAAACTCTGGTATTGTAACATCTTTTTTATTTTAGTACCGACTTGGTACCGAAGTACCGGTAATTTGGACAACACTAGAGACATGCGTGAAAGAAAGTCACTCTCTTTTATAACCATACTGTGTGTGTGTGTGTGTGTGTGTGTGTGTGTGTGTGTGTGTGTGTGTGTGTGTGAACAGAACCATATTTAGCTCTCTAAATCAGAGAATGTTTACAGACTACACACATATATCACTGAAGTGTCAGCTTGAGTTCTTCCCTTATCAGCAAATATTTGTGAGACTAGAACAATCCCACCATATCTTTGCTGAGCATCAGAATGCCCTATTTTTATTTTTTGTGACAATGTTGCAGTAAAATGTCATGTTTAGCATAACTGAAAGTTCAATCATAAAATGTATGTAATCTGCTTAGTTTAACCATACACATGAAACAGCTGTCTGCTTTTTTCCACCCACAAATTCTGAGAAATAACATCTTACTGTAAACTGTCGAACCTCCCCACGCTCCACCAAGTGATGCTCAGTCTCTGGGGTTATAGCATATGCCAGTTTCTTTAAAGATAATGCACAATACAATATAGATCATATTTATACAGAAATGCTCTGATCAGAAATAATTACTGAAATGGGGCACAAGTGCAGGTGTAATTCAACAACAAGATTAATGCAGGGATATTTCTAAAAACTTTTTTTCTGCATTATAATTACAGTTTAGTGATTAATCTTTAGAAGTGTTCCACTAACATTGTTAACAAATAATAAGTCATTATGTGCATATTTACTGTCTGTTTGAAAGATGACTTACATCACAAAAGCTTCCAGGCAGAGAGCAGAACTTATAGATGGCGTAGAGAGGCACCATGATCATAGACGATATGGACAAACACCAACCAACCATGTTAGCCCATGTGGGGAAATAATAGGAACCATACTTTGGAGGGTTGAAAGTTGCGAAACTGATAACAACCATGAACTGAAAGAAAGGAAGAGAAAACAAGCATTATTTTAATAGCATCTAAGATTGTTTCTTAGGCCATGTCCACACTAACACATTTTCATTTGAAAACGCATCTTTTTCTCTAAGTTTTGGCCTTCCGTCCACACTGAGACTACGTTTTTGTCAGCAAAAACTGACCTTTTCGAAAACGCTCTGAAGTGGATACATTTGAAAATGTGTTGTAGTGTGGACTGGGAAAACTGATAAATCTGAAAACTATGACGTATTTTTTGTCATGTGATGCAGTCATGTGATCCATTCAACCCAAAACAATCAAGACCCGGCCCGTGTAGTAGCAGCGCTGTTGTGCCTGATATCCATGTTGATAGTATTGTTAATGATAAATGTTACTTTGTACAACCTTCACATTGCATTCCTTCAAAGGTGATAGGAAGCTTACTCAGAATTGGTGTCCAACGGCGGAGGACAACTGCATTTCAGACCGTACATGGACTGACAATTTTTCGCATGCGCAGAAGGGGATTCAAGAGTTTTCATAAGTTTCAGTGTGGACAAGCAACTTTTGGAAATCGTTTGAAAACGGCAGTAAGGACGAGCGTTTTGAAAACGAAAACGCCTTTTTTAAATGTATCTGGATTAATGTACAAGTAGCCTTAGGCATAAATGTAACGAAAATACCTTTGTGTGAGTTAGGTTGTGTAATTGTAAACATACCAACAGGAAACATGGACTAACAAACTTCCAGCACAGTCTCCAGTAAAGACCAGGTCTCTGTCCGATCATCTCCTGGATATCATCACTAAAGCGATCCACACCTAAAAACACATACCCTGGTAGACTTCTTGAAGGTGTGATGATAATCTCTCAAGATAATGAGAGTGTTTACATACACAGAGTGTTACAAACCTATCATGCTATTTATCCGACAACATGAAGGTTCTTGTACATATTGATTTTTGTCCTTTACCCCCATTATTCTTTGAATTTACACCTTTGAGCACATGTCTGCTAGCATTTGACTCCAAGGCTTGAGGAAAAAAAAGTATAATTTTTAAATAATCACAGATTTCTTCTTCTTTGTATTACCAGTAAATGCACTCATTGTAAGATTCAATGGATTCTTTGCTGCCTTAATTGATCCCCCAGCCTGGTCAGGCTGGTCTGGTTTGCAGTTTTAGATGGGTTTTGTTAGCTCGTCAGACTGGGTGGCCAGCTGACCAACCAGCTAAACTAGCTAAACACCAGTTTGGCCAGGCTATAGGGGACCAGCTCAACAAACATAAACCTGCTAGCCCAGGCTGGGATACCAGCTAGACCATCTTAAACCAGCAAAGACCAGCAAACCAGCTTAGGCTGGTTAAGGCTGTCATTTTCAATAGTAGAGTTTTTTTGAATCACTAGCAAGATCTTCAGTCCACATTAAACAGGTAATAATTGAATCCTTGAAAATTTTGAAAAGACTACTGCCATGCCATCCTTTGCAAATTTGATCAAACTTTGTCTAAATGTAAAAAAAAAAAAAAACAGCTAAGAAAGAAAAGGATGGATGAAGAAAAACAAAAGAATTCATAGAGAGGTATTTGACTGCAACTATATTATAACATGAATATTACAATATTAAGTGATGCCATTCGGATTCAGCCATGCTCCAGGGAAAAAATATAACTTAGAATATTGAATTGTTTTTACTTTTTTTTATTTTATTTTTTTTATGAAAAAACGACCATATCATTGATTGGAAGCAAACACCCATAGTGGCTTCCATATTGATCAAATATCTTGCTCCTGAAGTCTTCTTGCCCGCAGGGCTTTGATCAAAGGTTGATATATAAATGCAGTGTGATTGCTCAACAGAGAGAGCAGAGCTGTGTCAGAAGCTGAGGGCTAAAGGCGCAAGTGTTTGTCAGTTAATGGAACTTCCAAAAGGCCACTAAAGCCTTGGGCTAGTTTGTCTTTCCCTGACCTGCGACCTTGAACCCTTGGAGCAAGGGGTCTGAACATTGCCCTCCCAGTGCTGAACCGTCAGTTAGCAGGTTGCTCTGACTGTCCTGAACTTATGGAGTCACTCTGAAGTTCAGGTCTTCAACTTGACTCAAGACTCGTTCATTGCCTCAGGTACAGTATAATTGGAAAGATCACATTGATGTGAGCACTAGCCAGTTTGTAGAAGACAGGGAAATGGCTTTCCGAGGACAAATTCTACAGAGACATCTGTCTTTTTAAAGGAATTTCTACAATTTGTTCATCTTGTTAAATGCAAAGCCAAATAAGGACTATCTTAAAGTTATAAAAACAATTTTTACGGTTTCTGATATATTTGCGATGTGAATCTATAATAAAATGAAATATAATAACAGTAATTGTAATGTTTTGTCATCCAAAAGTACTATCAACAATGCTATTTCAGAATTGTAAAAAAAAACATGAAGATTGTATTTTAGGATACACCAAAAACATCACCATTACGAAATTGAGACATGTGCATGGAACCTCATTACCACTTGCTCTGATGAGAATTTACATCGCTTCTTCACGACTATCATCAATCAACTCAGATCTTTAGTGCTCTTCACTAACTGCTGGTATATATTCTGGTTATTATTATGAAATTATTGTCAACAAATTCATAGAGTTACAATCAAATGCCAAATTCCAAAGTGTTTTATTATATACTTTTGAAGAAGAGTGAACCATCCAACTTTTCAGAGAGAAATGGGTCATAAGCTTGAGCTGTCAGACACATATCAGAACTCTGGGTCTCTAATGAGACAGATCTGCCCAGAAGCACAGCTGCCTGATAGCCCATCACTGCCCTAATGCCACATCAGCTTCACTGGACATGTAAGAACAGGAATCACCCTCACCGTAGAACCAGGCGATTCCGATGGCCTCAATCAACACCCCGAAGAGAATCGATGTCCCTGCCGCAAAGTGGTCCAACAAGGTAAACACATAGATGCCACCCTATTATGAGAGTGGAAGGAGAGGTAAGACAAACAGACAGAGAGACAAAGAGATCAACATGAACCCAGGATCTATGTTGTCCCATAATCTTGCCCTCAAGCCTTTGAGAGAAAGTGCTGTATATGCTTCAAATAATAGTCTGCTGATATTCTTTCCATGTAACACATAAGTATACATTTTTGAAAAGTTGTTGCACAAACATTTTTTAAAAATTTTGACAAACTATACCAAATACTTTGCCAAATACCATGACTGTTTTTATCAAAGTCAAAAAGGCCATTTAATCTGACTAAATCAACTTGAAAAATTAGGTTGCACCCTAAAGAAATTTTTATAGTTTAGATTTGAAGCACAGTAGATATAGATCCTTAAGGTAGCAATTGCAGGTTAATAATTTTCCCAGTGTACAATGACAGTTCATAGTGACCATGGCTGTCAAGCTCCAAAAGGGACAAAAAAACAAACAAAAAAACACCTTAAAAGTTCCAAAAAAGTAGTCCATATGACAGAATTAATATGTATGGGTGATCTATTCCTTTAATAACAATATGAAAGCTAATTGGGTGAGTACTATCCCACTAAAATTTGTGTTTGGCTCTCACATACGTTTGTGACACAGAGGAGAGAGATGAGGAACGTTGAAACTACGATGAAGAGTGTGAAGAGCTCTCGATGTTTGTGCAGGAACTTAAACTCATCTATAAGTCCTGTGATCACAGATTCCATTCCTCCCATCTGAAAAACAGTGTTTAATTCAAGTTAAACAACACAAGGATTTACCAGGTAATACAGAAGGGCCTGTAACATCATCAAATCTGTGTTGGCCATTGGTAACAGGAATCTAGAGTAACATAGATAATTCATATGAAATATTAGAAGCAAGAGAGCCTAAATTATCCTGTAATCCTTGTAGCTACTGTCAATATTTCAGGAACATCCTGAGCCTAAATTATCCTGTAATCCTTGTACCCACTGTTAATATTTTAGTAACATCTTGATGTTACTGTTAAAAATATGGGGGCATACATTATAATATTTACACAGAACTGATCAAGTTTTTTAGACATTCAGAAGGAATGGAGACATTCTCTTTTGTATCATCTGCAAAGTTAAGAAAGTTAAGTACATGCTTCCTGTCCATTATCTCAATGTAATACATAAAATGAAAAGAGCGGAGTTCCTAATACAGAACCTTGTGGAATAACCACAATAAATGACCATTTTTTGGAGACTAAAGTGTGATTTAAACCAGTGGTTCTCAACTCCAGTCATGGGGACCCACAGTACTGCACATTTTTGATGTCTCCCTTATTTAACAAACCTTATCAGCTCATTAGAAGAGGCTCCATGACCCAAACTGGGTGTGTGGGAGTCACATGGTTGCTATGCGAGGGTATGCTAGCTCCGCTTAAAAATTGCTACAATTATCCTTTTAAGCAATATTAACCAGTGAGAACTGTAATAGTTTTGTTTGTTAAACTGTGCTGGGAGGGCAGGATGTCGAAAAATTAGAAATCATCGGCCTGTGGGGACATTAAAAAGCACTTACGTTCTCACACGTCGGACACCTCGTAGGATCAAGATGGCAGAGGTCCAGTTGATAGTGACAGCAAGCTTCATGAGGTAGGTCGGGATATCTCGAACATTTATGCAGCACTAACAAAAATCTCGACCTACATGGAGGGCCTCGCAGAAATACGTTGAGCGATCACATCTATGGAGGCTAAACTTTCCACCCTGATCACAAGAATGGATTATGTTGAAAAATGGGTCAAGTTTCTGTAGTTGGCAGAAAGAGAGCTAAAGGCTAACCCGCCTGCTTCCAAAGCTGATGTGGAACAAGTGTGGGAAAAATGAGAGGATATGGAAAATCGGAGCAGATGTAATAATGTTCATTTTGTTGGAATCCCAGAGGGAAAGGAAGGTCAAGATATGGTGCAGTTTTTGGAGGGGCTTATTCTGAATTTGATCGACACAGTAGGCCACCGTCTCGGTGCGGGTGATAGACCTTGATCTATCCTGGCAAGATTCTTGCGGTCGGCTGACAGAGACTTTGTTCAATGGGTGGCAAGAAATAAAGGCAAGTTGTGCTGGGTGGACCACAACATAATGTTTTTCCGGACGTTGATAGAGTGACACAAATGAAAAGGGATGGTTTCAAAGAGTGTTAAAAATTACTGCACCAACAGAAGGTAAGCTTCGCACTACTTTATCCTTCGCCAAGGATGGACACAAGACTTTACATGTCCACTACAAGCTATGGCCTTCATTAAATCAATGGTGTAAGTGGGTCATTTTGCGTGCACTCGATCAACAATACAGACTACACATTGTGCATTTTACTGATGCAGCCTGAGAGGGTTTGTTGTTCTGTTGTTTGCCCATTGGCTCGTGCCTGACTCTCTTTTTTTCTCCCTTTGTTGACTTGCTGTTGAGCTCATTCGTTCACTTTGTGGATTTAAAGTTATTGTTAACTGGGGCCTATTTTTTATTTTTATTTTATTGAACACATTTATGTACAGTTTAATGGCTTGGTTTATGTTAAGGGAAAAATGGAAAAAATGTGTGTGTGTGTGTGTGTGTTTGTGTGTGTGTGTGTGTGTGTAAAATTAACCAGATTTGTTCAATCTGGTAGCTACAGTGTCATGGAAAATCTTGTGAGCATGCATGGATCATCGGATTTCCGAGCAATGGACACAAGTTGGGACTGTTATGTGCAAGGCTGAAGGGCATGTTTTTCTGTTCATGGGCATGGGGTGGGCATATGTTTTGTAGTGCTGGTTTGAGCAAGAGCAGGGGAGTCATCACACTGATAAGTAAGCATTTACAATTTAAATGTCTCAAACAGATAAAAGATAATTTAGGAAGAATCATTATTGTTTTGGCTGAAATACAGGGATAAAATCTTATTTTGGCTACTAACGTATTTTTGCACCCAACGCTGATGATCAGAACTTTTTGATAGATCTTGAGGGAAAGTTACAAGCAGCTGGGATCCTTCATGATATGGTTTTGGGTGGAGACTTCAATCTTCTAATGGATCCAGTCCTTGATCATAGTGATGCAGAGGTGTGTAGACCTTTTAGAGCAACGTTGACTCTACAGAGGATGTGTAAAAATCTTGGTCCTCTAGATATTTGGAGACTTTTGAATCCATCTGAGAATGGAATAAATAGAGAGACTACACCTTTTTCATCAGTTCATAAGATTTACTCTAGAATAGATTTTTTATTTGTATCTAAGTCTCTTATTCCATCTGCCACTGGCTGCTCAATAGGTAATATTTCAGTTTCAGATCATGCTTTGGTGTGTTTAGAGATATTGCCGCATACAGAGAAAAGAAAATCATATACAGTAGCTTTAATACATCCCTTCTACAGGACCCAGCATTTCAACAAATGTTAAAGACAGAAGCCAATGTTTATATAGAAACCAGTTGGTCCTCAGTGTCCTCTGTGGGTGTGGCATGGGAGGCGCTTAAGGCAGTTCTTAGGGGGAGGATCTTACAATATGCCTCATTCATTAAAAAGATCAAAGCACAGGAATTAATAGAATTGGAAAAGAGTATTAAAAGTGCTAAAACAGAGCAGAAGTGACGAATGTCATCAAATGGTCTTAGAGAGTTGACTCAGCTAAAGTATAGGTACAATACTATTATGTCACAGAAGGTAGAGTTTTGGTTATTCAGGGCAAGACAGACATTCTTTGATTTGGGGGACAAATCAGGGAAACCCCTTGTCAGATACATAAAACAGAGAGAGTTTCCACCATTCCTTCAGTGATGTCTTTTGGAGGCAATATATTTAATTTTGCCACAGATATTAATAAAGCCTTTAAAGAATTTTATTTAGATCTTTATAGCTCCACGTCTATGTCTACCGATAAGGATATTAGCAACTTCGTAGAGCCATAAGAACTCCCTAAATTGATCCCTAAAGACTCAGATATTATTTTGGAGGAGCTTGTTGAGGTAATTAAAGCCTTGACAACAGGTAAGGCACTGGGGCCAGAAGGTTTTGCTGCAGAATTTTTTAGATTTTATGTCACAGACCTGGCTCCACTTATGTTAAAAGTTTACACAGAGTCATTAAAGAAAGGTGAACTACAGACAACCATGATGCAAGCCCTGATCAGTCTCATTCTTAAAAAAGACAAAGACCCAAATGAATGTATAAGTTATCATTATATGAACTGTATCCCCAAATTAAATTCTCTACTATGGTCTCTCCCTTTAGAAGTTCCTCTTTCTTATTTTAAACAATTTGATAGAATATCTAAGTCTTTTATTTGGAATGGTAAAAGACATCGGTTGCATTTCAGTAAGTTACATAGACCAATTGACAAAGGCCCCTCCCTGGTATTACACTGAACAAGAGGTCCTTGCCCCAATCTCACCACTGAAAATGATTTCTATCAAACTGCCTAGAAGTAAAAATGCATCCCATTATTTCACACTTATATTTAGTATGGACAAAGTTTACCCATATGTTCAGTTTTGATACTTACCTAAATGTTTCCTCAAGCATATGGCTGAACCACAAATTGTGTATTAACAAGTCCCCCTTTTGCTGGAAAGAATGGATGGAGAGGAGTGTTGCTACACTTGGTGACCTGTATGAAAATGGAGCTTTGAGATCATTTGAAAATATAACATAGCAATTTGGGATTTATAGGTCTCAATTGTTCAGGTATTTAAAGCTGTGCCATCTACTTTTGCATTGTTTCTACTGGACTCCCTCTAGATTGTTTAGGCTTGGTTTAAAAGACACACCTACCTGCTGGTGATGTCAGCTGGAGGATGGAGACATAGCCCATGCTCTGTGGTTTTGCACTAAGATTCAAGAATTCTGGGTATGAGTCCAGAATTTTATCTGTGAAGCTTTAGATATTCAAATTTAATTCTGCCCCAGACTATGTATATTGGGTGATGGGGTGGTTATTAAAGTAGGTGACAAATATACAATAAGCTGGGTCCAAACCACTGTTATATAATAAAGAACTGGATTCCTCATGACTTCATATTAGTGAAGCCACTGCGCCACCATACAGTGCATCCGGAAAGTATTCACAGCGCTTCACTTTTTCCACATTTTGTTATGTTACAGCCTTATTCCAAAATGGATTAAATTCATTATTTTCCTCAAATTTCTACAAACAATACCCCATAATGTCAACATGAAAGAAGTTTGTTTGAAATCTTTGCAAATGTATTAAAAATAAAAAACGAAATAAATCACATGTACATAAGTATTCACAGCCTTTGCCATGACACTCAAAATTGAGCTCAGGTGCATCCTGTTTCCACTGATCATCCTTGAGATGTTTCTACAACTTGATTGGAGTCCACCTGTGGTAAATTCAGTTGATTGGACATGATTTGGAAAGGCACACACCTGTCTATATAAGGTCCCACAGTTAACAGTACATGTCAGAGCACAAACCAAGCCATGAAGTCCAAGGAATTGTCTGTAGACCTCCGAGACAGGGTTGTATCGAGGCACAGATCTGGGGAAGGATACAGAAAAATTTCTGCAGCATTGAAGGTCCCAATGAGCACAGTGGCCTCCATCATCTGTAAATGGAAGAAGTTTGGAACCACCAGGACTCTTCGTAGAGCTGGCTGCCTGGCCAAACTGAGCGATCAGGGGAGAAGGGCCTTAGTCAGGGAGGTGACCAAGAACCCGATGGTCACTCTGACAGAGCTCCAGCATTTCTCTGTGGAGAGAGGAGAACCTTCCAGAAGAACAACCATCTCTACAAGCTACCATTCTTCTTTGCAGGACCTCTCAAGCTCCATCAGGTTGGATGGGGAGCGTCGGTGCACAGCCATTTTCAGATCTCTCCAGAGATATTCTAGCTTGTAGCATCATACTCAAAAAGACTTGAGGCTGTAATTGGTGCCAAAGGTGCTTCAACAAAGTATTGAGCAAAGGCTGTGAATACTTATGTACATGTGATTTTTTTGGGGGGGTGGGGGGTTTTATAAATTTGCAAATTTTTCAAACAAACTTCTTTCACGTTGTCATTATGGGGTATTGTTTGTAGAAGTTTGAGGAAAATAATGAATTTAATCCATTTTGGAATAAGGCTGTAACATAACAAAATGTGTAAAAAGTGAAGCGCTGTGAATACTTTCCGGATGCACTGTACTGCTATGCCCAAATATTCCAATGTCCCTATTGACTTAATAGGAAATCATCTAATTTCAGCAAGTAAGCATTAATCATTCAATCACGATTTTATATCTGAAATCTGCATGTACATCCCTACAACGCAAATGTCCTACACATGTAATTATTTATTTAAAGTCAGGATTTTTTCCTGTTTCTTGAAAGCTCGAGCGAGTTATGTGTATCTATATCAAACAGTATCCACCACTAACAAACTTAATCAGCAAACAGATCATCTGAATGTAAACAAGTTCACCGAAACTGAGGTAAGATACAAACAGACATTTTCAGACTTATTTATTGTGAACATGGCAGTGTTTGTTCAGAGTTACTTGTTTTATGTTTTCATCAAAAAGTGTCACTTGAATAAGAACGTGTGCTCTATCTCCCTCACACGCAGCACCCGAGGGAGACATGCAAAGCTGGTTAAAATTAAACTGATATGCTAGGTTTAATGGCAAACGAACACGTAATTTATGACATGTATCCATGCATGACAACAGTGAGCGATTCATTATGAAAACAGGCAAATCCTGGGCATTTTAGGCTAATTAAAAATCCCGGTTTTACATTTTTAAGGACACTCCCATGCAAACGGACATGATGTCACCCCAAAACAAGGAAATACTACAGGTTTTCATACTTTCATTACAAATTGTGGACAGTTTTGCAGCTTCCTTTGGTGATCGTTGTGCTGCACTTATAGACTGAACACCAGGGCTGGTGAATGCTCTGACATCGCAATCCAAGTATATCTTCTCCCTCATAATGAATATTATCCATAGCGAGCTAATCAAACATTAAACACGATTGTCACTAGAGGGTGAAATGCAACTGTTCGGAGACGGTGAAACGGGGGTGTTTTCCCTTGTCAGTCATTGATGCTCTATGGCAATTTAGGCATACAAAGATGGCTGTTCGAACACTTCCAGTGGCTTCACCTCCTGCTAGCAGTTTAACATTGCATCAGCGATCCAGTTCTATATAAACTCAGCAAAAAAGAAACGTCCCTTTTTCAGGACACTGTATTTTAAAGATAATTTTGTAAAAATCCAAATAACTTTACAGATATTTATTGAAAAGGGTTTATACAATGTTTTCCATGCTTGTTCAATGAACCATAAACAATTAATGAACATGCGCCTGTGGAACGGTTGTTAAGACCCTAACAGCTTACAGACGGTTGGCAATTAAGGTCACAGTTATAAAAACTTAGGACACTAAAGAGACCTTTCTACTGACTCTGAAAAACACCAGAAGAAAGATGCCCAGGGTCCGTGCTCATCTGCTTGACCGTGCCTTAGACATGCTGCATGGAGGCATGAGGACTGCAGATGTGGCCAGGGCACTAAATTGCAATGTCTGTACTGTGAGATGCCTACGACAGTGCTACAGGGAGACAGGAAGGACAGCTGATCGTCCTTGCAGTGGCAGACCATGTGTAACAACACCTGCACAGGATCGGTACATCCGAATATCACACCTGTGGGACAAGTACAGGATGGCAACAACAACTGCCCGAGTTACACCAGGAACGCACAATCCCTCCATCAGTGCTCAGACTGTCTGCAATAGGCTAAGAGAGGCTGGACTGAGGGTTTGTAGGCCTGTTGTAAGGCAGGTCCTTACCAGACGTCACCAGCAACAACGTTGCCTATGGGCACAAACCCACCTTTGCTGGACCAGACAGGACTGGCAAAAAGTGCTCTTCACTGACAAGTCACAGTTTTGTCTCACCAGGGGTGATGGTCGGACTCGTGTTTATCGTACTCTAGAGCGGGATCAATTTGGAGGTGGAGGGTCCGTCATGGTCTGTGGCTGTGTCACACAGGTGTGTCAAGCGGACTGAGCTTGTTGTCATTGCAGGCAATCTCAACACTGTGCGTTACAGGGAAGACATCCTCCTCCCTCATGTGGTACCCTCCCTGCAGGCTCATCTTGACATGACCCTTCAGCATGACAATGGCACCAGCTATACTGCTCATTCTGTGCATGATTTCCTGCAAAACAGGAATGTCAGTGTTCTGCCATGGCCAGCGAAGAGCACGGATCTCAATCCCATTGAGCACATCTGGGACCTGTTGGATCGGAGGGTGAGGGCTAGGGCCATTCACCCTAGAAATGTCCGTGAACTTGCAAATGCCTCGGTGGAAGAGTGGGGTAACATCTCACAGCAAGAACTGGCAAATCTGGTGCAGTCCATGAGGAGGAGATGTACTGCAGTACTTAATGCAGCTGGTGGCCACACATACAAATATTTACACATGTTAAGTTTGTTGAAAATAAAATCAGTTGAAAGTGAGAGGACGTTTCTTTTTTCTGAGTTTATATATATATATATATATATATATATATATATATATATATATATATATATCAGTGGTCCAAACAAGTGTAATGATTGGCAGACAGATAATTCTTAGAGGATAGAAGTCAATTGGCACTCCCTCATTTCAAGAATGGTTCACCGAATTGGTCAGGGTAATGGCATTTGAAAAGATGTCATATAAGCAGCTTGGAAGATTGGGCGTGTTTGGTAAGAAATGGGACGGGTATTTGTCCTTTCTGGAAGGCTCTCAGTGAGGACCATGTAGAGAGAAACAAAATTGTGGATTCTGTTCTTTGTGGAATTCTTTCTTTTCTCTTTGTTTGTTGATTTTTATATTTTTGATTTTCTCAGATATTTTTGTTTGTTTGTTTGTTATATGTGTGCATTGTGTAATTTAAGTTTTGACCATGGGGATGTTTGTTGAGGGACAGGGTGGGATGGGGGAGGGGAGGGGAGGGGAAATAAAGGGTGTTAATATTTATTCTGTGTATATATACTGTATATGTATACACTGATCAGCCACAACATTAAAACCACCTGCCTAATATTGTGTAGGTTCCCCTCGTGCCGCAAAACCAGCGGCAACCTGCATCTCAGAATAGCATTCTGAGACGATATTCTTCTCATCACAATTGTATAAAATAGTTATCTAAGTTACTGTAGACTTTGCAGTTCGAACCAGTCTGGTCATTCTCTGTTGACCTCTCTCATCAACAAGGCGTTTCCATCCGCAGAACTGCCGCTCACTGGATGGTTTTTGTTTTTGGCACCATTCAGAGTAAATTCTAGAGACTGTTGTGCATGAAAATCCCAGGAGATCAGCAGTTACAGAAATACTCAAACCAGCCCATCTGGCACCAACAATCATGCCACAATCCAAATCACTGAGATCACATTTTTCCCCCATTCTGATGGTTAATGTGAATATTAACTGAAGCTCCTGACCCATATCTGAATGATTTTAAGCACCGTACTACTCCCACATGATTGGCTGATTAGATAATCGCATGGATGATTGTTGGTGCCAGACAGGCTGGTTTGAGTATTTCTGTAACTGCTGATCTCCTGGGATTTTCACACACAACAGTCTCTAAAATTTACTCAGTGAGGGGCAGTTCTGTGGATGGAAATGCCTTGTTGATGAGAGAGGACAACAGAGAATTGCTTGACTGGTTCGAACTGACAAAGTCTACAGTAACTCAGATAGCTGCTCCGTACATTTGTGGTGAGAAGAATAGTATCTCAAAATGCTATTCTGAGATGCAGGTTGGTGCTGTTTTGGTGGCATGAGGGGGACCTACACAATATTAGGCAGGTGGTTTTAATGTTGTGGATGATCGGTGTACATATATATAATGTATAAGAATCAATAAAAAGTGTTAATAACAAACTGGGTGGGTTAAATAAGGGTGAAATAAAAAAATGTGCAGTGCTGTGGGTTCCCAGGACTAAAATTAAGAACCATTCCAAAACTGTTCCTGAATGACCTTACCAGGTTTTAAGTCTGTGAATAAGAATACTTGATCAAATATGTTGAAGACTTTACTGCTAAAGCAAAATCAAAACAAAAGCACTATGTTTATCGCTAAACATTCATCAGATAATTTATAAAATGAGTCAATGTCAATTCTGTAGAATGGTAAGAAAGAAAATATGCCATAAAAAAATAAATAAATAAAAACGAGTAAGATTAATAATATGAACTGTACTCTAATGTACCTGCAAATTCTACTGTGACATGTACATGCAGTTTTTTTCATATACTGAGTAGCTCTGTGCTTAGTTTTTATAGTTGCTTAGTTTCCAAGATTCAGAAAATAAGTGGGATCAAACAAGGCTGTCACATGTACTCACAGCACTGTCGATTCCTAAAGTAAGCAGCATGATGAAGAAGATAACAGCCCACACTGAAGAGCCTGGTAGTGTAGCTATTGCTTCTGGGTAAATAATGAACACCAGGCCAGGACCTTATGAGAAGCAAAGAACACAGATTCAAAACCAGTATATGCATTGCTTTAAATACAGCTGACAGCACAACAGAAATTTTTTTTATTATTATTTTTTTTTATTTTTTTTTTTATTGTGCATATACTGTGGTTTATCTAAACTAATTGAATTAATTTAATAGTCTAAAATGTATTGTGTGTCATTTCTGCACCACTATTGTCCTCAAATGGAATCACAAAACTATTGACTAATCGTTTCCAAACAGGTATCCTGAACACTCACCAACACCCACCTTTATGTATTCAGTTCGTTAGATAAACAGATACTGCAGTCACTCACACCCCAGACTCACACAATTGGTCAAACCAATGCTGTCTAGGGCTTGTCGAGAAATGTTCAAACAAAAAGAGTTTTATAATTGCCAGAAGTGTTTACATTTTAGGCCAATAAACCTATGAATGGCTTACTAATAGCACATTAATTTATAAAGCTGGGATAGGAGAAAATAATTCAATGTAAAAAAAAAATAAATACAAAAAAATCACAATTCAAATATTATAATCACACACAAATTTTATGCTGATGTTGTTGCATAGGCAATTTTTTTTATTAAAAGCACTCAGGATAAAATCATATCAAATATGTATATGATTTTAATTTAACTGTGTATGCACATACAATAAACAAATGAATAAATAAATAAAATAAATAAAAAATTTGATTAGTACATTTGTGGCAGTGAGTATGAAGATCACACCAGAACAGCAGATCATACTGTAAATATTGCATGAATGTTGCTGGCAACCTGGCATATCGACATGTTCCAATTCCATTGACATTCTGTAACTCACACATAACGATTTTGCTCTCAGAATTAATTCACTGTCTCCAGACAGTGTTTATGAAGAGTACACCAGCTCTAATAACAGGCTTTGAATGAGATCAATCTAAAATTACTGTGCCACATTACTTTACAATGTTTACTTTCAGAGGACAGGAGAAAAGATCATAAAGCATATAGCACATATTTAATATCACATGTGTTTGATGCTATTTTGGAGCACTTGTAATAACCACTTAGTGTTATTGCTTTTATTTTATTTAATTTTATTTATTTATTATTATTATTAAGGTAACCATTATGTTATGCTGATATTATTTGTCTAATAAATCAATTTACCATTAATTAGTCTGCATGCTGTTTCACCATGTTTTGCATATTTGGGTAAGTCTCACGAAACCCATCAAGAACATTTTCAGGTCATACTTCACCACAAAATCAAAAAAGAAAAGAAAGGACTATAAAGATTTATTTATAGTGACATTATTTTCATGAAAATGAAGCACATTGTCTCCCCAATCCTCATTACTGGAATCAATCTATCTATCTCTCTATCTATCTATCTATCTATCTAGCTATCTTTCTGTCTGTCTGTCTGTCTGTCTCTCTCTCTCTCTCTCTCTCTCTCTCTCTCTCTCTCTCTCTCTCTCTCTCTCTCTCTCTCATATATATATATATATATATATACAGTATTGTGCAAATGTTTTAGGCACTTGTGAAGAATGTTGCATAGTGAGGGTGTCTTCAAAAATAATGACATAAATAGTTTTCATTTATCACTTAATGTCATACAAAGTCCAGTAAACATAAAAAAGCTAAATCAATATTTGGTGTGACCACCTTTGCGTTTCAAACAGCACCATTTCTCCTAGGTACACCTGGACACAGTTTTTCTTGGTTGTTGGCAGATAGTATGTTCCAAGCTCCTTGGAGAATTCGTCACAGTTCTTCTATCTATTTAGGCTGTCTCAATTGCTTCTGTCTCTTTATGTAATCTCAGACTGACATGATGATCAGTGGAGGGCTTTGTGGGGGCCATGGCATCTGTAGCAGGGCTCCCTGTTCTTCTGTTCTAATATTTTCTATTTGCAAATGTAATGTTTGGGAGTCTAACATTTATATTTCCTATTGACACACTAAAGCTGAAGATATAAATAACCGTCTTAAGACAAATGCTTTTGTGAAACATCTTATGTGCCTAAGACTTTTGCACAGTACTGTATATATATACATACACACACACACTGGCAGCCAAAAGTTTGGAATAATGTACAGATTTTGCTTTTATGGAAATAAATTGGTACTTTTATTCACCAAAGTGGTATTCAACTGATCACAGTGTATAGTCAGGACATTAATAATGTGAAAATTACTATTACAATTTGAAAAAAAATCTACTAATCTAATTTTAAACTACTTCAAAGTGTTCTCATAAAAAAATCCTCCACGTGCAGCAATGACAGCTTTGCAGATCCTTGGCATTCCTGTTGCACTTGCCATAGATGTGGCTGTCTTGTCGAGCACTTCTCACGCACCTTACAGTCTAGCTGATCCCACAAAAGCTCAATGGGGTTAAGACCCATAACACTCTTTTCCAATTATCTGTTGTCCAATGTCTGTGTTTCTTTGCCCATTCTAACCTTTTCTTTTTGTTTGTCTGTTTCAAAAGTGGCTTTTTCTTTGCAATTCTTCCCATAAGGCCTAAACCCCTGAGTCTTTTCTTTACTGTTGTACATGAAACTGGTGTTGAGCGGGTAGAATTCAATGAAGCTGTCAGCTGAGAACATGTGAGGCGTCTATTTCTCAAACTAGAGTCTCTGATGTACTTATCCTCTTGTTTAGTTGTATCTGGGCCTTCCATATCGCTTTCTGTCCTTGTTAGAGCCAGTTGTCCTTTGTCTTTGAAGACTGTAGTGTACACCATTTTGTATGAAATCTTCAGTTCCCTATCTGTCACTCACTCGACATTGTGTCGATGTAGTGACACTAGGGGTCGAACTTGGGAGCCCCAAACACCTCTGATATTTGAGAAAAGGCCAATAAAATTTGCATGCCACTCCTACGGACATACGGGTATAAAAGGAGAAGGCATGCAACCACTCATTCAGATTTGTTCTTCGGAGCCGAGCAGTGTAGAGAAATCCACTAGCGTTCCATTCAGCTCTGAAAGCGAAAGTGTAAAAATGGCTGTTGGATATACAGCGCATTACAGCGGGTTCTCCCTTTCTCGCACAGATAAGTGCAGAGAATGCCCCTGGGCGCTTCAGCAGCCACACTTGAGAGAAATAAAAGAGTATATTTTCTCTAAAAGAGTAAGCACTGATGGAGAGCGTCTTTTTAAAGATGCCTTTCCGTCTACGTGCAGTTCCTGGTTGCAGTCGGTGTCTTTCATCCTCTGACGGCCACGATCGCTGTCTCACGTGTATTGACCGTTGACATGCTGAGATAGCATTCATGGGTGGCTCATGTTCTCACTGCGAGAATGTGACCATGGCAATGTTGCGATCACGGCTTTCTTTCTTCCATAGAGAGAAAGCCACTCCAGTCGCTCCCCATCCTGGTCCTTCTGCTAACATGCACAAGGCCATGGCAGTTAGCGCTGGGGGCGATTTGGGGGCATTAATGGGAGCATTTCAACCGGGTGAATCCCCACGGACCTCCCATTCCCCAACACACTCGTTTCCACCGGTCGAGTTCATGGATGAGTCAGGCGGCTCACCTTAGAGCGGGCTTAATGTCTTATTCGGGGCTCGCAATGAGGATGAGGTATCGATCACAGCATCGGAGAGCACGCCCACTCAGAGGCCGACGTGGCGCTGACGGCCATGCTTGACCGGGCCGCCGTGGGTGTCGGGCTGGATTGGAACCCTCCACCCTGCCCTGAGAATTCGTGGCTGGACGATTGGTTCCTGGGCTCAGAGCACCGCTCTGCCCCAGTTCCTTTCTTCCCGGAGGTGCATGAGGACCTCACGAAGTCGGCACCTTTTACTGCCCGGTCCCATTTCTTGGGTTCTTCCACTGTCACTACCCTCGATGGCGGGGCAGCCAGGGGGTACACGGAGTTTCCTCGGGTGGAGCAGGTGATTGCGGTGCACCTGTGCCCGCAAAACGCCACCATCTGGTGGAATTTACCCAGGCTCCCATCCAGGGCCTGAAAGTTCACTTCGCCCTTGACGGCCAAGGTGTACAGTGCTGCTGGACATGCCGCCTCCGCCTTGCATGCCATGGCAATCCTGCAGGCCCACCAGGCCAGCACCTGTGGCAGGTTGAACTTCCTCAGCTGGCGAAGGAATTACAACCTCTGCTGGGCCTTTTTCACAATGGAGACAATGTGTGTCTCCCACTTCATGTCCTGCGAGATGGTAGTGCCCAGGAACCTGAATGACTCTACTGCTGCCACAGTGCTGTTTAGAATGGTGAGGGGGGTCAGTGTTGGGATGTTCCTCCTAAATTTCACAATCATCTCCACCGTTTTGAGCATGTTAAGTTCAAGGTTGTTTTGACTGCACCAGACAGCCAACCTCCCTTCTGTATGCAGACTCATCATCATCTCAGATGAGGCCGATGACAGTGGTGTCATCTGCAAACTTCAGGAGGTTGACAGAGGGGTCCTTGGCAATGCAGTCATTGGTATAGAGGGAGAAGAGTGGAGAGCACACATCCCTGGGGGGCACCAGTGCTGATTGTACAGGTGCTGGAAGTGAGTTTCCCCTGTCTCACAAGCTGCTGCCTGTCCATCAGAAAGCTGGTAATCCACTGACAGATAGACATGGGAACAGAGAGTTGGTGTAATTTATTCTGGAGTATAGCTGGGATGATGGTGTTGAAAGCCGAACTGAAGTCCACAAAAAGGATCCTGGCATATGTCCCTGGTCTGTCCAGATGTTGCAGGATATGATGCAATCCCATGTTGACTGCATCATCCACAGACCTGTTTGCTCGATAAGCAAATTGAAGGGGATCTAGAAAGGGTCCAGTGATGTTCTTCAGGTGGGCCAACACCAGTTTCTCAAATGATTTCATGACCACAGACGTCAGGGCGACAGGTCTGTAGTCATTAAGTCCTGTGATATTTGGTTTCTTTGGGACAGGAATAATGATTGAGCGTTTGAAGCAGCATGGGACTTCACACTGCTCCAGTTATCTATTGAAGATCTGTGTGAACATGGGGCCCAGCTGGTTAGCACAGGATCGAAGGCATGCTGGTGAGACGCCATCTGGGCCTGAAGCTTTTCTCATCTTTGGTTTCTGAAAGCCGCGGCTCACATCATCTTCACAGATCTTAAGTGCAGGTTGAGTAGCAGGAGGGGGGAGGAGGGGGGTTGCAGGAGGTGTTGGTGTTTGTGTGAAGTGAAGGTCAGAGTGGGTGTGGGGTGTGAGATTGGGCCTTTCAAATCTGCAGTAGAACACATTCAGGTCGTCAGCCAGTTGTTGGTCCACCACAGGGTTGGGGGTAGGAGTCCTGTAATTTGTGAGTTGTTTCATGCCACCCCACACTGATGCAGGGTTGTTAGCTGAAAACTTGTTTTTCAGCTTCTTAGAATATCTTCTTTTAGCCACTCTGATTTCCTTGTTCAGTGTGTTCCTGGCCTGATTGTACAAGAATTTATACATAGTAAGCATCCTCTTTGGCCTGATGAAGCTGCCTGAGCTCTGCTGTAAACCACTGTTTGTCATTGTTGAACTTTAAATAAGTCCTAGTAGGAATGCACATATCCTCACAGAAATTGATATATGATGTAACAGTATCTGTGAGCTCGTCCAGATTGGTGTCTGCAGCATTAAAACACTCCAATCTGTGCAATCGAAGCAGGCTTGTAGTTCCCGCTCTGCTTCATTGGTCCATCTCTTTACAGTCCTTACTACTGGCTTAGTTGATTTTAATTTCTGCCTGTAGGTTGGAAGAAGATGAACCAGACAGTGATCAGAGAGTCCCAAAGCTGCTCTAGGGACAGAGCGATATGCATCCTTTATTGTTGTGTAGCAGTGATCCAGTATGTTCCTGTCTCTGGTGGGGCATGTAATGTGCTGTTTGTATTTGGACAGTTCACGTGCGAGATTTGCTTTGTTAAAATCCCCAAGAATAATAATAACTGAGTCCAGGTATTGTTGTTCTGTGTCTGTGATTTGATCAGTCAGCTGTTGCAGCGCTGTGTTCACACACGCTTTTGGCGCGATATACACACTCACCAGAGCAAACGAGGAAAACTCCCGCGGCGAGTAGAACAGCCTCTTGTTTTCCCCCGTTAACTCCGCGGTGCGATCCGCTTTGAACAGCTGAAAGCCCGGCAGATGTAACGCGCTGTCCGGAATGGCTTCACTCAACCAGGTTTCTGTGAAGCACAAGGCAGCAGAGTTTGAAAAGTCCTTGTTTGTGCGGGTGAGGAGATGTTGTTCATCCGTTTTGTTAGGAAGAAAGCGTAGATTCGCTAGATGAATACTTGGCAGCGCTGAAGCCGCACCGACAGAGCCTGACCAGCGCGCCTGCTCATCTCATATGTGGTACTTCCCAGTTGGTAAGTCCATGTGATGTATTCTCCACATGTTAACCTACCCTTCAGGCAGGATGTGGTCTCTGCAGTGTCTTTTCTCCGTGGGGGAAAAGAACACCTTCCCCGGCGCGACTGTATCTTGGTCCCAGCTAAGTGAATTTTTCATTTTTTCAACAAAAAAAAAAAAGAAAAAAAGAAAAAAAAAAAGAGAAAAGGTCAAAACAGCTGGTGCGGCCTATTGCCATTGTAAGTACATCTTGTCCCCCCCTTTGGGTACGAGGGACTATGCGACATATGTGGGGCGTCGGGAAGGTTACAATGGGGCTGAGTGCACTTGTTACTAGGCACGCAGCAGCCTGCCTGCACCTGCCCTGCCGATCCACAGTTCAGCTGGTTGTGGCGTTTTGTATAGGGACCCCTAGTGTCACTACATCGACACAACGTCGAGTGAGTGACAGACAGGGAATGTCTTGGTTACTGTTGTAACCTCCATTCCCTTATGGAGGAAACGAAACGTTGTGTCCCTCCTGCCACAACACTGAACTACCCGCTGAAATGGCCAGGACTCTGTCTCGGCTCCTCAGCACAAACCTGAATGAGTGGTTGCAAGCCGTCTCCTTTTATACCCGTATGTCTGGGGGAGTGGCATGCAAATTCCACTCGCCAATTCTCATTGGCCTTTTCTCAAATATCAGAGGTGTTTGGGGCTCCCAAGTTCAACCCCTAGTGTCACTACATCGACACAACGTCTCGTTCCCTCCATCAGGGAACAGAGGTTACAACTGTAACCAAGACTTTTTTTTGGCCTTCATTCCTCAAAACAATGATTGACTGACGAGTTTCTAGATAAAGCTGTTTCTTTTTTGCCATTTTTGACCTAATATTGACCTTAAGACATGCCAGTCTATTGCATACTGTGGCAACTCAAAACCAAACACAAAGACAATGTTAAACTTCATTTAATGAACCAAATAGCTTTCATCTGTGTTTGATATAATGGCGAGTGATTTTCTAGTACCAAATTAGCAATTCAGCATGATTACTCAAGGAAAATGTGTAGGAGTGATGGCTGCTGGAAATGGGGCCTGTCTAGATTTGATCAAAAATGACTTTTTTCAAATAGTTCTGGTGCTGTTTTTTACATCAGTAATGTCCTGACTATATTTTGTGATCAGTTGAATGACACTTTGGTAAATTAAAGTACCAATTTCCTTCCGAAACAGCTAAATCTGTATTATTCCAAACTTTTGGCTGCCATATTCTATATATATAAAAATATCTTCTTTTCAATGTCATAGTAATAATATTTTATAGTAAATTATTTATGCATCATTGTTGAATTTAATGTTCTGAATTTGGGATATGATTATTTGTGCCCAGAGAGGATAATTTTCATTTGTGTATATTACTGTACAATAATCACATTTATGTTTTCATATTATCATATTGAAAATTTTGTAGGATATGTGCTTTATTGTCATGAAAAAATATCACAATGCAAAAACCTTAATGGTCCTAAAAACAGGCTTCATTTTCTATATGCCAAATATATTTCATAATTTGTTTCTTTTGATTTTGGGGTGAAATGTGACCCAGACATTTCTTTGTTAGACTCACCCATTTAATCACAGGAGCAGATACAAAATATAAACACACTCACTCACCGTCAGTGGCTACTTTATCAAGGGCCACATTGTGCTTCTGTGACATATAACCCAAGAAGGAAAATATGACAAATCCAGAAAAGAAGCTGGTCAGAGAGTTTATGGAGCTGGTTATGATGGCATCTCTATAAGAGAGAGAGCAAGCACAAATGTAATCAAGCTCTCCAATGGACTGCTTTATTCTGCTAAATCTATGTCTGATGTACTGCAAACAGTGGTATCAGTGGGCTAATTCATTCCCCCTTCAATGTTTACTGCAATCTCATCTGCTCTAAGCAATGGAGCAAGAGCATCAAAGGGATTTTAATTCAGCAATACAAAGTATAACAAAATATGTGTTTATGTGTGCTGTCCCGTGAATCCTGCTGTGTATGTTTGCGTTATAGCTCCTTTACGAATTTTTCCCAACGTTTGGGTTTGCTCACCTATAACAGTTGTTGCTGAATTTGTTGTAGCTGGAGAAGGCGATTAGCACACCAAACCCCACTCCCAGAGAAAAACAGATCTGTGTGGCAGCCTCGATCCAGACCTGCGACACAAACGGCCCCGGCCGTCCGCACAAAAGAGGCCGCACAACAGCTATCATTAGAGATAATTGCAGGAAACTCATTCAACAGAAAGATGAAAGACATTTGTGAATACAGGGTAATTTTGCAAATTGCTGCTGCACACATGTGTCTAATCTAATTCTGAAATTGCCGCTTTGAGGTCTCTTTGCCAAGTGGTCCACCGGGAAAGAATCGCAGATCCTGGAAAAAGTTACTCAAGGCTAATCGTAACTTCACCTGGCATTCTGTGATGATGACATGAGCGATTCTTATGAGCTGTTTAAGAGGTTGATCCATAAATATATGCACACACAGTATCTTTCTCTATGGTTTACTTGTCAAAACTCTTGCATAAATGCAGTTTTTTTTTTTTAAAGAGCAGATTAATTCATGAGCAGCATGTTTCTTCAGCATAAAACCTGATTAACAAACATGGAGTCTTCTGTTTGAACTTCACCCTTTTCTCAGTGGATAAAAAGTGGCTCTTTTTATGGAATTATATTCCATTTGTGCATAACTGAGACAGTTATGGCTATCTGCATATGTGTGTGTGTGTGTGTGTTTATACTAGATGCAAGCAGGTGCATGTGGGTGTTTAGAAAATTAGAAGGTTTGGTTTGGTATGACTGTGTGTGTGTACCTGAGCATCACACAAGCGGAGGAAGTCCACACTCAGGTAAGCTTTAATGCCATCGATTGCTCCAGGCAGAGTGACACCACGCAGGAGCAGAACAGTCAGTACAACATAGGGCATGGTGGCTGTGATCCACACCACCTGCACATACACACATACAAAAAGACATACAGATTTAAGCCTCACACAACTGTACATTATTACCAGACCTTATTTATGGAATGATTCTAAGAACACTTGCACATTTTCAACTACTCCAAAACCAAATTTTTGCATCTTCTTAAGAAAAGGTGAGTGGTGCTTGACCATGCAAAACTTGCCGCCACTTTATTAGGCATTGCTATGTGGTTGCTATGCAGTTGCTATGGTGTTCTGAAGGCTTATTTGTATGTAGCTATGAGGTTGCTAGGGTGTTCTAGGTGGTTGTTAGGTGGTTTCTTACTGGCCATAAGTCAGAAGAGCCAACCTCTAAGTCTTTCTGTTTGTTCTGGTCTCTAGTTGTGGCTTAGGTGCCCCTCTAATGCATTAAATGTTTTTTTAACTCGTTTTATTGTATGCCAGTTTACATTAGACAGATAGCTTAGAATAGTAATAGAACACCTCTTCTTAGCTTACAGAAATTTCAATAATTTATTTTGAGCTGGTTTTATTTGTTTATCTGTTTATTCATTTATGTATTTTTATGTGTATTTTGCAGAGCCTTCTAAAAATGAACATGATCAAGATCTGAATAATCAGTCTGATGTGTTCTAAAAGTGTTCTTAAATAATTGTAAACTTTTTATGACTTTTTTGTACTTTGTTATTTCTACTTTTGCTGATTAAATAATTAATCTAGAAATTCAAGGGTTTTCTCTGTGATTTACAACACTTACTGCACGGTGTTGTCTGAAATAGTTGGGGGGAGAGGGGTTAGGGTGGTCAAAAATGATAAAAATGTATTTTTAGCTTCTCAGTGGTCCTAAATGACTAAGAAATCAGCAATAAGGTAAAATATTTTTGTAATACTAAAATATGTGTAGTGCAGGGTTAACAAGCCATGCAATTTGAGGTATCATTCATGTCCGTAGCAGAAGCCATGCAGGACAAGTTACATGCCTGATACTTAGGGTTATACTTCTGCTATACAGCCTTAGCAAACACCATCAGTAACAATGGATTGTTTTCATACAGGTGTAGAGTTAGAGATGAAAGTTAATTTCTCTGAGAGGTCGAACCTTCCCTGATGTCTTGACTCCCTTCCACAGACTGAAGTAGAGGATCACAATGACCACAGCCAGGCAGGAGGTGAGCTGCCAGCGGGGCAGTCCCAAATCATCTATACCAGAACTGTCCTGAAGGTGAAGGACCCCTCGCCTGGGAGTGAAAGACACAGAGTGTGTTATCGGATAAAAATATGCAACAATCACTCACTGAAATACAAATTATATATATATTATTTTTATTAGATATTTTTTTTAAATTAATAAATATTTTATAATTAAATAAAATTAAATGTAATTGCTATTATATGTATATAATAGCTATAATAGCTTACATATATATATATATATATATATATATATATATATATATATATATATATATATATGGTATATGGTATATATAATAGCAATAACATTTCATTTAATTATAAAATATATATTAATTTAAAACATACCTAATAAAAATAAAATAAAAAGATAAAAATCTAAAACATAAATCTACCTGTTAAGATAAAAATAGAAACGGAAATAAACTGAATTAAATCTAAAAGACAAAGATTAAAAAAAATACAAATTATAGTCTTTCAACTGATTGTCCACAAATTATTTTTGAGGCTTTTCTTCTGCATTTGTGAACATAACAACTCATGGATTATAATTGCAACATTCAACAACATGGTTTATCTACAGATCAACCATCTCCAGTTGAAGATGGTCTTGGAAATTTGGCATCTGTCAGTAGGACATACTCAAAATACTCTAGGGCGGGCGTGGCCTTGTGTGTGTCATTCAGCAGTGTGCCGTTGAGGTTTGAGCAGTTTGGACTGTTCCAGGTGTTGTTACAGTTGATCCAGGGCAGTTCACCAGAGAAAGAGGAGAACAGGTAAAACAGAGCCCAGGCGATGATGACATTATAATAGAATCCCACATACAACGATATCAGGATCACCGTAAAGCCCACACCTGAGAAAAGAGTTTGACACAAGCAATAAATAAAACTACATAAAATGACATGATGATAGTATTTGCAACTTTATAGTTGGTTACCAGCAAATGTTTTGTTTAGAGGCACAAAAATATATTTGCAATATATAACATATCTGCAATATATGCAACGCAAAGGGTGGACACCCGCCCCCCGGAAGGCGAAAATGTTCAAGGGAGGCGAAAAGTGCCAGTGTAGATTTCTCATACATCATCGAAAATGGGTAGTTGCACCTCTAGTTTTACAGTAGATGCTGGTCAACAGCATGGTGTGCTGGTATGTTGGTGTCCCTACCAGGCTTCTAAACTATCTTAATCAGCAAGAATTTCTTGGTCAACCAGCACCATGAACATGATTCAGAGTTTGCATTTCCTTCTAAAATTACATTTGTACTCCACTGACGGTAGGTTTAGTGGGGTTTGGGTTAAGGTAATTTAAAAAGGTATTAGTCTTTATTAATCCAGATTAGGCTATATAATCTGTGTTCCTTCTGTGCAATATGTCCATGCATACACATTTGATAATAGAATCTGCAAGCTATTTTCTTAAAACTTTGAAATTCCAACTATTATTAGATTCAGTTTAATTCAAGTCAAATTAAGATCAAATTGAACTGAATGGTTGAAAAATGTGATTAAAGTAATTTCTGCATCACTAGTGTCACCTAAAGCGCAACAGTGCCCACCTACTTTTTTAGCCATCTTGGTTCTGGAAGTATTTTTCCCATTCATTTTTTTTTTTTTTTCATTGGGATTTCGTAAAATCCTTCATACAAAAATGTACAAGACTGTGTAGTTTTAATCTTCTATGAGGGCATGAACTACAGTCCCATGAAGCATTGCTAATGACACAATTGAATTAAAATAGTGGAAACAAATATGAAACTATTGATTTGACGTTGTTGATTATAAGTATATAATCAATATATTTTAAGTTTATTGCAAAAGATTCAGATATACAAATATATAGTAGTTTGAGAGTGTAGGGAGGCCGACTCAATAGCGTCATTCACAGTGCATCATGAGAGTAGGCGGTCACTGCTAAGCTCTTTTGCTGTGGTTTGTTTGCTGCGATTGGTGGATCATTTCCCTTCAGGTTCATGGAAAGTGTAGTTCTTCCCCAGGAATTCCACTATTAAACACAATTCTTTTAAAAAAAGAAGTTGAAATAGCATGGACTGATGGCTTCATTGGGAGTATATAGCATTGATTAACAACCTCTGAGCTCATGGTTATTAGTTATTTTTGATAATCAATTCCACATTCAAAACAGGCATCTTTACCACATGGAGGGAAACAGTTGATGGCTTTCTCAGTGTAACCCTGAAGAGTGTATTTAGAGTCAGGCTTTAGGCTGAAGTGAGCTGACAGGGATTAGGGGATTATATATTTATTGAAGTGTTTGAGCAGAACATAAGTGTAAATTCATGATTTAGGGTGACTGACATATTTTTCTCTCACTTACACAAAACAATATGAAGGTGTTAAAATGTGTTAGTTACATTAACCTATTTCCAAAATATTTTATAGGCTGTAAAACGCTCTCAGTAAACAAAATGTTGAGCAGTACTTTACTGTCAAGTGCATAGTCTCATTGACACACAATTTACCAATTTGGTATCTGGTAAAACTTTGAAAAAGCATCATAGGAAATCCAGATAAGACTAAGAGTGTTTCTCTCCAACATCTTTGTGCATCTTGGGACAACATTGCTATCAACCAATCAGATTTTAGGGGTGGGTTTAGGATTAGAGTTAGGCAAATGCTGCATTCCATTCATCTCAGAAAGTCAGGATTTCCAACTTCCTATTAGGGAAAGTGCAATGGAGCATAACTTGAAGTCAGACTTCCAACTTTCTATTTTGCCGAGATGTGGGTGGGTGATGTCACGCTAACATGTCACCGCTCAGGGGCATGTACAAAGTTAATGATAAACATTTATTCAATAATTCCCAACAATGAGTCAAAGTTCCTACATCACATTATGATAAAACCCATTTAGTACCCGTTTGCAGAGACAGGTGTTCAAAATACGGTAAATTACATCATATACCTGTACAACAAATGCAAGCACTGAGAAGCATCGTTTATCAATTTGGTTGCTAGGAGACATCTCTGGTGACAACTAAACACCTTCTTAACTAACCAGAGGATTGCAGTTTTGTTTGTTTATTTGTCATCTTTTGAACATCTGGCAATAAAATGCCTTTATGGTCGGAGATTGGAGATATCAAGTCTAAATATCCCACATCCGCATTTGAATGGAACTCAGCATTAGGGCTGGGCTATCAACTCGTCTTATTTTAAGGTTAGATAACAGTTAAGGTTAGGACTGGAGTTAGGGATAGGATTTTGTTTGACCTCATGTGACCCTGCGTCCATTTGCGTGGACATTGTATTTTGGCTTCGCCATACGCAATGCATAATTTTAATTAATTTAAACTGAGTGAATACTATTCACAACATTCTAGACTGTCCTTTATGGGATAAGCTTCTGCTGCACCGAGTCACGTGACACAACAGCATGGCATCGAATTCAGTGAAGCGCTTCTACGGGCACAGAGCCAACAAAAGTGCCTCTGGTAAGAAACCTCTTTAAGCTTTTTTCAATGAATCCTGTTTGGGTGTAAAGAGTAGCGTCGGCAGTTTTGTATGATATGCTGCTTTAAAAAAAAAATAAAAAATTCCGCACATCAGCGCGCTGATAAATATGATGCCCACAAATGTGGATTTAGGGACATGATTGCCTCAAAAGTTCAAAATACATGTGGACGAACAACAGATTTTGTTCCAGGAACATGTCGTACTGGGCAAAGTCATGGTCGGTCCATACAAAGTAACCGCCAACAACACCCCACATATCTGAAAACTCTTAACCGAGGTCCTACAGGAACAGTGAAGAATTGAGAGTGAAGGTGACTGTAGTTTGACATATCCTGTATGCTAGTGCCAGTCCACCATCACAATGTTATTCCAATAAGTGACACAAAATATGCATGCCACCAGGTCTGGCAGTCAAATTTCATGCTAAAAGCCAATTTTCTGTCTTCCATTTGACTGCAGATGATTTCAGCTAGAGATAAACAATACCTGTCTATTGCCCTGATGAGTTCTTTTAGGGGACACAAACACCTTCTGCCTCATAAAAGAACACTCAAAAGCCAGAATACACCTTATATAACAAAGAGTAACAAAGATCAAAGCAATACTGTTACTTATACATGCTGGATGTATTATTGGTAAATTAAAAGTTTTTGCCAAAGAGAAGGTCATATTACCTTTAAAGATAGGACAGATCTTCCAGACTCCTGCTGCTCCTTCACGGTTATACTGGCCCAAGGCTAATTCCATATAGAAGAGTGGCATCCCAGCAATCACCATAAAGAAGAGGTATGGAACCAGGAAAGCACCTTATAGAACCAGAACAAAACCAAATAGATATACAAATGTGTATTCATATACACCACCAGTCAAATGTTTGGACACACCTATTCAATCTTTATTATTAGTCATCAAATCCATTAAATAACACAAATGGAAGTGCTGGAATTGACCAAAAATGACCAAAAAGTGTTACATAAACCAAAACTATCTTTTATTTTAGCTTCTTCAAAATCGCAACCCTTTGTCTATTTTAAAGCTTTGCACAAACTGTTTTAAACAGCACTGAAGCAAAGTATATATGCTTTTTTTTTTTTTTTTTTTTTTTTTTATGAAATATATTGGCACAATTTATATTTGTCTACAAAACTTATTTCAAGCCTTTAGGTCGAAAGGATTATTTCAAAAATCTTGATAAAACATGCATTCAGTGTGTCCAAATTTTTGATTGGTAGTGTACACTGTAAAAATGTTTTGTGAGGCAACCTAAAAATGTGCTTCATGTGGTAACATCTAAATTAACTGGTTTTGTTCAATAAAAAAATAAATAAAAATAAAATTAATCTGACTAAATTTACCTGACAAGTTGGGATACACCAACAAAAGTCATTTTTATTGGTTAGATTAAGTAGAAATAGATCCAAGAGCTTAAAAGAAGTTGCAGGTTGCCATTTTTTTTCAGTGCATATACAGTAGAATTCAAATGATTAGTTGGTCAGTGTTTTACAGACTGGATATTTTTGTGCTTTAATATATAAATATATATAAGCATCTGTTGATTTCTCTCTCTCTCTCTCTCTCTCTCTCTCTCTCTCTCTCACATGTGTGGGTCTGGAGGGTCTCAACTAGGGTGCCAAATGGGGTAGGACCGGCACTGCACACACACACATACACATAAACCCACACTACACATAATCTATTTTCTTTTATTGCTGAGTTTAATCAATTTCATGCATAGATTCGAGAACATTGAGAACCTTAAAAAAATCCCATCTTACAACTCTCAAAAATTACATCTCAGACGTTAGTCCTATATTTAAAGTTTTAAAGAGACCACATTTGGTCAGAATTCCTTAAGTGACAGTAAGTGACAATACATTTCTGGATTCAGCTATTGAGTTTTTTTATTTTATTTTATTTATTTATTTTTTTTATTCATAACATATACACATATAACATATTTCACTCTCTTACCTCCTCCATTTTTGTAACACAGGTAAGGGAACCTCCACACATTGGCTAGATCCACAGCAAAGCCAATCACTGACAGCAGGAAGTCAATCTTTTTGCCCCAGGTCTCTCTTTCCCTTCCCGAGGGGTGGGTTTGACCGGTCGGGCTGACCAGAGTGGATGTGGTGAACTGCACCCCATTCTGTTCCTTCACCAGGATCAGCTCCACCTCCTTGGGGCCCGTGGTGCTGGAGGGTTTAACGGGGGCGATGGCTGAGGACATGTGTGTGACCGGGAGTCGACCTCTTAGCATGGGTTGCTGGGCAAGGCCACAGGAGTGCAGAGGATGGAGAGGGGACCTCCAGATGCAGATGCAGTGGCCTCTCTGGATGAGAGCGGAATGATAGTTGGAGAGGAAAGCGGGATGAGGAGAGAGACAGAGGGAGGGGCAAATCAGCCATGTTGATAAAAGATAAATCAAAACTGGGATCAGATTCAACATGGAACTGACGGAGCTCAATATCGACAAACAGCTATTAAAATATCTAAGTACTATAGTTTTCAAATAGGGGACCATGTAGGTCCTGGAGGGTATATAAACTTAAATTATATTCTCTAAAAATATAAAAATAGTCAATAGTCAATTTATTTCAATATTTTTTTTTTCTGAATATGGGATCAGTTAAGCATTACATGGTTATAAAAGTTACTAATCAAAGTTATTATAAAGTACTACCGAGAAAATCTAGCTTTTTATATTTGGGGGTGAATGGGTTATAGTCTTTAATGGTTGAAAACCCATGTGCTAGATTACATTATCATGTAATTTAGATGTTACTACATGAAGAAATATTTTTAGGTTATTTATTTATGTCAATGTACACGGTAAAAAAAATGTTGTCCTGAAACCTAAAAATGTGTTTCTTGTAGTAACATCTAAATAAACTAGTTTTATTCAAGTCATAAATTATATTTTATATGAACGAATTAACTACATCAGGTTACACTGTCTAATTAAAATTTTGTGGATCACATTAGGTAGAAATTCACGTTTTACATTGAAAGTTCTTGATAAAAAAATGATTTATATGATCAATGATGACAAAAACATGGTTCAATCAATTTAGGTAGCAAGAATAAAATGAATAAAAATAAAGTGAATAATTTAGTCCACATTTAAGATGCATTTAAGAATATAATTTGAAGCTTACTTCTATGACAAATTCTGCAACCTACACACTGATTTTGCCCAGTTAAAGAGCTATTTTAGTGAAATACTGGATCGAGTCGGAATACCAACACCTGTTGAGTTCCAAAAAATTCCAAATACCTGATAACAAAATATTGTGTCAAACATAAATCATGCAGTAAAAAGAAAATCCAAAAAGCCAGTTAAAATCCTACCTTTAGAGTGTGGTGAAGTGCTTCTCCGAATAAAACCTTCTTACTTCTCCATGCATTGATGATCCTCTTCAATTTGGGAGACAATTTTGGCCAATTTATATTTTATTGTTTTGGTCAAAGTAATACAAAACTGTAGATTTTGAATGAAGGAAAGTATAGATGAGAGTGATGATTATGAGTGTGGATGGTCTTTCTCCTACTCAAGGTAGAAGCAGACACAGTTCCACTGACCACAGAGGGGGGTCTGGAGATGTCTGCGGTATTACCAGAAATATGAAAGACAAGCACCTTCCCATATCCCCCATGCCCCCCCCCCCTTCCCCTCCTTCTGACTCTCTTCCTTAATTTATCGCACACATGATCAGATCATTTTAGATTTATTTTAGATTGCGGGTGTGATACAAATGGCCAGTGACTTTGTCAATATGTTACTGCACATATTTATGTTGCAACAGGGTACAAAAGTCCCCATTGACCACACTGAGACCACACTGAAAATCTGGATTTGTTTATTTATTTATTTTTACCTGAGAATTAACAAAGTTTTAGGGTTTTAAAAAAATAGGAATGACACTTTTAACTACTAACTTTTTAAGTTTTTGATTCAAATGTAACATTTGGCTCTAATAGATTACTAATAAAAAAGGTGACATTTACCATGCTAACGTCTTTGTACAAAAGGTAAGATTTGCTTTTCCTCCACTGAAGTACACAAGTTTTCAATTAAATTGTTCATACTGATATTATAATATGTAATGAAAATGTTTTTATTAAATTATAAGGATGCAAGAACTATCACATGTAACATGTTTCTTATTGCTTGATTGTGGGGATTTGATATTTCAGAGCTGCATGGTGAATCTGCATTAATCTTGGCCCGAGGCTGGGAATTAATCATTTGAAGCCGACATCTGTTGAATTGAGACAACAGTTTGGCTCAAGTACAGCAAATAACAGATCAAAAGCTGGGTTATCATTATACCCTTTTCACAGATATGACAAATCCACCACCCATTATGGTCTCCTCTCAGAGCCATGTCGGAATGAAAGGTAATTCTTGATAAGAGGTGCTTGTAACGCTGGAGCTTATAATGATTACAACACAAATATCACACAATGTATGAAGTTCATTGGGCTAAATAAGGGGAAATCACATCCTAGAGGACATGTTATTGCTCTTTACAAGCTCAGGAGACTTATTAGCTATTTCCTTCAACTAGGGGCATAGATTCCAGGGGGGAACAGGGGGAGGTAACCCCGCCAATAATCAAAACAAGTAAGTACAAATTGACAAATTAACAATCTAAGTAATCTTAAAAATAAAATTAAAAATAAAAGAATATTTTAGGTTTTATTAATTTAATTTTATTAAACATCACACAATTTCATTTGATGGAATTTTGTTATGAATTTGAAATGCGTTAAACAGAATGCGTTACATTAAACGGAAAACAATGCTAGTTGTGCTCCGTGGTGCTACAGAATTTTGAGCAACCTCTGGAGTCATAGCTGGACGGCAGACACCAAGCAGGGGTGTGTGCATACCTTCATAGAAAATAATTGTATTGAATTTTTTGTCCAGTAGTTGCGTCTGGTGTGCATCCCCCTAAAGACTTAAGTGCAACGATCGATCATAGCCCTATTTATATCTGGACAAACATCAGGAAAATGTTCTGATTATCAATGCATGAAAAAGGCATTGATCCCAAGCCCTCAAATAATGGATCACGGCTGTGGTGTACTGTAAACCAGAGCCTATTGGCTATTTTAAAAAAAGGAACAAGCCATTTGACATATTCCACCCCAAATTCCTCAAACAAAAATTTAGGAAATATGTCAGCACAGGAGAGTAATCATACAACGCTCATCATGTCGTTTAATGGGGTCTTTAATAATAGTGGATTTTTTTTAGAAACACACTGTATTAATCATAGGGTGCATTTACATGAACACAAATATGCTGCTACCTACCAAAAACAGCTTGTTCAGAAAATCTAGTAAAAGCAAGAAAACCGTGTTTTCACGAGATTTGAAATCATCGGGTTATTCTCTGTTTAGCCAATATCATCAAAATGTAAACAGGCCTGAGCACAAGACAATGGATAAGCTGGTAAGAACGGCGGTAAGGTGAATACATGCAAAATCGGGGTAATGGACAAAAACCTACCTGTGTCGATTGGTTTATGCTTAAACTGTTTGACCTTACTCCAGTAAAGGAGCGCTGTTTACATGATGTTACACGCTGTCAGCTAATAATCTGTGTAAGATTGTGCATGTGGATTTACTAAAGGCCAGACTCAGTCTAAAATACTTTTTGAATATTGCTCAATTCAGTATCCTAAGCCTGGTAACACTGGGCTGACTTACAGAGACTGGTTTGCCCGAGACGGACCACTGGTATTAAAATGAATGGGAGAAACTGGAATGCCCAATATGGTGGATGTAGAAAAGAAAGTCTTGCCTTACAGGAAAGAGAGCCAATCACCTTTTAGATACAGACATCACCTGCCAGTCAACTCCAGAATGAGTATGTTTATTAGCTGGACCAGCCTGAAAAATAGCGTTTTTTAGTGGGATCAGAGCTGCATAATTTATTATACCATCGTTGTCAAATTTTACTGCTGATTACAAACATGTTCCTTGATTGTAATCTTGACTAACCATTTTGGAGATTTTGGTCTTTCCCCAGTCAAGTAGATATGAGCTGCACTTTAATTCCGCTTGTTTACATTGAAAATAGCTGCCTTAGAGTGTTTCAAATACTGGCCACCGATTGGACTGACTTGCCTTGAAAGGGACTTTGCTTGTATACACTGCACATACTGTATACTGTATAATACATCTGATTTTATATGCATGGCTGGGTAAGCTCCTGTCGTTTAACAGTTGCCACCTGACTATTTTCTTGGAAAGTTACTGTGGCTGTAATGTAATCAAGGGTCATGACTACTGCAAATGACCAGCACTTCAATGTCATGATAGATGCTCTTCAAGGAATATCAGCAGGAAATGTTTTGGTTAGTGATTAAATTGGCACTCTAGTCAGCATGCCAAAAACTGAGCACAAGATGTTGTGGTCTATGATGACCATGTATGAAAAATACAATGTTCTATTGATGCAAAAGAACCCGTGCTCTCTGGAACTTGTGTTCCTGTAGCACAGCTGGAAGAGCATGGTGTATGGGTTTAATTCCCAAGAAACTCACAAACTGATAAAACATGTTTAATTTGAATGCACTGTGAGTCGCTTTAGATAAAAGTGTCTGCCAAATGCATTAATGTGAATGTGCGGTAGAGAAGTGACAGCAATGGAATAGGTTCTCAACAAAAATTTTCTTTGTAGAATCAAACAGCATTTCAAAGTCACTGATGAGTCTTCATCTCATGTGTACAGTATTTTGTGCAGTTAAAAACGTAAATTCGGGAGGAGCTTGTTCATCTAGGCCTGCCAATCATATTCCAAGCTCCACATATTATATAAGCTCCTGCTTCCCTTGCTCTGGCGACGATTCTTCTGGTTCCCTCTACCTCCCCATCTCCACCTATATTTAGCAAAATACCTATACCCCTCTGCTTCGGACATCATGGCAAACCTGTTTACCTTAATGCGCTGCAGGACCATACGTATGCACTTGGACGATATGTACTCTGTGAACTTGTGAAAAACATTTTGGTCAAAAGTATCAGTCTTTCCTATAGGTGTAAAATATTTTTAATGTGGAAAAAGTCACTCAGTGTACCTTTAACCACTAAGGTATGCCATGAATTTTATGGTCTTGATTATGTCATGGGTAATTCTCCTGAAACTGAGTTTGAATTACAGCAGCGAGGACTTCTATATAACAATCAATATGAAATTCCATTCTGAAAATGTAACATGTATGTAGATAGATATAAAGCTTACAAAGGATTTCATGTTTTATTTTACATTTTTAAAGAATTTTCTGGTTTATTTCTCATTAAAATAAACAATGAAATAATATAAGTAAATAATATATCTTGTACCCAAGACCCAATAGTAAATAAAAAAAATGTATTTGACGTTCCAAACATCACTATCTGGATAACTGAATGAATGAAACTTGGTGTCGATCAAGCTGTTTCTATTACGCAACACTTTTTAGCTCCTTTTCAAGACAACATTTTTGTGAAGTAAAGATTTGCCATGATGTATCTAAAAGAGAAGTTCAAATATGAACAGCTGGATACTAGTCATCTCACTTTTTCTACTAAATTTGTTCCTTTGTGACAACTTAGCCCATGTAATGTGACAAGAACGTGCCTGTCTCTCTCTCTTTTTTCCCCTGGTCAATAACAGCGAAAATGTTCAACAGCTTTTCGGTCTCCTGAATATCACAAAATAGTCAATTAAAGTGTATTTAACCCTTGTGCTGTGTTCCTCATTGGCTACCACTCCTTGTGTTCCTGGGTCAGAATGACCGTCCCACTAAGATTGTTAACAAATCTCTCTTATTGCATATATTATCCCAAGATATGATATTAGATCTTTTTATCAACTTATTTTTTAGGAATTATGACAGGATTAATTCAACTGAGCTTATACTGGGCCAGTGGTGGGAACATGGTTGATCTAAACAAAATAGGTGTTGTTTTAAAGCCTAGAATCAGGACTTTATAATGCATATATTTGATCCTACCAATTATTAAATAATGCTTTTTATTTGCTGACAAATAAGAACTGTTTTGTTCTCATCATTTGCAATTTGCTACCACAACAATAAAACCATAAAAAAAGATGAGTCATGTGTTATATATCGTTTGAAAGGTCTCAATTTGTAAAAATGCAATGAGCAAATTTGTTTCACTCAGAGGCCAAACTGCAGTGAGAATTAGTGTGTGAAATTCACACTGACACACATATAAAATATAATAAACAAAAGTATCTTTTTGTCACGCTTTTCCTGAAACATACAGTACATATAACAAAGATAATGACATATTGTAACTTACAGCAGACTATCCCAATTCAAACAAGCCCAAACGCAACATAATATAAGGAGCTCTTGAAATATTCCTCAAAACGTTTAAATGGAAAGACAATGCACAAAAGGGCACTCAACACACCCTTTGTGTTTGTGTGTGTGTGTGTGTGTATGTGTGTGTGTGTGTGTGTGTGCACCTGTCCAAGGACTTTGTGTGTGCAAACACACATCCACATATGTGTTCATCAAAGGATTGGGATACCCTGGAACACATAATATTTCTGTATGTAGTCTGGTTCATTCATTTCCAATTGCCAGTCATTTTTGACCTGGAACACAACAACTGTAACAAAATGAAATAGAAATTTGACAGTTTGTATTTAAATGTTTTTGGTTTTATGTTTTCAGATACCATATGTGGACAAAGTCATTGAATTTTATTCCAATTGGATTAAGAAGAAAAATAAAGAAAAAGAAATCATAAAAGAAAACAAAAAGGAAAAAAAAAAGTTGTATGGGTCAAAATGACTGTAACACAACATAAGGTTTGAATTAAACATGTTTTCTGTCTTGCCCATTTTTTTAAGGCCTAGAAGTTAATATTTTACATACCTTTTAACAAAATATAATTAAAATTCTCATTTAAACAATGTATCCATAACTGTCACCTAACTCATAATGATTAGAGTAGTGATGTTATGAATATGTGGAATGTATTTAATGGATGTGTTAAGCGTATTTGTACCATCTGTTGTTCTCTGATAAATTGCAATTCAGCGAAAGCTTGTGTACTAATACTCTTGACTTGATTGTATCAAGGAGTACATCTAGGTTGAGTTACATGTTCCAACAGGGTAAATCAGGTAGCAAAATGCTTTCATATTTACATTAACAAACACTAATGTGCACAAATAATGATTTAGGAGCTTGATGGTGGATGGACTTATCTTATCAAACTTTCTTTTACGCTATTAACTGTCAATTGTGTATTAAATTCTCATTACCACAAATTAGTTATCATTTCCAAAACACATCAATAACTTAAAATTTACACAGCCAAGAAACTTTTAACAATTATTAAATTTTAATTCTGGTAATTTATCTTTAGACCAACTATTGCACATAAACCTTCAATTTTAAAAGATTTTCCAATCTTTTTTATTAAGTAATCAGCTACTTAGATTTTTGGCCAAAGTTTTGTGGGTTGCAGTAATGAGAATTTATCTGGACATGCTCCAGAAAATGTTTACCAAAATGTGGAAAAATATGTCGACTTTAGTGTTAACAATTATTTCAGACTTCCCCCAGTGTGTTTCCTCATGTTCCAAAAGAAAATAAACTAAATTATTAACTTAAAAAAACAAAAACAAATATGTGACCTCAATAAAATCAGTTTTTCGTGTGAATTGTGGACCCTTTTCACATTTCCGGGTTTGGAACGCGAAGTAAACTGATAACACTTTATATTAATGTTCCCTTTGTTAAGAGTTCATGAAGGGGTTCAATAATGATTAAATATTTATTTAAAATGCATTATAAATCATTATTTGTAGTCAAAACATGCATAAAAAGGCAAACTTTCATGCCATACCTGCCATAAAGTAAAGTACTGCCTTTTAAACTCACACGTAATACA